>NC_141878.1:296767702-297070733 GCF_056163025.1 Triticum urartu | reverse complement strand
AGCGAAAATCATCAAGTGAGGAAAACCCAAACCCAAACACCTACAAACCCAAAGTGATTGAGCATAGCTGAAGAAATTGTTCCTGTGTGGAACCGATGCTTGTTACCTTTGAGGACTGTGCATCCTCCAAATGGTTAGGCGTCATGGTCTAGAGCATCCAAGAGGAAATTGTGGATTGCCGAGTGACCGAGTCTGTGAAGGTTTGGAAGTCACCTGAAGACTTGCCACGAGTGATTGGGCGAGGTATATGTGACCTTAGCTCAAGGAGAATACGATGAGGACTGTGTGTCTGGGACTGTGTGTCCTCAGGTTTAAATACCTAGCCGCTCCAACCAGATGTACGACTGTCATAACAGTTAGAACTGGTCTACCAAATCACTGTCTTCACCAAGCTACTTGTTCTATTTCCTCAACCCTTTCGTTTCCTCATTTCTGTGTAGAAGTACTTGATCGTTACTATTTGAAGACTTTGACTGAAGACTTTCTAAATTTCCTCAATCCTATTTCTTCAGTCAGTTTGTCTTCAGCCTGCTTATCCTGTGTTTACGCTACTTGTACTCTGTGCTTGTTTTCATTTCGCTTGCATCTGAGTATTTATTCCGCTGCTAAGTAGTTTGTTGCTTAGGAATTTCCTCACCCTGAAATTCCTCAGTGGCGAATTTGTAAAAATCGCCTATTCACCCTCCCTCTGGTCGATATAATGCACTTTCAAATGGTATCAGAGCAAGGTACTCCCTTGTTTTGTGTGATTTTGGTTTAACCACCTGGAGTTTTAGTTATGTCGACTGCAGGTATGATCAAGGTCTCTGCTGGGTGTCCTACCTTCGATGGGACGGACTACCCCTACTAGAAGAACAAGATGCGAATGCATCTTGAGGCAATTGACAACGATCTCTGGTACGTTGTGGAAAATGGCGTTCCCTCTGTCACTCCTACCATCAACACTGCTGATGTGAAGAGATTCTAGCAACTCGACTCTCAAGCGAAGAACATCATATTTGGCCATCTGAGCAAAGGGCAGTATGGCAGAGTGAGTGCTTTGGAGATAACAAAGCTTATCTGGGATAGGATGTCCAAGGTCAACGAAGGAGTCTCAACACAACGTGACTCTCGAGTTGACGTTCTTCGCAATCTCTTCAACTGCTTCAAAAGACTCGACAATGAAAATGTGTAGCAAACCTTCGATCACCTCACTGACATCTCAAATGAGCTTCAAGCACTTGGTGCCACTAACATCATCAACCATGAGGTGGTGAAGAAATTGCTAATATCGCTTGATTCCTCATTTGACACTCTGGCACTGATGATACAAGAATGTGGAGACTACAAGTCACTTGATCCCGCTGATATCCTCGAGAGGCTAAACACTCATGAGTTCCAACTTGCTGAGAAGAGAGATCTCTATGGACCAAGCTATGGCAGATCACATGCTCTAAAGGCCAAGGCAGTCTTTGAATCTGAAGGTGAGGATTCTGGTAGCAGCCTTGGTGATCCTGAAGAACTGAGCCAGGAGCTAGCAATGCTCATGAGGAAATTCCAGAAGTTCTCAAGACGTGGTCGCTTTGGCAAATCCTCAAGAGGTGATGACATGAGATCAGATTCCTCATCCTGTGACTACAAGAAAAGAACTTGCCACAAATGCAAGAAACCCGGTCACTACATCACTGGTTGTCCTCATTGAGAGAAGGAATCAAAGAAGTAGAAATACAAGGAGTACAATTCTGATGACTCGAAGAAGAAGAAGAAGAAATCTTCAAATTCCTCATCATCAAAATCTTCAAAGTCTTCATCTCACAAGAAGAGCAGATCCAAAAAGGCTCGGGCATTCATTGGCAAGGAAATGGACTCTGAACCTGAATCTGAAGAAAATGAGGAAGAGGAGGCATCTGAGGAGTCAGACTCTGATGTGGTGAGCCTAGCCCTCGCTACTGCTTTCGTCAGCAAGTCCATCTTCAACTCTAAGGAAAATGACTTCGCCAACACTGCTGACGACAGCGATGATGACTACGCTCCCACCTATTGCTTCATGGCAAAAGGTGCAAAAGTACTCAAATACCCCTCCTCTGAATCAAGTGAGGATGAATCTGATGAAAATCTCAAGCCTAGCTACTCTAAACTTGATAAGATTGTTGTGAAACAACAAAAGGCTTTTGAAAATTTTCAAAGTATGATAGATAAAAGCGATGACCTGTTGGGTGAAGAAATGGATCGTACTCAAACCTTGACTGGAAATCTTCAGAGACTTCAGACTAAGTTTGATAATCTTCAGAGTCATCATAACACTCTCTTGTCTGATCATGAGAAGCTTTCTTATGAATTTCTTCAAAGAAAGCAAGACTTGAGCAGCTAAGTGTGAGTTATGAAGATCTTCAGAAGGAACGTGATTCATTGCTAGCTCAACAGATCAGCTCCGCTCAGGTTAAATTCATTCCACCATGTTTGAAATGCATTGAACGTGAATCTGCTAATTCTTCACCTGAAAGTTCAAATGCTTCTATTGCTGCAAATTCTTCAACTGTCTTTGCTATCACAAATTCCTCATCTAAGGATGCTGCTAGTATCACTGACCATGCAGGGCTGAAGGAATTGTATGTGACAGTCATGTACAAAAGCCTCAAAGGGCATCAAGCTCTTTGTGATGTGCTTAAAAAGCAGATCCTCAACAGGAACCCTAGGAAAGAGGGTATTGCCTTTGAGAGGAAACTCAATGCTGATGGGACCTACTGGAAACCTAAGCAGTATCCCAAAACCTCATGGGTTGCTACGAAGGGACCTTTAGTGGATCCATCTACTTTATCCGGCTTTACATGTGAATCTTCATATTATTCTGATGAGTCATTTGACTCCAACTATAAACTATTCAAAAATCAGAATGGTGAAGTATTTGCTAGATATGTTGGCACTAATTGCAGGAACGGTCCCCCTATGAAGAACATTTGGGTTCCCAAAAGGTTCCTTGAAAGTCTTTAGGTGAATATCATCATGACACCACCTGTGAAGAATAGGAACCCTAGATCAAATTCTTCATATGGACCAGAGTCTTCATAAGGATCCAAGTCCTCATATGGACCAAATTCCTCACATGGGTCCAGATCCTCATATGAACATCATCGTGCTAACACTTTCATTTCGCAGGGAAAGCCTAAGGGTTATGAATATGTGCATTATTCTTCAAATCATTATGTTTATAAGTCCTCGAAGAATTTCTCTACTTATTCATATGCTTACTCTAACTGCTCTTCTATGAAACGAAGTGGACTGGCTTCTATGCCACCTTTC
This sequence comes from Triticum urartu, assembly GCF_056163025.1. Lineage (NCBI taxonomy): Eukaryota > Viridiplantae > Streptophyta > Magnoliopsida > Poales > Poaceae > Triticum > Triticum urartu. Next base: position 297,067,454 of record NC_141878.1, on the reverse strand, counting down.
TCTTATGGAGCTCGCAGAATGATAAACTCTTTGCCACCCCTCCAGATGTGGATGGTGAAGAAAAAGAACTAATCTCTTATGCAGGGTCGGGTCTCCAGATAAACTTAAACGTCTGAAGAATTTGGTGGAGACCTGAATATGCTTGAAAGGACACAAGCTAATCACGAAGAAATGAATTTTCATTTCTCACGTCCTCATACTGCTATACCTATTCTATTGCTTGATGAAATTGATGTCATATTCTTCACTGCTGAAGTATATGAGTTCGTAAGATGCACTAATTCATATGCAGGATGATCAACCCAAAGCCAATGAGTGGGTCCTCGATAATGGATGTACAAATCACATGACTGGTGATAGGAACCTATTGATGGACACTGCCTTATCTCCATCGCATCTGAAGCATATCACCTATGCTGACAAGGGCAAAAGCAAGGTATCGGGTCTAGGTAAGGTTGCGATCTCAAAGGATGACACATGGACAAATTCATGCTTGTCGAGTCCTTAGGGTTCAACCTCATGTCTATCTTAATGCTTTGTGATCTTGATATGGTTGTTGTCTTTGGCAAATATCGTTGTGTTGTGATCATGGAAGCTAACAATTCTAAAGTCTTCAAAGGCTTTAGGAGAGGAGATTTGTATATTGTTGATTTCTCTACAGGACCACAACCTGCTACATGTCTACTTGCAAAAGCTTCAGAAGGCTGGCTATGGCATCGACGACTTGGTCATGCTGGCATGAGGAACTTGCACACACTCATGAAGAAGAAGAATGTCATTGGCATCGAGGGTGTCAAATTCCTCAAGGATCATTTGTGTGGAGCTTGTGAAGCTGGAAAGATGCACTACAAAAAAAGACACATCTATGACATTTTGGGCCGAACAAAAAAAAATTCGGTCATACTTATGACACTTCTATGACGATAATTGCGACAAAACCCGGTATCATCATAGATGTGGTGGGCTCCTACTTCTATGACAAAAAATGGGCTTTTCGTCCTGGGCGGGCCGGAGACGCAGCTGCATGACATTCTTTGGGCCGTCCATGACGGAGAAAACCGTGGTAGAAGCGAGGGCGAGGAAAATATCGGGGGAGTTCCTGGTTACGGTGGGTGGTCGGGGGCCGAGCAATGCGCGTTTCTCTTGTACGTATGTACGTGCGTGTGTGCGAGGTGTTGGGATCTAACTGAACCCGAGCGAGGCGTTGGGCTCTAACTGAAACGAGTGATTGCACTACAGGATACATGTTACTAAACCCGAGCGATCGATCGATGGATGTTAACTGAACCCGATCGAGCGATTCCTTCGCTACTGCTGCTAACTGAAGCCGATCGATGCTGCCTCTGGATGAACAGTGAGCGTTGTTGGGGGGTTTGGATGAACAGTTCCCGGTGGGGGTTGGATGAACAGAAACCCGTGGTAGTAGAGGCCGTTGCCGCTGGATGAATAGTACCTCGATCGACCGAGCCGGTGGATGAACAGGACCCCTGTGGAGGGTTGGATGAATAGAACCCCGTGGAGGGCTAGTTGAACAGTAGCCGGTGGAGGGCTGGATGAACAGTAGCCCGTGGAGGGGTGGTTGAACATGACACCGTGGAGAGGGCTGGTTGAACAGTAGCCGGTGGAGGCTGGATGAACAGGAGCCCGTGGATGAACAGTGCAGGTGGAGGTTGGAGGAGGTCGACGGTGGAGATGAACAGTATCCCGTGGAGTCCCGTTTTGTGGTACGCCACACCCCTCCCGACGAACAGGACCCCCGTTTTGACCGTAGCGCTCCAACACAAGTCCGTTTCCTCCATTTTGCGGTACGCCACACCCGTCCCGATCAACAGGACCCCGTTTCGACCGTAGGAGATCCGTTTCCTCCATTTTGCGGTACGCCAGATCCCTCCTAATGAATAGGATCCCGTTTCCACCGTGGCCGGTCGAACACAAGGCCGTTTGCTCCGTTCTGCGGTACGCCAGGCCTCGTTTCCATCGGCTGTTCCGTCCAAGCCGGTTGGCTCCCGATGAACATGACGACGCATTCCGTTTCGACCCAGCCGGTTGGCTCCCCATGAACACGACGACGACGTAGTTTCTCCGTTCCGACCCAACCACAACCATGTACACGAGCCCTGGTCGTACGTATGCGCGAGTAGGCGTTCGAGACCCCGCCAGTATGTACGCACGTGGCCGTATTTTCTTTCTTGCACCCTGGCCACTGTATGTACGTGTACATGCTATGTGCGCGCCTCTACTACAACACGTGCGCGCCTCTACTACGACACGTGCCCTTCCTTGCACGGCCATGGTTCATCGCTGCAGCCTGCAGACGAATGATCGACCAGTATGTACGTACACGTTCGCGATCAGAATGACAACACTACATACGCTTCGACCAGGTGGGTCCCGACTGTCAGGCACTTCCTTGTGTGCAAAGATGTAGCTGGTGGGTCCCAGCAGTCAGGGGGCAAATCATTTTTTTGCCCGTAATATGGACGCACTTCCTTGCGTGTGAAGATGTAGCTGGTGGGTCCCAGCAGTCAGGGGGCGAATCATTTTTTTTGCCCGTAATATGGACGCACTTCCTTGCGTGCGAAGATGTAGCTGGTGGGTCCCAACAGTCAGGAGGGAAACATTTTTTTCACGAAATACGGTGGACCACCCGGTGGGTCCCTGCTGTCAGGTGGAGGAATAATTATTTTTCACGTAATAAGGAGGCACTTCCTTGCTGCGACCGTGGACCCAGCTGTCAGTCTCTCCATGTACAGGACTCTTCCGATGGAAGTCGGTCGTTGACCACATTGACCACACCGCGCCGAGAGGACCAAGGCGGTGGACGACGGCGAGGCCTAGGAAGGGGATGACGCGAAGCCGGGGAAGACGCGGCGGTGGATGCCCATGCAGAGAGGAGTACGAGGGTTCACTAGTTCGGCTGCGGTGTGAGGATACCGTCGCCACAGGGGCTGGCCAGCGGTGGGAGTAGTAGGGGCTGTGAGGCCTCCGCGGTAGCACTGCCGGCCATGGGAGGCAGGAGCAGGCGGCACGACCGGCGCTGCTTTGGGAGGCTGGAGCAAGAAGACCAGAGGTTGAAGAAGCACGACGGCCATTGTATGGACATCGTACGATCACTACAGCTAGAATCGTTTATATCGACTAAGTTGACAAAGCCTTCGGTACGCATCAACTTAGTAGGCCCGCGGGTCATCCTCCGAAACAGTGCGCCCGAGATGTCAGGGGGAGGAATCATTTTTTGGGTGGGTGAAGCTAGAATATCCGAGATTGAGGAAGAAGCACGACATCCGTTGGATGGACATCCAATGGTCACTGTTGCTAGAACCGTGTGTTGACTATAACAAAAACCGGCGAGTTACACGTGTAATTTGAGAGACCAGTGTATATTTTACTAGTTGAAATCGACCAACCAAATGCTTCATCCTAGACCATCTGCTTTTATTTACAAGCGCCAGTTTTACAAGCGGTTTTGGTTGGAAAACGACGATCCAATCACGGTCTAAGATGATGAGTTGGTTGGAAGATCATATGGTTTCACCTCTAACCTACCCGAGTTGTCGTATAGGCTATGAATGAAACATAAGACAATGAACTTCTTAAGCATAGAAACAATAGAAGAGGGTGATCTTCTTAATATGCAAATCACAGGCATTAGCTCAACATGCAAAATAATATGAAGCATTATTCTCAGGAGGCATGGTGAACATCTCGTGATGCCGCATGCCACAGCATTCCAAGCTCAACTTTGCAATCAAACTCACAAGGTCTGGCATTACATAGACAACATTCAGAACAAACTCTTAAAATACCTTACATAAGTCAACATTCATGTGACTATGCATCTCAGCAGAGTAAATATTTACTTCTGAACTGAAGACAGGAATATGAAAAAACGATCGACGTTGCTCACAGCAAAGGGCGTCCCACTCAAAAATATCAAATGCATGTTTTCTGGCTAACATCAATGAGAAAAATTTGACAAGGTTTTCCAATTCCAATATATTAAACTAATGTCTTCTTGCTAACATCAATGATTAAACTTTGACAAGCTTTTCCCATTCAAAATATGTAATGCCTATGATTGTGGAACGGGTAGGGTTTGTCATCAGTTTGTCATCTGATAGTCCGGTGGCTCAAGGTGACGACGAATGATTAGAGAACCATTCGATGTATTGTGCATTATGAAGTATTATGGAGGACACGAACCATCTGAAAATTTTGTGCAGTTCCACTAAAATCAAACTGACATCCCTGTGGATTTCGTATTTATATGCTGCAAGAAAACAAAGACACATCAGCACACACATGAATATTGGCCCCAGTGTCAACCCACCAATTGGTGGACTAACAAACTGAAAGTACGGTAAACAGATTACCATACCCAGATGCCCCATCATTGTTGCTTAGAATGACATTGACAGACTTGGAGTCCTGTCATGGCTTCTTGTACTTGTTTGGGCACTTTTTTCCCAATGCACTCCACGTGTTGTAGAGTTGCCTATGCTCCCTGCAGACTAGTCATGTCACCAGCGTCTACTAATACTCTGTAAAGCTTCTCGATCATTCCTTCTGTAATGTAGCACAAACAGTGACTGCTTCTTTCTGCAAAGTGGTAAAACCAACTGGACCCACTAATGCAGCAGTTTGCCTTAGACACATTGGCTCCTTTTGTGCAGTTCAACTAAAATCAAAGTCGGAATAAATCCGAGCTTTAATTTTGATATCCCTGTAAGCAACAATAGGTATAAGGGAAACAATTATTGAGAAATAACGGTTGATGACTTGTACTCCCAGAAGGAAAACATCTACTGATCTACCTTATCTTAATGGGAAACAAAGCAGGAGAGTAGCAATTCTCCATCAGTGTGATTCATTCATATTTACTGAGATATTATCTTAATAATGCCTTGTTTCAACATGTATAAAGAACGACAAAGCAGAAAAGTACCATTCCTAAAACAATGTGACTGATTCATTTTAATCGAGACATTATCTTAATAATACCTTGGTTAAACATGTAGAAAGAACTACAAAGCAGGATAGTACCATTTGTAAACCACTGTAACTGATATATAATAACAGAGACATTATCTGAACAATACATTTCTTAAACATGTACTCCCGCTGATCCCTAGCAACTGTTGCAGTTTTGAACTAAGATTCGGTAGTTAATTCTGAGGAAAGTCGGTACTGACCTTTCAAGACCAAAATTTGGAACAACTCGTGAGGAAGTCCTAAAAGAGATCTCACACACATATGTAAATCCGGTCTACAATAGCAACAAGTTGAATAGATATCCCTGTTTTAACAAAGGCAAAAAAGGAATCAATTACTGGCCAATAAAGGAGGATGAAACATGCGGCCACAAATATGGTAATCCCGCCAATCCCTAACAAGTGTTGCAGTTTTGAACTAAGATTGAGTAGTTAATTCTGAGAGTGGCATTGCTTAATTTTACCAGCGGCATTAGATTAACAAAAAGCATAAATAGTTCCAGGGGAGAGTGGGCGCAACAACACCATGTGCTTCCATCTACTTATAAAGGGGGTGATGCAGAGTTTTGTTGTAACAAAGAAACAAGCATCATGTCTGGGTTGGAACAATTTTTGCCCACTCAATGGTAAAAGATAGCAGTTCAATAGCTTCAATTCAACATTTATCCAAAATAGTACCAATACAAGTAGCACAACATCTCAAAGCACACTGCAGCATCATGTGGATGGAAGTCGGTACTGACCTTTCTTGACCAAGATTTGAAACAACTTGCATGGAGGACTTGAAGAAATCCCAACACATATATGAAAATCCATGATCTCCTTTTGTGCAGTTCCACCAAAATTAAGCAAAGTCGCGACATTCAAGTTAAATTGCACAAAACACTCTTAAAACATAAGTGTTCCGCGTAGCGAAGCAAAATGTCGCAATAGCAAGAATTGAATAAATATCTCTGTTTTAACAGAGGCAAAAAGGAATCAATTACTGGCAAAATAAAGGAGGATGAAACATGCGGCCACAAAAATAGTAATTCCACCAATCCCTAACAAGTGTTGCAGTTTCGAACTAAGATTCAGTAGTTAATTCTGAGAGTGGCATTGCTTAATTTTACCAGCGGCATTAGATTAACAAAAAGCATAAACAGGTCCAGGGGAGAGTGGGCGCAACAACACCATGTGCTTCCATCTACTTATAAAGGGGGTGATGCAGAGTTTGTTGTAACAAAGCAACAAGCATCATGTCTAGGTTGGTACCATTTTTTCACTACTTAATGGGAAAAGAGAGCAATACAATAGCTTCAATTCAACATTTATTTAAAACAGTACCAATACAAGTAGCACACCATCTCAAAGCACACTGCACAATCATGTGGATGAAGGCCTGTACTAACCTTTCATGAGACAACCAACATAAAATACGAATTTACCAACATGGATAGGAAATCCAATCTCATTTTGTGCAGTTGCACTAAAATCAAGCAAAGTTGCCGGTGTGACATTTAAGTTTGCTATAGCAACAAGTTGAATAGATATCCCTGTTTTAACAGAGGCAAAAAAGGAAACAATTACTGGCCAATAAAGGAGGATGAAACATGCGGCCACAAAAAGAAGCACCTACCTTATCTTGATGGAAAACAAAGTGTAGGACAGTAGCATTTCTAAAACGGTTGCATTGATTCATATTAAAAGATAAATTCTCTTAAAACAGTTCAATAGTTAATTCTAAGAGTGGCATTGCTTAATTTTACCAGCAGCATTAGATTAAGAAAAAACATAAATAGTTCGAGGGGAGAGTGGGCGCAACAACACCATGTGCTTCCATCTACTTATAAAGGGGATGATGCAGAGTTTGTTGTAACAAAGCAACAAGCATCATGTCTGGGTTGGTACCTTTTTTGTTCACTACTTAATGGGAAAAGAGAGCAATACAACAGCTTCAATTCAACATTTATTTAAAACAGTACCAATACAAGTAGCACAACATCTCAAAACACACTACACGATCATGTGGATGAAGGCAGTACCAACCGGTCATGACGCACACAAGATCACCTACGAATCTGCCAACATGGATAGGAAATCCAATCTCGTTTTGTGCAGTTGCACTGAAATCAAGCAAAGTCGCCAGTGTGACGTTTAAGTTTGCTATATCAACAAGTTGAATAGATATCCCTATTTTAATAGAGGCAAGAAAGGAAATAATTACTGGCCAATAAAGGATGATGAAACAAATAGCGACAAAAATAAGCATCTAACTTATCTTGATGGAAAACAAAGTAGGACAGTAGCATTTCTAAAACGGTTGCATTTATTCATATTAACAGAGACATTCTCTTAAAACAACATTTGTTAAGAATGTAATTTACTTTTAACAGTGGCATTGCTTCAATTTTCCAGCAGCATTCTTAGATTAACAACAACAAAATAGTTGTATGGGACATGGGACATGCCAGCACCATGTGCATCCACACGTATAAATGGGTGATGCAGAGTATGGAGCCAAGCAACATATCTGCATTGGTCCCATATTTGTTCTCTTTGAACCTTTTCCCTATGTGAGGGCAGCAAATCTAGTCCTGCACAAACTACTTGACCCCCCAGTTTCTTTCCCTTTTCAACAAAGAGATCGGTTCCTTACAGATGTGTGTATTGGGTTACCCCCCTTTTCCCTTTTCGACAAACAAAGCGGTTGGATAACCACTCTATACTACTTTCCCTCCCTCCTTTCCTCATTGAACCACGTCCTAGATTCATGCTCCACCCCACCGCACCCTTCTTTCCTCTTTGAACCAAGACCTAGATTCGACTACATAATCGAAAAAGATCCACGTGCAGCTAGAGCAATGACGGTTTCAAAGAAACTTATACCTTAGGGTCGTCGGGATGTGGCAAGGCATGCGGCGGGAGGCCGGATCTGCCCGCACTACGTACGACGACCAGGAAGAAGGGGTCGGTGACCCTCCCGCACAGGCGCTGGGTGAAAGAGAACAGTGCAGCCGGCAGTGGATTGCCTCCCTCGCCGAAGGCGATAGAGTGAACACTGCACCTCCTCCCCTTCCCAGTGCGACGGGATCCAGACGCCTCCTTCACCAGCTGTGAGGGGGGAGAGAGAGAGACAGAGGCCAATGCAGTCTTGTTTAGATCTGGTGAAGAGGGTGACTGGGTGAGAGACTGTGAATATAACAAACCCTAGCAAAGGAACGCTGAGCCTCCAGTGTGTGTGTGTGTGTGTATGTAGTGCGGCGAGAGTGTGGAGAGTGCAAACTCTAGCGAACAAGCACCGAGGCTCCAACTTATATAGTACTACATATATACTGTAGTACGGGCTGAGCTCCGGTGCCTTAACTACACCTGCTTTTGGCTGTATGATAGGTGGGCCAGCCACATTTTGGGCCCACCTGTCATAAACCCAAAGGCAGGTGCACTAAGTCAATGAAGCTGCGTCCATATAGTACTCGTGTATACTACTAATATATAGTGGAGTGATTTTCTTATTCTCTCCATAACAATCATTTTAAATTGTGTAAGTATGAAATGAAACTTTTAATTTAATGTACTAGTGAAGAAAACTACTACTTCCGATGAACTAACGATCCACGCGTCCTGGTCGCACTTCCTGTCTGGGGCGTGCGATACACTACCCTCTCTTAAGTGGCAACCACACATGCGCCAAATTATCGGAAACATGTGAGAGTGTGTACAAATAAAGAATTTTAATTTTAATTATCGGAAAGGTTTGAGAGTATGTAAAGTTTGCCCTCTCTCAATAATTATGGTTTGTTGTGTTCAGCCTAAACTTGGTCAAACTTTACACAGTTTGACTTCAGTCAAATCTAATATGCGGAGTAAATAAAAATGGAGGGCTACTACGTCCATCCGGGTTTTTAGCCCACACCATTTTTTTAATCAAAGTTAATAGCTGGACAAATAAAATTATAGGGGAGCTGAAGACAAAGTTGTGAGAAGGCTTAGAAATCAATACAAAACTTATGCTCTTAGTACCAACGTCGATCCTTCTTCGAGGAAACATTTGGTTCATAGCCAATTGTGTGATAAAATTGCACCAATGTGAAAGATGACCGCGTCTCCAATGCAAGCAAGCAAAGAGCACTGATGGAAGACAACTTGTTTTTCGTCAAAAATCGATCTGCTTCACCAGCCGACGCAACCATGAGGCGCAACCATGAGTATCGATAGGTCATCATGGTGATGCATCATCCATTTGGCATCAAGTTTGGGTGATGCACCTATGAAGTTCGATAAATCCTCACTGTGGTCTGTTTCTTCTCATTAATCAAGCTCGAGGAAGGAAGAACCATGTGGCAGAGGATAGTGAGGCGGAACAACAATGGCCATCCAATTTTGTGCAGTTCCAATAAAATTGAGGAAGACATGCCTGGGTACGGAGATACGCATCGCTGTTTGCAAAAATATAAAAAGGGATATAGTGTTGTTACTTTGTTTTGGCAGTGGTACAAGATTAACAACGACATCTCAATTGTCAATCAGAATTAATGAAAAGTACACCAACAAACAGAAGCATCATGATTATCTTGATGGGAACTAAACCAGGATACCCGAGAAAAAAAGCATTTCTTCATTTAACCAGTGATAGTAGTAGACTAGCAGCAGCAATAGGAGCATATGGACAATGACCGCACAACCACCATGTACTTTTTCTCGAAACAATATGTATACATCCACCGAGGCATAAATCATGACAACTTTTTGAGTGGCATTTCCTCTATAATAGTAGGTGATGTTGGACGAGCTGACGAACCCTAGCTACTATACATGGGGAGCTGGGAGTAGTCGCATAGAAGAAAACCCGCATGCGGCGACCTGGGGAGCTGGACCAATACAAGAAGTTCCTGAGTCATTTTACCCCCTCTAATCATAACTCTAACAACATTATCATTTTTCTTATTATTTAATTCATTAAGCAAATCATTCTAAGCCTTAAGTACTTGTTATACTTGAGTGGTAACCATAGAAGCATGCTTACTAATAAGTTTAAGTTCACCTTTAACTCTAGACATAAAATCACTCAAGTGTTCAAGTATATCAGCATTGTGTTTCAATTATCTACCAACATAAGCATTGAAATTTGCTTGTTTAACCATAAAGTCATCAAACTCATCCAAGCATTGGCTAGCAAACTTAGTAAATGGAATTTCACATTTATCAAATCTACAGAGAGAATTTACCTTTACTACCTGTGTTGGGTTATCAAGACCATGTATTTCTTCAATAGGTGGTAAATTCTTAACATCTTCAGCTTTAATACCTTTTTCTTTCATTGATTTCTTTGCCTCTTGCATATCTCCAGGACTAAGAAATAGAATACCCCTTTTCTTTGGAGTTGGCTTAGGAGTTGGTTCAGGAAGTGTCCAATTGTTTTCATTAGTCAACATATTATTCAATAACAATTCAGCTTGATCAACAATTCTTTCCCTGAAAACACAACCACCACAACTATCCAGGTAGTCTCTGGAAGCATCGGTTAGTCCATTATAAAAGATATCAAGTATTTCATTTTTCTTGAGAGGATGATCAAGCAAAGCATTAAGTAATCGGAGAAGCCTCCCCCAAGCTTGTGGAAGACTCTCTTCTTCAGTTTGCACAAAATTATATATTTCCCTTAAAGCAGCTTGTTTCTTATGAGCGGGGAAATATTTAGCAGAGAAGTAATGAATCATATCCTGGGGACTACGCACACAACCAGGATCAAGAGAATTAAACCATGTTTTAGCATCATCCTTTAATGAGAACGGAAATAACTTAAGGATAAAGTAATAGCGAGTTTTCTCATCATGAGTAAACTGGGTGGCTATATGATTTAATTTAGTAAGATGTGCCACAACAGTTTCAGATTCATAGCCATAGAAAGGATCAGATTCAACCAAAGTAATTATCTCAGGATCGATAGAGAAATCATAATCCTTATTAGTAATAAAGATAGGTGAAGTAGCAAAAGCAGGGTCATATTTCATTCTAGCATTCAAAGACTTTTCTTTAAGCTTAGCTAATAATTTCTTAAGACCAGATCTATCATTGCAAGCTAAGAAGTCTCTAGTAGTTTCTTCATCCATAACATAACCCTCGGGAACAACAGGCAATTCATATCTAGGGGGAGAATCTTCATCATCACTTTCATCAATATTATCAGATTCAATAATTTCACTCTCTCTAGCCCTAGCAAGTTGTTCATCAAGAAATTCACCTAGTGGCACAGTATTATCCAGCATAGAAGTAGTTTCATCATATGTATCATGCAAAGCAGAAGTGACATCATCAATAACATGCGACCTATCAGAATCAATAGCATGTGTAGGTGTCGCAAGTTTACTCAAAACAGAAGGTGAATCAAGTGCAGAGCTAGATGGCAGTTCCTTATCTCCCCTCGTAGTTGAGGAAAAAATCTTGGTTCTTTGATCTTTCAAGTTTTTCATAGTGACAAGCAGATATAGATCCCAAGTGACTCAAAGAATAGAGCTATGCTCCTCGGCAACGGCGCCAGAAAATAGTCTTGATAACCCACAAGTATAGGGGATCACAACAGTTTTCAAGGGTAGAGTATTCAACCCAAATTTATTGATTCGACACAAGGGGAGCCAAAGAATTTTCCCAAGTATTAGCAGCTGAGTTGTCAATTCAACCACACCGGGAAACTTAATATCTGCAGCAAAGTGTTTAGTAGCAAAGTAATATGATAGTAATGGTAACGGTAGCAAAAGTAATATTTTTGGTTTTATAGTGATTGTAACAGTAGCAACGGAAAAATAAATAAGCGAAGAACAATATATGAAAAGCTCGTAGGCATTGGATCAGTGATGGAGAATTATGTCAGATGCGATCGATCATGCAGCAGTTATAACATAGGGTGACATAGAACTAGCTCCAGTTCATCAATGTAATGTAGGCATGTATTCCGAATATAGTCATACGTGCTTATGGAAAAGAACTTGCATGACATCTTTTGTCCTACCCTCCCGTGGCAGCGGGGTCCTATTGGAAACTAAGGGATATTAAGGCCTCCTTTTAATAGAGTACCAGACCAAATCATTAACACATAGTGAATACATGAACTCCTCAAACTACGGTCATCACCACTAATGGTCCCGATTATTGTCACTTCGGGGTTAACGGATCATAACACATAATAGGTGACTATAGACTTGCAAGATAGGATCAAGAACTCACATATATTCATGAAAACATAATAGATTCAGATCTGAAATCATGGCACTCAGGCCCTAGTGACAAGCATTAAGCATAGCAAAGTCATAGCAACATCAATCTCAGAACATGGTGGATACTAGGGATCAAACCCTAACAAAACTAACTCGATTACATGATAAATCTCATCCAACCCAGCACCGTCCAGCAAGCCTACGATGAAATTACTCATGCACGGCGGTGAGCATCATGAAATTGGTGATGGAGGAAGGTTGATGATGACGATGGCGATGGATTCCCCTCTCCAGAGCCCCGAACGGACTCCAGATCAGCCATCCCGAGAGTTTAGGGCTTGGCGGCGGCTCCGTATCGTAAAACGCGATGAATCCTTCTCTCTGATTTTTTTCTCCCCGAACATGAATATATGGAGTTGGAGTTGAGGTCGGTGGAGCGTCAGGGGGCCCATGAGGCAGGGGGCGCGCCCAGGGGGAGGCGCGCCCCCACCCTCGTGGACAGGGTGTGGGCCCCCTGACGTGGATTCTTCTTCCAATATTTTTAATATATTCCAAAAATAATCTCCGTTGATTTTCAGGTCATTCCGAGAACTTTTATTTCTGCACAAAAATAACACCATGGCAATTCTGCTGAAAACAGTGTCAGTCCGGGTTAGTTCCATTCAAATCATGCAAGTTAGAGTCCAAAACAAGGGCAAAAGTGTTTGGAAAAGTAGATACGACGAAGACGTATCAGTGGACACTGTCATCTTGTTTTGATATGGAGAGGGTGAGAGAGCGAGACGCGAGAAACCCTATCAAACAAGAGGCTATATATACAATGGAGTAAAAAAATCTCTCCATAGCAGTGGTTTTAAATAGAATATGTGTGTTCCCGGAAAAAAGAAAAAAAACTGGCAGATAATTTTTTAACATACCAAGAAAGAAAACTCGATCAAAAACACGCCCCCGCTTCCAGGCCATGAGAGTCGCCACGCAGACACACATAGACATAGACATGCATCTGAGGATGGCTGGGTAAAACTGAATACGGATGGTTCCTTTTTGCCAGAGAACGGAACTGCTGGTACTGGCATGATACTAGGGATCATGGGGGTGCTATAATTTTCTCTTCATGTAGAAGCTTGTGTTATTGTGCGAACGCACTAGAAGCAGAATTGTTGGCCATCAAAGAGGGTTTGTCGCTCGCATTGCAGTGGAGTAATCTTTTTTTGACCCACACACCGTAGAACAATCGTTCTATGGTAAATTATATTAATATAATAAAGTACATGGGGAGTCTAAGCTCCAAATATCAATATCGAGACCGACTGCCTTGAAGCTACAAATATGGTGAGGATTAGGAATGAAGATCTTGATAGATCTCGGTTTGGTTTTTTGGTGTGTGAGATTAGATCGCTCATGGCACTCCGAAATACTTGTATTGCTCATGTTCGACGAAACAACAACATTGTCAGTCATACTTTAGCTCATTATGGTAGGACTAGTGGCCGTATCGCTGTTTAGCTAGGTTCAGGCCCTGATGGCATTGTTGAACTTTGTAACTCCGAGTGTAGCCTGGCTACGTGAGTAATACAAGTTTGTTCCCGCAAAAAAAACAAAAGACATAGACATGTATATCTGTGTTTACGTAAAATTCCATCTCCATCTCCATCTCCAATCATATTTGTCCGATTGGCACATTATTTACGTTGTTAATTATATATGCAACAATATTAACGTACATCATCTCTTGTTTGCGAGCGTCCGGACTGCTGCCACGCCCGCTCCTGACCAACCTGAACCCTCTTCATCACCCGCGCATGCTTCCCGCCCGAAACGGTCAGTGCCGCATTCATGCCCGGCCAGAGCGGACGCGACCTCTCACTGGCGCCGACATTGAAGCGGCGCGCTGGCCGAGAGAGCTTCGCCCGCGCCGCTTCCCGGTGCACGCAACTGCTCCGCGTTCAAAGGTCGAAATAGCCGGCCACAACATGCATGTAAAAAGTTCTTGGGAGTCCATGCTACAGCTAGTTGTCCTCTCCCAACTCGTCAATCTCTTCCAGTAGTGCTATTACTCCATGGCGTGATCCATCGACAAGCAGGCGAGAAAGTTATCGTATACTCGGTTTGCGGTGAGTGGCATGCCGAGCGACCGTGTGGGGTAGAGCCGTGGAGGAGGGTGAGACACGAACGCGACATACGTGATTTAAACGTTGGTTTTGCTCGATGGCGCGATCCAACGAAGAGAAACGTTTCCATTTTTTCTCCAGAAAAAACAGAAACTTTACACTCCATTTTCATTCCTACTCCAAGGTTGCCCCGTTACAACATTCCATTAAATACAAAGGAAAACTAACACGCATGCTGATGCATCTTAATGATTCACAGATCATAGCCAATATTTACTTCACAACTAAAGACAAAAGTTGTGAGAGCGTGTACAAAAGAAAAACTATTGATGGGGTCACTATGACTTAAACCCTAAACAGGATTTAATTTCCTGGCTAGGTAGAACCTATCGAAGGAAAGACGGCTAGCACCCTCGGATCATACGATGCTTTTGTGCAGTTCCACTAAAATTGAGCTGAGCATCCCTGATGGCAAAGATATTGAAGAAGTGTGATTAGAATAATAGTACTGGCACTAGTTCATGATACATAAACTCATCACAAATAGAAGCCGGTAGAAGTAGAGAAAGATTGACATGGAGATGGAGCTACATGAGGAGCTGCAGGAGTGGAGCAAGCCGGTTCCAAAAGGAAGATGTACTACCTGGGATGTCGGGCTGTAGATAGAAGGGAGGTTGGGACGCGGCATCATCCCATACCGTGGGGACACCCGATTGGGACGCACCGATTGTGGGTTTTCTCCCTTGCCTATGTCGGCCGCGTCTACGCAGAACATTGTTCCCTTCCCCCAGCGGCGGGATCAGGCCGGATATGTGACCAGCGGTGTGGCCACCGTCGTTCTATGCTTGTGAAGAGAGAAACCCAAGCAAGCAGGCTTGTAGCTTAGGCTCCTGCTAGTGTATATAACTATATATAGTGGTTTCCTTTTTCTCTCCATATCAACCATTTTATATTACATACGTGTCATTGATGAGTGAAATGATGGTTGCTTCTTCCGACTAACTTACTGTGTGATTTGACTGCTCCGTAGTGGCCCCTACACGTACTCCCCCTACGTGTATGACCGTTCCTAAGTCTCACTTGTACTTATCTCTATCTTCTTGCATGACACGTGAGTAGACATGATGCGCATAGAGGAATTTTGTTATTGCACGTTGTTACGTAGTACTGTACTACTAGTACCTACTCCCTCCTTCCGGTTCACTACTGGTACTCCCTCCGTCCTGGCTTATTGGTCCCCTTTGTACTAATTCATGGGCTCGTTTTCCTCAAGAAATTGTCTTTACCAACGTATTAATATCGGGAATGCATGCATGAACAACGAATGATTAAACCTTGCATGCAACGCTTTGACAAAGCAATGACTTATGAACACGTGAATGTAAGGGACTACAACCTCGTGCATGCATGCAACAATCACACGTACACATGGACGCAAAAATGAGCGTGACGCCCTAATGCGTGCATGTCCGAGCACACGACGGAACACATACGGTCACGCCCAAGTGCTCAACCTACACATGCATGCACACACATACTCAACCAGGGTTATAAACACCGAAAAATGTATATATTGAGTGCAATGAGCGTATTATGAAGTCCACTGACCGTATTTTCACAAATATACAGTGACAGACAGTGTATTTATCTCGTTTGAAATTAAGCCATATTAACCGGAAAGGAGGCAGTATGGACTAGCATTACTTTGCTGTGTCCCGTCAACTTGCCAAACAAGGAGAAGCTTGTAGGACGGGAGAAGCTTGCACGTGGTGGCTCGCAGGACACGGAGAAACTTTTGACTAATGCAAGCTCTCCCTCACTCAGGCGGTGGACGTGCAACAGTTAATTCGGTGTCAGATTGCCAGAAGCATACTGAGGGAGTCCTGGATTAGGGGGTATCCGGACAACCGGATTATATCCTTTGGCCAGACTATTGGAATATGAAGATACAAGATTGAAGACTTCGTCCCGTGTCCGGATGGGACTCTACTTGGCGTGGAAGGCAAGCTAGGCAATACGGATATGTATTCTCCTCCTTTGTAACCAGCCTTGTGTAACCCTAGCCCCCTCTGGTGTCTATATAAACCGGAGGGTTTTAGTCCGTAGGATGACATACAATCATACCATAGGCTAGCTTCTAGGGTTTAGCCTCTCTGATCTCGTGGTAGATCAACTCTTGTACTACTCATATTATCAAGAATAATCAAGCAGGACGTAGGGTTTTACCTCCATCAAGAGGGCCCGAACCTAGGTAAAAAACATCGTGTCCCCTGCCTCCTGTTACCATCCGCCTTAGACGCACAGTTCGGGACCCCCTACCCGAGATCCAACGGTTTTGACACCGACATTGGTGCTTTCATTGAGAGTTCCACTGTGCCGTCGCCATAAGGAAGGATGCCTCATATCGTTGTTAAAAACAACATTACCGTCGGAGGAGCCCTGGCTGTCGGCCAAACTCTCCGGCTTGGCAGTTTCATCATGACCGCCAGTTCGGCCGCTGCACCGACGATGACTTCTCGGGTCATCAAAAACAGCCTCCATGTCGGCTCGGAATTCGCCGAGCAGATAGATCCAATGGAGCTCTCTTCCCTAAACGAGCTCTTGGATCGTATTGCCGCCTTGGGAGTCGGTACAGACTATGATCGGATTGGGCTTAAACCCGATCAAAGGGAGATTAATTCTCCACCGATCACCCATCATATTGCGGTGGTGGAGGAACAATGCGGCGATTCTTCCTCTATCTTGAGGACTAACTATGTCCGGATTCCTGAGCTCTCCGAGCCGGATACCCATTTATGGGAGGACTCACCCAAGCCCTGAACCTAGAGTCAGGCAGCGGGCCAAACTTATCGGGCAACACTCCGGAATTTGAGCTTCCAAGATTGGTAACTCCTCAGCCCCTGGGTCTCAGATCGGGTAGGGGTTCGGACTCAATTCCACCCACCCACCCAGACATAAACGATCTTTCCAACATCAGGCAAGATCCCCATGAAACAGTACATCATTATTGGGCTAGATTCCTCCTTGTGATGAACAAGGTTAAGGACTGTCGCGAGGAAGACGCAGTCTCATCTTTCTGCAATAATTGCACGGACAAGGGAATCCTTAACGCCTTAAGTCGCTGTGACATATCACGCTTCACTGACTTGGCGTCCATAGTACGAAAGTACTGTGCGATGGAAAGCGCCTGGAAAACCGAAACGAAATTTTGGGATAATCCAGCTCGAAATATACACCAAATCCGAAGTAAAAGGGTGCAATATCATAAGACACCTGAGTTAGTTACAAAGAAACAAAAACCCTCTATAGGGCATGGAACCGTATTGGAGGGATGGCTTAACGGACCCTGCAAGATTCATAGTACAACGGATACCATACCAACACACAGCCTTAGAGCATGTTGGATACTCCGGCAGGTGGCCAAAAGTGGTGAGGATCTTCTCATCCCAAATGCCACAGAGCACCATCCCGTGGATAACAATACGGTATTAACAGTCTTTGAAACCTTCACATCAAATAATATGCGCAAGCGAACACTCCGCAGCCTCGCCGAAATCTGCCACGTGGCAGCAATGAATCCATGGAGTGACACGGCTATTTTCAATGCCAGTGACGAACCTAAATTCCGAACAGCCCGAGCACCAGCTGCACTGGTCCTCAATCCAATCGTGGACGACTTTTGACTCACCAAAGTACTCATGGACGACGGAAGTGTATTAAACCTCATCTATGAGGAAACTCTTCAAAAAATGGAAATAGACTGGAACCGCATTGAGCAAAGCAGCACAACCTTCAGAGGAATCATCCCCAGTCGGGAAGCACGTTGTGCTGGGAAAATCACACTAGATGTGGTATTCGGCACGCTAAAGAACTATAGGTCCGAAGAAATTACATTCCAAGTGGCCCCGTTCAGTAGTGGATACCACACCCTTTTAGGACGGGAGGCGTTCACGATCTTCCAAGCCATACCCCATTATGGGTACATGAAGCTCAAAATGCCCGGGCCCAACGGAATCATCACTCTCGCTAGTGATCCGGACACAACACTCCGCGCCGAAAACAAAACAGCCGCATTGGCCCTCGAGGCATTATCCGAAGCCCTTTCAGCTGAGGAATTAACTGCGCTACGCTCCACAGTGGACAGGGACGACGTGATACTTGACAAGAGATCCAAGTCCACCTCTTTTAAACTAGCGGATGAAATAGTCAAATTCCAAGTCCACCCAACGGACCCTACAAAAATAGCCTCCATCGGGGCACAATTAAACCCCGCCGTGGACGCCGCACTATGAGAGTTCCCGCGCGAGAATTGGGACATATTCGCCTGGCACCCCTCAGACATGCCAGGAATCCCATGCAGGCTGGCCGAGCACAGCCTCAATATCCTAAAGGGATTCAAGCCGGTCAAGCAGGCTCTTCGGCGTTTCTCTGAACCTAAGAGACAAGCTATGGGAGAGGAACTAGCCAAGTTATTGGAGGCCGGATTCATTAGAGAAATAAAACACCCGGACTGGCTAGCAAATCTAGTGATGGTACCAAAGAAGGACAAATCCCGGCGCCTATGTGTCGATTTCAAGGACCTCAACAAGGCCTGCCCAAAGGACACGAGTCATTGTGTTTCCTCGACGCATACTCCGGCTACCACCAAATCAAGATGGCGGAGTCCGACCAAGCCGCAACGACATTTATCACACCATACGACCCCTTCTATTTCAACACAATGCCTTTTGGGCTCAAAAACGCCGGTGCAACATATCAGCGCATGATTCAGACATGTCTGGAGAAACAGATCGACAAAACAGTAGAGGCATACGTAGATGATGTAGTCGTCAAAACCAAACACGTCGACTCTCTAATAGACGACTTGAGGCTCACATTCGACAACCTTCGAACATATGACATCAAGCTCAATCCAGAAAAATGCGTTTTCGGCGTACCAGCCGGAAAGCTCCTGGGCTTCATTGTCTCCAGTAGAGGAATTGAAGCTAATCCGGCCAAAATTCGAGCTTTGTCATAGTTGGCTACCCCAACAGACCTCAAACAAATCCAGAAATTAACTGGATGTGTGGCGGCTCTAAGCCGCTTTATCTCCCGCTTAGGAGAAAAGGCATTACCCCTTTATCGCCTCCTTCGGCGCAGCGAACACTTCGAGTGGACGGACGCTGCCATAGCCGGATTGGAAGAAATAAAAGCCATACTGGCAACCAACCCAATCCTGGCCGCGCCAAACATTGGCAAACCAATGCTGTTATACATTGCGGCAACTCATCAGGTTGTAAGCACAGTGCTCGTCGTCGAACGAGAAGCAGACGGACATAAATTCCCTCTTCAAAAGCCGGTATATTATGTATCCACTATCCTCATTCCATGCAAATCACGGTACCCACATTATCAAAAGATAGCCTATGCGGTATTCATGGCATCCCAGAAGCTGCGACACTACTTTCAAGAGTGTTCGATTACAGTAGCCTCGGAAGTGCCACTTAATGATATTATAAACAACCGCGACGCCACGGGCCAGATTGCCAAATGGGCCATTGAGCTCCTCCCGTTCGACATAACATACAAACCTCGGCGAGCAATTAAATCGCAAGCATTGGCCGACTTTGTCGCCGAATGGACGAAAGTCGAACTCCCTAAAGAGTACAGCGCATACTCCAATTGGATCATGCACTTTGACGGCTCCAAAATGCTGGCTGGTCTAGGCGCTGGCGTCGTCCTGACGTCCCCAACCGGAGATACCGTTCAATACGTACTGCAGATACTGTATACAGACTCCTACAACGCAGCCGAATACGAAGCCCTGTTGCATGGTCTTCGGATGGCAGTCTCCATGGGCATTCAACACCTGGAGATGCGTGGGGATTCGAACCTCGCAATATCCCAAATAAATGGAGACTTCGATGCCAAGGATCCGAAGATGGCGGCCTATCGAAACACCGTCCTAAAGATGTCAGCTCGGTTCGAGGGGCTCGAATTTCACCATGTGGCTCGGGAAAACAATCAGGCGACGAATATCCTCGCGCGCATCGGCGCAAAACGCGATGCGGTCCCCCCAACATCTTTTTGGAAAGGTTGTTTAAGCCATCCGTGGTATGGGAGGGGGGCACCGGTAACAATAGTCCGGACCCGGCCAAAACGCCGGATACTGAACACTCTGACATAATCGGAGGCTCTGCCACCGAAATAACACCTTCAGCCCATGTAATAATGGCCATCATTGCCCCGTGGACAGAACCATTCCTGGCCTACCTAACTAGCCAGGAACTTCCCGAGGACCAAAATGAGGCACGCTGCATAGTGCGGCGATCTAAAGCTTACAGGGTCCACGAGGGAGAGCTATATAAAAAAAGCACTACCGGAGTCCTTCAAAGGTGCATCTCCGAAGAGGAAGGGCAGAAGCTTTTGGCGGAAATTCACGCCGGACTCGGCGGCCACCACGCCGCAGCCCGGGCCCTTGTAAGCAAGGCCTTCCGTATAGGTTTTTATTGGCCGACGGCCCGGGCAGATGCACAGGACTTGGTCCAACGCTGCGTCGGTTACCAGCTTTTTGCAAACCAAAGCCACATGCCACCCACCGCCCTCCAAACAATCCCCGTTACCTGGCACTTCGCGGTCTGGGGGCTTGACATGGTTGGACCCCTTAAAGGGGGAACCCATAAGAAAAAATACTTACTGGTCATGGTGGATAAATTCACCAAATGGATAGAAGCCAAACCTGTTAAAACAGCCGAATCCGGACCGGTGATAGACTTCATATCTGGGGTTGTACACCGTTATGGCGTCCCCCACAACATCATCACTAACAACGGCACGAACTTCACGGCCGACGAGGTAAAGCTCTGGTGCAGAAACATGGGCATCAAGCTTGATTACGCTTCCGTCTATCACCCACAAACCAACAGCCAAGTTGAGCGAGCAGATGGTCTTATCATGAGCGGCATTAAACCCAGATTAGTGCGGTCCTTAAAGGAGTCTAACACGCACTGGGTAGAGGATCTCGACTCCGTACTCTAGGGGCTGCGGACCACGCCGAATCGCACTATCGGATACACACCCTTCTTTATGGTGTACGGCGCAGAGGCAGTTCTGCCCTGCGACATAATTCATGACTCACCTCGAGCGCACATGTACGAAGAAAGAGAAGCCGAGCTTGATGGGCAGGACAGTCTGGACACCCTGGAGGAGGAGCGCGACATGGCAAAAGCCCGTTTCGCATTCTATCAGCAACAGGCTCGCAGATACCAAAGCAAAGAAGTACGGGCCAAAACTTATAACGTTGGTGAGTTAGTTCTACGCCTGGCGAAGAAGAAAAAGACCAAGCTCGAGCCCAAATGGGAAGGTCCCTTCATTATTGACCAAGTTCTAACCGGTGGAGCGTACCGTCTGCGGGATGCATCGAATAATCGACTTGAGCTGAACCCATGGAATGCAGCCAGGCTCCGAAGATTCTACGCCTAGCGCCGGACTCTATGTTCGTCTCGTTCCTTTGTCCATTTTTTGCATATACATTATCTGTCTTTTTTCTCTTTCCTTCTTTTATTCTTTCTCAAGGCCTTCAAGGGCCAACTTGTGCCTCGCTTGCACACTATAGACGCGCTAACCGCGCTCATTATACCTGGGGTCTTCTTACACAGAAGCTTAGTTATCTATCCGGGCTTCATGCCCCGCACATGTGTTATTCTTCCGCATGTACCTTTTCTTCGCCATTATATGCATCGATATGACTTAAGTTTTGGCCAAGCTGGGTTGCCTGGCTCTTGTATTTATGCCCTACGTTCCCGTTAATTCGGCTAAGGCATAAGGGGAACACCTCTGCGATTGTTACTACCGGGTCAGCCGGATGTGTACCTCAGACTGGGTGAAGCCGAAAGCTAGCGTTCTTAAGGGAATATTCGGTCGGTGAACAAAAGATGATTCTTATTTATTTTCCATATGTGCCCCCAGATGTTTTCGCTTGCGTTTCCTATCGTAGTCCGGACATGCACTTTAGGGCATGCGTACCCAGGGAAAGGAACCCCTAACGGAACTATTCTCCCTGGAAGATGTTTCTTACTACCCATGTAATATAACATAACTAGTTGGGTACTTGTCTGTTCAAGCACTAATGACCCCTACGCCTGGTCTCCATGCATACCCCGGTTCTTATATAACTGAGCGGGTATTCGGACACACTCCGGACTATCGGGTCCCGAGGTTGAAGCGAAACGGTCCGCCATGACAACTAATTTACAATCCGGCTAGAAGGCATTATACATGCCACTTTAATTACATAGTCATGTAGACTGACTAAATTCCTCTTCTATACCATCCAACAGGCTGTCTAGCCTACAATCCTGTTGGGAATACTTTGTGGCTAATTCTACTTGCCCATACACTAAGCTAACGGGGATCTCTTTCCCATCGGGCCCCACAGGTCCGACCTTGGCCATGTGGTTTGGGTCAGTCTTGGTATACCGCGTCTTCACCATGGCCCAGGCTTCCCTGGCACCTTGACAGCAGGCCGATATCTTCCATAGTCGGAAGCGGCGCCGTGCTCCCTTGAGCTTCTCCGCAAGCTCTCCAATGCCGTCTGGCAGGGAGACGGATGGCCACAAGGCCTGGGCAATACCTTGCATCACCTACCGAACTTGTTCGTGCAGTTGTGAGAGCTCGGATAGAAGATCACCCGCAGACCCGGGCATCTCCTTCGCGGGACGACCCGTTAGCATACCTGCAGATATAACTCTGTTAGCCGGCTTCTCCGCCGTCCCTTTTTTTAAGGGTTTGTTCAAGCACTTACTGGAAATGCCGCGTCAAAGCCACTTATTCTCCTTCTCGGAGTCCGCAAGCTGGGCTCGAACATCTTTCAGTTCCACGCTCAGCTTGGTATTGGCGTCTTGGAGATTGTTTTTCTCCCGCCTGACCTCAGTCAGCACGCGTTCGCCAGCCTTTAGCTGTCGTACGACATGCTGGTCCTTTGGATTCTCTCTGGATTCATCTACAATATCTATTATTAGATCTGTAGCCACGCCGCATGCTATATGGTACATATAATTCTTTGAAACAAATGTTACCAACTGGGGACTTTTTAGGTTCCTTCAATGCAGCAACGGCAGCCCGAAGTTGGGTCTTGCATTCCTCCAGCTCCTGTGACAGTTGGGTATTCTTCTCTGTAAGAACATGGACAATAGATGATCCTTAAACCAGTTCTGCTAACTGTTTCAAGTCTCAAGGGCTACCGATACATATAATCGTCAGATTTGCTTACCTATACATCCCTTACATACTGGTCCGTGGCTCTGGCTAGACCATTTTGAGCAACACGGAGGTACGCGTCTCCAGAATTGAAGGCATCAAATGCCTTTGGTGAGAAGCACGCGTCACGGAGTACGGCCCGGCGACGCCTATGATTCATGGCGCTCTCCACTTCTGAATTTGTAGCGGATAGTCTATCCGCATCCTCTGTAGGCGGAGTATCCGGCGTCCGCCCCATGTCGGCTTCCGCCTCTATGTCCGGTCCTGGAGCCCGACTGGTGGAAGCATGATCGGCAGCCTCACCGTACATATTCTGGCGAGCTCTTTTTCTGTTAAAGAAACATGGACATCATTACATTTTGAGAAAGACGACAACCATGGAGCGGGGGTTTTTGTCATACCTCTGTGCCGGCATCTCCGTCCTGACCGCCTTCCTTTTTGGCCTACCCGGCCTCGGCACTTCTTGTGACGAGTTGCTGCGGGTTCGGCGCGTCGTCCCGAATGCCTTCCCTGTAAAACACCATATGTATATGGTAGGTGAAGTGTCTAAAAGGGGATCCTAGTTTTTGGAGTAGGGATTTTGGTTTTTCTTACAAGCGACGCAGGGAGCAGTCCGGGATAGTCCGCCGTAATGGCCACCATGGCGCCATCACAGCTCAATTGATAGAACTGTTGGTCTATCAGCTCCACGAATATGTCCGGATCTTCTTCAAGTCTGGGACCGAGGGCTTGGTCGGAGTCCTCTGGTTGTGGGGATGGGCTGCTGACCTCCCTTATGGCTTTTCGCAGTTCCTACCGTAAAATGGCAAGGTGAGTGCCTGCAACAAAGAATGCGGGAAGAATGGAAGTAAGGAGATATAACTCACCCAGCTTGGAGGGTTGTACATGGAGAATCCATCCCGTGGTTTGATGCGGATGAACTCCTCTTCCTCTCCCTTGAACAGCTCGGACAGGATTTTTGCTAAAGCGGCAGCGTTGTCCGGACCCCAACGGGTGGCATCGTCTTCCCCGTTAAAATACCACAGGGGGTGCCCTCGATATTGAAGTGGCTGTACTCCTCGCATTATGCATATTGACATAACCTAAATTATTGTCAATCCTGATTGAGCCAGCGCTTTGATCCGGTTCATTAGGTAAAGGACTTCTCCGTTGTCTTCCTCCCGGGGGCTCAGTGGGCGCCAGCTTTGGCGTTTCTTCAGAGGAGCGTTGTTGAACTCGGGGAGACCCTGCCGAACAGGGTCTGGAAGGGGGACGTCCTCCATATAAAACCACTCCGAAGGCCAGTCCTCAGATGTCTTCTTCGGAGTACCGGTCAGGTATCCGGTTCCAGCGATGCGCCATATTTCGGCTTCGCCCACTTGATAAAGTGACCCCTCTTATGTGCAGGGGACAAGGCAAAATAACCTTTTCCACAGCTTGAAATGAGCCTCGCAGCCCAGGAATAACTCGCAGAGGGCAACATAGCCGGCGATGTGTAATATGGAAGCAGGGGTGAAATTATGCAGTTGGAGGCCGTAAAACTCCAAGAGCCCGCGGAGGAACGGATGAATTGGAAATCCGAGTCCCCTTAATAAGTAAGGAACAAGGCATACCCGCTCCCCCGTAGAGGGGCTGGGGAAGCTCTCCGCTTGCTCCCCGCCATTGTAGGTGGCGAGCCCGGCTCGGACGGGAACCATATACGCCGGAGGGAGAAATCCCTTAGCCTGCAGTTCGACTAATCGACTGTGTGGGACAGAACACCTCTCCCAACCACCGGGCTTAGGGCTACAGGGGCGGGAGGAGGAGCTGCGAAGGTCGGCCATGCTGGAGTGGATTTTTTCGAAGCATGCTCCGATGGATTCTCGCTGGGGGAGGATGGTATGGATTGGATCTAAGAATCCCCATCCCTTTAATAGACAATTTATTTATCTGGCTAGGGGGGCGAATGTAAAAACGCCCTGGCTCCTCGTATTCATTCGACGCGTGGAAGATAGCCCTTATTGGGCGCAGAAGCCAAGAGGTCCAACATTTATGGGGCCGAACAGTGCCTAACAAACATTCAAAATTTGGAGAAGAACCCGCCTTGCAATGCCGAGGACAATACTGCGTGTCGGACTCATCGTCATTGAAGCCTGGTTCGGGGGCTACTGAGGGAGTCCTGGATTAGGGGGTATCCGGATAGCCGGATTATATCCTTTGGCCGGACTGTTGGACTATGAAGATACATGATTGAAGACTTCGTCCCATGTCCGGATGGGACTCTACTTGGCGTGGAAGGCAAGCTAGGCAATACGGATATGTATTCTCCTCCTTTGTAACCGACCTTGTGTAACTCTAGCCCCCTCCGGTGTCTATATAAACCGGAGGGTTTTAGTCTGTAGGATGACATACAATCATACCATAGGCTAGCTTCTAGGGTTTAGCCTCTCCGATCTCATGGTAGATCAAGTCTTGTACTACTCATATTATCAAGAATAATCAAGCAGGACATAGGGTTTTACCTCCACCAAGAGGGCCCGAACCTGGGTAAAACATCGTGTCCCCTGCCTCCTGTTACCATCCGCCTTAGACGCACAGTTCGGGACCCCCTACCCGAGATCCGCCGGTTTTGACACCGACACATACACTATACTAGTACTAGTATTATTGTTCGACTTCCCAAAGAGGAGAAGAGCCAAGCGCAAAGTTTACTAGTACTAGTACTACTACTATAGAGGTATGCACTATACTATACTAGGAACCGGATGGAGGAGCGTTTGCACTCTTATTATATTTTAAAAATGTGATAAAGCAATCTTCAACACATTTGGTTCTCTTCGAGGGGTCTCGCATGTGATAATGGAAGTTGATTGCATGGAACACTCGCCACAATTCTCGCTTAATTCTGGCTTAGATCCTTTTACAAATAGGAGCGCTCGGTAATATTTCCTATTTTTTATTCAGCATGTAAACAGGCCAGCAAACCTTGCGGCGCATCTTTGTGCGAACCGTGCTTGTTGCACTTTGAATGTGGCCGAGAGCTGGCTTGATGAAACACCTCGCTCCCTTCTTCTTTTTTTGCGGGGTACCTCGCTTCCTAGTGACCAGTCTGTTGGCTGATCGTCCTAAGAATGCTTATATATGAATAAATCTCTCTCATTTATCCGCAAAAAATATTAAGCCATATTAACCGGAAAGGAGGGAGTATGGACTAGCACTACTTTTTGGTGTGTCCCGTCAACTCGCAAAATGAGGAGAAGCTTGCAGGACAAGGTGAAGCTCTCTTACGCCTTTCGACTAATGCAACCTACCATCGCCCAGGCAGTGGACATGCAACAGTTCATTCGGTGTCAGATTGCCACAGGCATACACTGTAGTACCCAACATGCGGAGTACCATCATTGTTCGACTTCACGAAGAGGTGAAGAGCCAAGCGCAAGGTTTATAGTTGTACGAGCAGTACTACTACTAGAACCGCATGGTGGAGCATCTGTACTCTTATTCTATTTTAATCTCTGATAAAGTACACATTTATTCAGGTGAAGGGCGGAAAACGGCAACCCAATGGTACTGTTAAAAAACATCGAACACGTAATGATGATATCGATCGCAGACTAAGGCATAGCCTAGTGGTGGGAAGGGGCTGATGCCTTCCCACCCACCCAGGTTCAAGGCATGGTACTTGCAATTTGGGTTTGTTGCACCAATTATATCGTAGGGGGTTCCCTTATAGTCTTTCTGTAAAAAATGATGATATCGATCAACCATGCTCGAATATATCTTGGCCTCCGTGCGAGGCCGTTTGTGTGTTCTCGCTCCTCGTCTCTCTCAAGGAACGGCGGGTTGGCCATTTTGCTGTCAATTGAGATCGGTTTGCTTACACTCCGGTCCCACATGTCAGTGATATGCCAAGAGGAAGTGCATTGACTGATTGGCCATACGCGTACTTGGTTTTGCACCTTCAGGCCATGCTTGGAATCGTTGTATTTCAAGGAGGCGTATAACTTACACCTGTAAGTTACTGGCCGCGGTGCAAATTCCAGCCGAAATTGAAACGACGGGCGCAGGTGTGTATTTTTTACAAGTGTATTCAAAAGAGAAACAGTGATCCAAACAGGGCCTCATACTACTCCTCCCTCCGTCATAGTTTACAGGGCATGCTTCATTCTGATGCATTTCTCTCCATGCATATCCACCACCAGAGAGACTTTAGAGCGTATTGATGGTTGCTTCTTCCGAGAAACTTACAGTGGGAAAGGCGGGGCTTATGATTTGACTGCTCATTACTGCTCACTATTAGTGCGGCGCAACAACCGGGCTGAGTCTCCCACGTGGTTTTGCACTACTCCATCCGTTCTTAAATATACTATGGAGTATTTGTCTTTCTTGAGGTTTCAACGAGTGATTACATATGAAGCAAACTGAGTGAATCTACACTCTAAAATATGTCCATTTGAAATTTGTAAAAAGACACATATTTAGGAACGGAGGAAGTATAATTTTGTGCATGGCACATGGACCCAGATGCTGAAGAGGCTTCGGGCAATGCTATCAAGATTCCAGCATTTGTTTACAAAATTGACATACTATATAAATAATGTTCCAGCGACTTGAAATTGTATAATGCTCTGAGATTTCAGCTTTTCTTTCGTGTGTCTTGCCATCGATGCTCTTTCGGAAACAATAAAAAACTAACTTCCTTGCTAATGCATCTCAATGATTAGCAGATCAGAGCTAATATTTACATCACAACAGAAGACAAAGTTGTGAGAAGGTGTTAAATTAAAATTGATCCATGCTTTCATTGGCAGCAACGTCCCCCAGCTCTGTCTAAATCAACCAGGCATGTTGGGAAAAAAGTAGCTGTCTGGAGCATGCAACATTCCGATCATTTTGTGCAGTTCCACGAAAATAGAGCTGAGCGTCCCAGTTCCAAAGATATTAAGTGTGATTACGATAATAGGGGACTGCTAATGAAACAATAAACACACAAATAGAAGCCGGTCACCTTTGCAGTCTCTCTTGAGACTAACTAGTTGGAGAAGATTAAGCAAATAGTTGGAGAACATTAGGCTCGGAGTTGGATGAGGAGGATAGAGCAAAACCAATCTCCCTTTGTGCAGTCGCACTGAAATGTAGACGTTTCCCGTGTGACATTTTAGTACAATTGCACAAAATACTCTTAAGAAAAAAGTGATTTGTGCAGTTCACCTAAAGGTCGCAATAGCAACGAGGTGAAATGGATAGCCCTGTCTGCAAAAAAGAGGTAGAAAGGAAACAATTACTGGCCAATAATAGTTGATGACACATGTGACGACAAAAAATAAGCATATCCCATGTCCTAAGGGAAGATAACAACCCGGTTGTGTTTGTCTAAAACGGTGTGAGGATGAGATTGCGATATGGAAAGTACGCTGGACGAGCTACGTTTTGGGCAAAGAACTATGTTAGATCCACATGCAGCGACGTGGGAAGACGGGTAGTGGAGCAAGGCCGGAGGGGATACCTGGGGGTCGTCGGGATGTAACTAGGTGAGCGGCGGCTGGTGGGATCTTCCCATACTGCGGCAGCGAGCAGGTGGCGTAGGCCCTACCGCGTCGAAGCTTGATCAGAGAGAACGACGAGTACCGCAGATCGGGACATGCTGCCTCGACGCCATCGAATGGAGAAACGATGCACATCCTACCTTTCCGCTGGTGGACGGGATGTAGCCGAATCATTGACCAACGGTGAGAGAGAGGCCACCGTCGCCTTGTGTGAGATACTCTGAAGAGAGACAAACCCAGGCAGGCAGGCTCCATTGTATATAGTGGAGCGGACTACCTTTTTCTCCATAAAAATCGTTTTATATTCTGTGTACGTGCCATTGAGCGATATAAATTTATTTAAAATTAATGCGCCAACACATCAGGTCAAACTTTGTTTCGTGCACGCGTGGTACACGTCCTCCGTAGGTAAACAACCGCTACACGCGTTCAAATTAGCACGTGGGCTGCCATTTCGTACAGAAATAAGCTCCATCGTGTACCCGCGCGGGTGTGGCTGGGCACGAAGCATGAGTACGTGCACCTATTCTCTTCGTGTATGTACACCACCTACGTGGAGTTGTGTGAGAGAGATACAAACGTAGAGAGATATAGTGTGTGGGTTTGAGTGTTTTTTTTGGGGGGGTGTCAATCAAAAAATGTAACATATGCAATGTGTGTTAAAATAGAGTCCTGGATATATCATATATATAGAGGGGGCAATCACGAGAAGAGAGTGGAGGTATCATCGGCTTGAGGTATCCATAGAATCGAAGAGAGGGATGATGTGTGTGTGTTTGTGTGCGCGCGACCGATAAAGAGTGCCATTGAATTTGTGTGTGCCCATGTCAAAGATATAGGGTGGCTAGCCTACTGGAACGTGAGAGGGGACAGGTGCAGTTTGTCTCTGTGGCATGGATACCTACCTACGACGCTCGACTATCGGTGTGTGGTGGGGGGGGGGAGGCCTTATTAACTATAGCGTTACAATGGCTGGTATATGTGTGGAGGAGGAGAGAGGCCTACTGTGACGCCCCGAGACCGTTGCGCCAGGTGTCTTCCGGTGTTTCATTGTTGTTGCCTTGTCATTTTCTTGCGTGTTGCATCTTGCCATGTCATCATCCGCATTGCATCATCATGTTTTCAAAACTTGCATCCGTCCCGGTCTCCTCGTTCCGTCCGTTGTCCTTTCTGAGCCCAGAAACACTTGCACGCGCCCGCGGCATGTCCGAAATATTATTTTATAAGTGGCCGGAAAATGTTCTCGGAATGGGTTGAAAGTTGGTGTGCGGTCTTATTTTAGTGTAGGTAGGCCGCCTGCCAAATTTCATCGCATTCGGAGTCCGTTTGACGCCCCAACGGATAACTATAGCGGCACCGCTGCCGGTCTAACGTCAGACGTTTTCGGTCTCCGAAAACTGCTGCCGGGACCTCTCTCTCTTCTCTTCTCTCAGCTCGAGACCGTCTATACAGTCTACCTCTCACCGCCAGGCCCTACCTAACCTCTCTCGTCAGTCCACGGACCTCCTCCCGCGCGCGTTCGAAATCTGTCCCGGACCCGACCCGCACAGTCATTACCGCTGTGTCCAGATCATCCCCTAACATCTACAAAACGTCACCGTTTTATTATTTGGACTCCCTAGCCTATTCATTCTGAACCGTCCGATTTCGACCGGAGGATCCAAACTCCTTTTTTCCTTATATTTATAGACCACCACCTAACAAATCTAGCCTAACCCTAAACCCTAGGAGGCTTGTCCCTAGCGCCGCCGCCACTCTCTCGGGATCCCTCCCGATCCAAATCCACCAATCACCAGCCCCTCTCGATCCCCTCCTCATTTTCCTCTCCTGCCAGATCCAACCCGGCCCGACCAACTCCCTTGATTTCCGCCGCCGCCCAACCACAGCAAGCCGCAGCCTCCTCCCGCTGTCCCGTGCCTGTGCCCCTGGCCTCCTCCTCCCGAGAGCCCCGACCAGAGCACCACCACCCGACGACGGCTTCGCCGGAGCAGCGCCGCTGCATCAGGACAGGGCCCTCGCCGCCTCCCCTTATTCCTCCTTCCTCCCTCTGCTCCCTCCCTCTGCTTTCTCACTCTCACGCAGTTCTCTCCCTCTCTCTGAACCTTCACAGGACACCATGGACACCCGCAGCTTCATCCGCTCCTTTTTGCCTCGCCGTAGTCATCCTCTGCTGCCACGAGCACCGCCGCGCCAAGATGCGGTCTCCTGCCCCGCCATCAGTCCCACCGCGCCCGCCTTGCCTCGCTCACCGTCATCGCCGGAGCCCCTCGACCTCGACCACCTGCCGCCATGGACCAGCGCCACCGCCGGAGATGCCCCGTCCGCCGCCCAGACCTGCTAAAGCGAGCTCCAGCAGGGCCGCCCTTTCCTTCCCCGCGCTCTCCTCGTGTCCTTCTTCTCCCTTCTCTCCTCCCCACTCACCCGAGCCTCTCTCTCTCTCTGTCCGCAGGAGCATGCCGCCGCCGCCGGGATCTTCTCGTCGTTGCTGTTGGTCGGATCCAGCCGCCCCTGTTTCCAGCCGCGCCTCTCCACGCCTGAGAACGCCGGCCATCTCCCTCGACGCACTCCCTCCGTTCCTTGCGCCCACGTCGCCGAAGTCCATCGTGCCCACCGTCGGCGCTTGAACCTGCTACTGTTTCTGTCTACAGAAACGAGCAGCAGCAGCTCGCTCGCCTCGTCCCTGCGTTGACCCGCACGCTGCCTCGCTGGATCGCGCCTCCCCTTCTCGCTCGGTCTAGAGAAGCGCCTAGCAGCCCAACCGGCCTCCTCCAGCCTCTGCATCGACTGGGCCTTGGCCCTTGGTGAGCGCCCAGTGCACTGTTCAGATTCGGCCCATTTGTTTTTTTTCAGATCTGTGATTTTAGCATTTTTCCAGAGAGTGCCAGTTTTACAGAAAAGACCCTCATGTTCATACATTTAATATCTCACAAACTAAGCATCACATGTAAAAACATTATATATGAAAAATGCTTAGAATCTTGTCTAGTTTCATAATATGCAACTTTCATCTATGTTTAAATTGTTTAAAATGTTGTTTGTTTAAATAACTTGATAAAATGGTTTAATTCATAACTAAATAACCATAGCTCGGTTTTAAATAAACTTTATATGTAAATGGGGTAGAAAAAATGCCTAGTTTAACATGGTGTACTCACTTTGCATGTTTAATAACTCTAAAATTGTGTTTAGGGCAGAACAGTACCAAACCTAAAATATTGCACATGAGGTTTTCCGGAATTGTTGCTCGTTGCTTCCGGCCTCATTTAAACTTGACTAGATAGGTAGTTTTACTTTGCTTCACCCTCTTGCCATGTTTAACAACATTTAATATTGTTGGGTACATAAACAAGATCGAACTAAATAAGTCACGTGGTGTTTCGTCAATATGCAACGGAGTTGCATATTGAGATCCACTTAGTTTGTAGGGTTGCTTGTGCACTTTGCCATGCCATGCTTCATTAAACCGGACATGCATCATACTTGTTCACGCATCGTGCCATGCTTATGTGATGTTTGTTTACTATGTTGTTTACTTTCTTTCCGGTGTACTTCTTCTCGGTAATCCGGTAACGTTGCGTTTGTGAGGATCCGTTGGCTACGTCTGTTTGTCTTCTTCATGGACTCGTTCTTCTTCCTTGCGGGATTTCAGGCAAGATGACCATACCCTCGAAATCACTTCTATCTTTGCTTGCTAGATGCTCGATCTTTTGCTATGCCTATGCTGCGATACCTACCACTTGCTTATCATGACTCCCATATTGTTAAGCCAAGCCTCTAACCCACCTTATCCTAGCAAACCGTTGTTTGGCTATGTTACCGCTTTGCTCAGCCCCTCTTATAGCGTTGTTAGTTGCAGGTGAAGATTGAAGTTTGTTCCTTGTTGGAACATGGAGATGTTGTTCCTTGTTGGAACATGTTTACTTGTTGGGATATCACAATATCTCTTATCTAATTAATGCATCTATATACTTGGTAAAGGGTGGAAGGCTCGACCTTATGCCTGGTGTTTTGTTCCACTCTTGCCGCCCTAGTTTCCATCATATCGGTGTTATGTTCCTGGATTTTGCGTTCCTTACGCGGTTGGGTTATAATGGGAACCCCTTGACAGTTCGCCTTGAATAAAACTCCTCCAGCAAGACCCAACATTGGTTTTACCATTCGCCACCTAGCCTTTTCTTTCCCTTGAGTCGGCTGGCTCAAGGGTCATCTTTGTTTAAACCCCCGGGCCAGTGCTCCTCTGAGTGTTGGTCCAACCTGTCAGCTGCCGGTGGCCACCAGGGGCAACTCTGGGCTGGCCTACCGGAACCTTGGACAATCCGGTGTGCCCTGAGAAAGAGATATGTGCAGCTCCTATCGGGATTTGTCGGCACATTTGGGTGGCTTTGCTGGTCTTGTTTTACCATTGTCGAAATGTCTTGTAACCGGGATTCCGAGTTTGATCGGGTCTTCCTGCTAGAAGGAATATCCTTCGTTGACCGTGAGAGCTTGTGATGGGCTAAGTTGGGACACCCCTGCAGGGTTTTGAACTTTCGAAAGCCGTGCCCGTGGTTATGGGCAGATGGGAATTTGTTAATGTCCGGTTGTAGAAAACCTGAAGTTGACCTTAATTAAAACACATCAACCGCGTGTGTTACCGTGATGGTCTCTTCTCGGCGGGGTCCGGGAAGTGAACACGGTGTTGGAGTTATGCTTGACATAGGTTGTTCTAGGATCACTTCTTGATCATAGTTGTTCGACCGTGCTTTTGCCTTCTCTTCTCGCTCTCATTTGCGTATGTTAGCCACCATATATGCTAGTCGCTTGCTGCAGCTCCACCTCATACCTTTTACCCTTCCTATAAGCTTAAATAGTCTTGATCGCGAGGGTGTGAGATTGCTGAGTCCCCGTGACTCACAGATACTTCCAAAACCAGTTTGCAGGTGCCGATGAAATCGTGCAGATGACGCAACCAAGCTCAAGAAGGAGCTCGATGAAAATCTTGTCCTTTGTGTTGCTTCGTTCTAGTTGATCAGTAGTGGAGCCCAGTTGGGGTCGATCGGGGATCTGTGTAGCATTTGGGGTAGTCTTCTTTTATTTTGGTTCCATAGTCAGACCTTGTGTGTATCTGGC
Source organism: Triticum urartu (assembly GCF_056163025.1). Taxonomy (NCBI): domain Eukaryota; kingdom Viridiplantae; phylum Streptophyta; class Magnoliopsida; order Poales; family Poaceae; genus Triticum; species Triticum urartu. The sequence continues at coordinate 297,033,309 of NC_141878.1, read as the reverse complement.
TGATGTAATTGTTTATTCATGTATTGTGTGAAGTGGTGATTGTAAGCCAACTATGTATCTCTTTCCCTTATGTATTACATGGGTTGTGTGAAGATTACCTCACTTGCGACATTGCTTTCAATGCGGTTATGCCTCTAAGTCGTGCTTCGACACGTGGGAGATATAGCCGCATCGAGGGCGTTATAAGTTGGTAATCAGAGCCTTCCCCGACCTTTGGAGCCCCCTGCTTGATCGAATCGCTGGCGTTGTTGAGTCTAGAAAAATGTTTTGAGTCATTTATGTCAGTGGGAACGACACCTATGGGATCACAAGAATCCCTACTACGGTTGCGGGGCGCGGGGTCGTGAGAAGAGCGGATCAAACAGATAGCACACGGTTCGTTTATCCAGGTTTGGGCCGCGAGGATGCGTAAAACCCTACTCCTGCTTTGGTGGATTGTATATCTGTGTTCTTGAGCTAGCTATGGGGCGTGAGGAGCTCCAAAAAGCCGAATCCTCCTCCTGGTCGCCTCGGGCCTCCTTTTGTAGGAAAGGGGTTGCCACAGTGGCACACAGGAGGTGGAAAGGGTATAGTGATGTGAGGTTATCCCTCGCATTACATGACAAGGCGAATTTAATGCGTCTTGCCCAGGTGTCCTTGCTTTATCGGGGACGGGGGAGAGCCCTGTCTCGTTCGTCGCTGCTCCCTCTTGTGTTGACACGCGCCCTGGCGAGCGGCGCTCGCGGTGCCATGTAGGCAGGCAGGCAGCTGAGGTGGCGCAGTGGTGGGTCTCCACAAAGATCTGCATCCGCCACGCAGGTGCCTGCCTAGCTGGTTGGGTTGGCAGCTGCATGCGAACAGCGGTGGAGGTTTGACTGGCGTGGGCCTGATGGTGGCCCTACGGGTGGTTTTGGCAAGGGCCTTGCCGGGGCCCCGGTAAGGGTCTTGCCGTGGCGCCTGCTGTCATCCCGGGCAAGGCTCTTGCCGGGGGCCTTGTGGTCCTCCTTGGCTGGGATCCCGCCAAGAATCATCATCTTCTAAAGGGTTTATCTGATCTTGAATGTCTTCACAAAGATCTGCATGCCACCACGGGGATGTCTCCTGAATCCTTGCCCCATGGGGGCAGTGGACTCAAGGGTGACTCACTCCGTAGGTGTGGGGCGAGCTGCCACGGCAAGGGTCTTGCCGGGTTTGCTAAAACCGCCTCCCGGCAAGGATCTTGCCGGGGGGAGTCCGCTTCGTCTCCTTTGCACTTTGTGGGCTTGGTCTTGGCGTCGTTCTGCTTCTCCTGAGCTTCGGCCTTACCTTGGCTCACCTCCCTTGCCTTGCTCAGTGTGGTGGTGCCCGTGGCTCAGACTGCCCGTGCACAGTTTTAGGGGTACAAAAAGTGTACCCCTCTTTTTGTACACCGACAGGAGCCCCCGGGCCTGGGCCACACGTAAGCGCAGTCGCGTCATTGGGCTAGGCCCAAAAACGGTGCGCGGGCAGGCGGGGCAGTTTTTACCGCGGTAAGTCTCTTCGCGCCCTGCGCTTCCCATGCTTCCCGCGCGTGGCGCGGCGTGGGGAGGCATGTGTTATGTGGGCGGCATGCGTGGGGCTGAGCTCTGCATGCATGCGTCACGTCGTAGTAAAGGGGGCGGTTCGCGCCTTCCCCATAAACGGAGGGAGGCGTGGAGGCGCAACCCATTTACTGAACGGGGCCGAGGCGTGGTCTTCAAGGCGTCCACTCCCCACGATCACGGGGTGGGGAGAGGTCACCTCACCCTTCGCCTCGGTCCTGCACGCCTGCCACGTGGCTCTCATGCGCTTGGGGTGGCGAATGGTGGAGGCGGGAAACCGGGCCGCCGCGGGCTGGGGCGGCGGGTCGGTCCCAGTTCCCTGCACCTTCCGCGTCTTGATTGGCTGAGCGGGGCGGCCGAGCCCCCACCCCGTTCCTTTATAAAGAGCGGGAGGGGGGGGGGATGGCGTCCCGCATTCTTTTCATCTCCTCCTTCCTTCAGCTTCTGCTCCCCCTTCCATCCTCCATGGAGAGAGGGAATCCTGGTCCTTCAACGGTGGCAGCGAGGGTCGCCGCTCGACAACGCGTCCCTCCTTCTCCTGCACCCGCGGTGGCAGAGCCAGCCGCGGGGGGAAGGGGGAGGGGGCGAGGCCGAGGCGCTCGGGGAAGAGGAGGACGGGGCGGCGCGCCGGCCTCGCCTCCGCCAGCAGTTCCTCCCCTGATGGAGGGCCACGTTGGGGATGACCCTTGCGAGTTCTTCGTCAGGCTGTGCCGGCCGCCTCACCGTCGCCTTCGTCTCCCGACTCCATTCGCGCGGGAGATGGAGCTGGATCCGCCGGAGTCACTGTAGCTGCACATGAGGGGTCGTGGGATCAGCGGCACGCGGGTCCGCGTCGACTTCCCAACCCCTCACGTGATGTATCTTTGTCGGGGAAGGAAGACGTTTGCTCATATCCACCGCTTAACGGAGGGGCTCACTCCCCATTTTAAGCTGATGGAGGGTGGCCTTCTCTCCGTCAAGGTCTTCGGGTGTTTTGGGACCCGTGCAAGGTGCTACGTGGAGAGCTCTTCTGATAGTGAAGACTCCTCCTCGGGCGGGAGTGACGAGGAGGATAGCGGCAGTGACGACGAGGGTAGTAGGCGGCAGGATGACGGGTCTGATTAGGTGTCGGGCGCTGCTCCGTGCGGCACCGGCAACCCCATCATCCGTGTCGCCGGCTCCCTGAACTTCTCGGGGTCGTCTCCTTGGGCGGCTGGCGTTGGGAGGCTGCGGAAGAGGAAGAGGGCGGGCGGCAAGGCTGTCAAATCGGAGTACGCGGGCACCGATACCTTCGACGCGTGCTGATGTCCTGCCGCCTCGCCTTCGAGCTCTGCTTCCGGCGCTGCCATCACCATCCAGCCTTCGGACGGCCACCGAGATGTTCTCTTGGTGTCTTCTGCCACCCGTAGCTCGCCTAGGCGCCCCTTTTTCCCTTTTCGCCTCCTTGACCTGCCTCCTGAGGAGAGGGACAAGAAAGGGATTACGGGCACCTTATCTCTTTTTAGTTTGTAAGCCTTCGGGCCTTAGCTGAATTTAAAACTTGTAAACCCATCATTCATGTTTTTCATTCCCTATGGACTGTACCCGAGTGGAATGTTTTTAATGAAAAAGGGATGCTTGCCGGGTCATTTGTTTGGGGGTAGAACTCACGACAAGGAGTAAATCCTTGATATCTTTAAGATAAACATTTCCTTGCCCGGCAACAGGCCTTGCCGTCTCCCCACTTCGCTCGACCTTTCTCACACCTTTGGCGGAGGCAGGGATGAGGTGGGTTCAGGCTCCTTGTTTCATCCTCTCGTTGCCGCGACTACGACCAAACCTGGCCCTAGGAACGAGCCCTAGGGCCTAGAGTTAGGGGAGCACGGTAGCTTTAGGAAAAAACGAGGTTTCACATACCTCAATCCATAAGGGAATGCATGATAAGGGATGAAGAACTTATCTGAAGCTGTAGCCCCCAGCAACTCTGGTTTGCTGTGGGTGAATCTTTGCTCTTGCAGTCCCCGGCAATACTAGCTTGCCGGGGTCTAAATGCTGGTCTGTCCCTCTTCTGTTTTTCATCCTCAAGTGATCCGGCAAGGATATCTGTGACTCCTGCGAACCAAAGAAGACGAAAGAACGGCAAAGAGACGCACACTCGACCTCTAAGCTAGGGGTTAGTCGCCGCTAAGCACTATCAACCCTAACCAAGGACGAGACTCGACCTAGCATGCATGCTATAACTTAGGGCGCCAGCGCTTCATTTACTTGTGCTCAAGGTCTGCGCCTGGCTTTGTACAAAGGGTTACATGCATCATCGGCAATGCTTGTACAAAAGGTGGCTTGTCGGGGGGCCCGGCAAGCCACGCCTCATGGGTAAAACTTGCGAAGATGCTGAATGTTCCAGGAGTTACTCACCGGAATGACATCTTCGGTCTCCAGGCGGACTGCGCCGGGCCTGGTGACTCGTATTACCCGATAAGGGCCTTCCCACTTTGGCGTCAACTTGTTGGAATTCTTGGCCGATTGAACGCGCCAAAGGACAAGGCCACCTTCCTCAAGGCTTCGGGCATGAACCTTGCAGCTATGGTAGCGGTGCAAGGCTTGCTGGTAGCGTGCTGCTCTCACAGCCGCCCGAAGACGATCTTCCTCAAGGAGCATCGCGTCATCTTGCCGCAGTTGCTCTTGCTCAAGCTCATCATAAGCGAGCACTCGAGGTGACCCGTATATGAGTTCAGTGGGGAGAACTGCTTCTGCCCCATATACTAGGGCAAAGGGTGTCTGGCCAGTGGCTCGATTTGGCGTCGTCCTGATCGACCAAAGAACCGTCGGCAACTCATCAATCTAGCGCCTTCCACTCTTGTGCGGCCTGTCAAAGGTCTTGGTCCTTAAGCCTCGCAGTACTTCAACGTTTGCCCTCTCAGCTTGACCATTGCTTCGTGGGTGAGCAACGGAAGCGAAACATACTTTGCTGCCGAGGTCTTGGATATATTGCATGAAGGTGCGGCTTGTGAACTGTGTGCCGTTGTCGGTGATGACCCTGTCGGGTACACCAAAACGGCACACTAGTCCCTTGAAGAACTTGACGGCTGACTGAGCTGTGACCTTCCTCACTGCCTCCACCTCCGGCCACTTTGTGAACTTGCCGATTGCAATGTACAAGTACTCAAAGCCCCCGACAACGCGGGGGAAAGGGCCCAGTATGTCGAGCCCCCAGACCGAGAAGGGCCAGGAGAGAGGAATGGTTTGAAGGGCTTGAGCTGGCTGATGAAGCTTCTTTGAATGGAACTGACACGCTTCACACCTAGTGACTAGTGTCATCGCATCCTAGAGGGCGGTGGGCCAGAAGAAGCCTTGCCGAAATGCCTTGCCGGCAAGGGCCCTTGACCCGATGTGGGATCCACATATGCCTCAGTGTATCTCTGCCAACAGCTCCAGTCCTTCCTCCCGAGGGATACACTTCAATTTCACATCATTCGGCCTCTTTCTGTACAGGACGTCATCGACGAACTGGTACATGGTAGAGCGACGGGCTACTTTTTCTGCTTCTTCCTGCTCTTCAGGAAGTTCCTCTGTTTGGAGGAATCGGACGGTATGCTGTGCCCACACTGGAGCCTGGGGCTCGACGGCGAGGACTAAAAGCATTTCCTCCGCCATAGGAGCGGCTGTCTCGACGGCAAGAGCTTGACGCTCCGCCGAAGCTAGCCGTCCCGTGGCGGGCTCAGTGTCCCCGGCAACATCCTTGTCGGCGGCTCCGGGGAGCTCGGCGGGAAAGTACTTGCCGGGTCCTGATTTCCTCCTCTTGTTCTGCTCTGTTGATGGATCAACGGATGGCTGAGTTAGCTAGAGCACAAAGGTACCTGGTTCCACAGGTAGCTTGAGGGCAGCGCGTTTTGACAGGTAATCGACGATATCGTTCTCCGCTCGGGGAACGTATTCAGCCTATATACCGTCGAAACGCTCTTCCAGCTTTCTCACTTTATCGATGTAGGCCTTCATCAATGGGCTCTAGTAGTCCTTGTTGACTTGCTTGACGACGAGCTGCGAGTCGCCCCTAACGATGAGCTTCTTGATTCCGAGGTCTGCCGCGATCCTAAGACCGGCAAGCAGCCCTTTGTACTCTGCCGTATTGTTTGTTGACACCTTCCTGGGGAAGTGCATCTGGATCACGTACTTGAGGTGCTCTCCGGTGGGCGCGACAAGCAGTACGCCAGCCCCGGCGCCGTGTAAGGAGAAAGCTCCATCAAAGTACATGATCCAACTGCAACTTGCCTCCTTGCCGGGGAGAGCAGTCTCTTGGGCTTCTTCGTCAGGCGTTGCGGTCCATTCTGCAATGAACTCCGCCAGGACTCGGCTCTGAATCGTCGAAGTACTTTCAAACTTGAGGCCAAAGCTGGACAGCTCCAGTGCCCATCTCACAACTGCGCCCCCTACCTGGCGCGCCAAAGATGTCAGTGGGAATGACACCTATGGGATCACAAGAATCCCTACTACAGTTGCGGGGCGCGGGGTCGTGAGAAGAGCGGATCAAACAGATAGCATACGGTTCGTTTATCCAGGTTCGGGCCGCGAGGATGCGTAAAACCCTACTCCTGCTTTGGTGGATTGTATATCTGTGTTCTTGAGCTAGCTATGGGGCGTGAGGAGCTCCAAAAAGCCGAATCCTCCTCCTGGTCGCCTTGGGCCTCCTTTTATAGGAAAGGGGTTGCCACAGTGGCACACAGGAGGTGGAAAGGGTACAGTGATGTGAGGTTATCCCTCGCATTACATGACAAGGCGCATTTAATGCATCTTGCCCATGTGTCCTTGCTTTATCGGGGACGGGGGAGAGCCCTGTCTCGTCCGTCGCCGCTCCCTCTCGTGTCGACACGCGCCCTGGCCAGCGGCGCCCGCGGTGCCATGTAGGCAGGAAGGCAGCTGAGGTGGCGCAGTGGTGGGTCTCCACGAAGATCTGCATGCCACCACGCAGGTGCCTACCCAGCTGGTTGGGTCGGCAGCTGCATGCGAACGGCGGTGGAGGTTTGACTGGCGTGGACCTGATGGTGGCCCTACGGGTGTTCTTGGCAAGGGCCTTGCCGGGGCCCCGGCAAGGGTCTTGCCGTGGCGCCTGCTGTCATCCCCGGCAAGGCTCTTGCCGGGGGCCTTGTGGTCCTCCTTGGCTGGGATCCTGCAAAGGATCATCATCTTCTAAAGGGTGTATCTGATCTTGAATGTCTTCACAAAGATCTGCATGCCACCACGAGGATGTCTCCCGAATCCTTGCCCCATGGGGGCAGTGGACTCAAGGGTGACTCACTCCGTAGGTGTGGGGCGAGCTGCCACGGCAAGGGTCTTGCCGGGTTTGCTAAAACCGCCTCCCGGCAAGGATCTTGCCGGGGGGAGTCCGCTTCGTCTCCTTTGCACTTTGTGGGCTTGGTCTTGGCGTCGTTCTGCTTCTCCTGAGCTTCGGCCTTACCTTGTCTCACCTCCCTTGCCTTGCTCAGTGTGGTGGTGCCCGTTGCTCAGACTGCCCGTGCACAGTTATAGGGGTACAAAAAGTGTACGCCTCTTTTTGTACACCGACAATTTAGGATTATATATATCGGAGAGTTAGGACTTCTTTTTACTCCTCAGTCCCTTCGTCGCTCTGGTGAGGCATCCTGACGTAGAGTTTTGACTCTTCTCTTCTCAAATTTCACTAAATTTTTTTAGTATCACGCGGGTATCTTGGAATCATTCCAATGGTTTTGTGACGAGAACATTGTTCTTGGTGCCTCCTGACATTTAGGGGTTGTGGCAGTGTCCCGGGGAGTTGAGCTCCGAGGTGTTGTCGTCATAATTTTATCGTTGCAGTTCTGGAATACCTGAGTTTAGTTTCGCCGACATCGAAAATCTCTTTTATGCAGTTGTTGGTGAGATAACCTCGACGCCACCCAGTACTGGGGCGGGTGTTCGGGAGTATTGCCATAACTCGTATAACGGATGCTTTTCGAAGGTTGAGGTAGACAATTTCCGAAGGTTTCTCGGTTATGTGTTGAAGGATGGATACAGCTGGATGTAGGATTTGTTAGTTTTGGGTGAGATATTATGCTTCCCCTGTATCCCCAACACCTGATTGCATAACCGGAAAGTTTCGGGAGTTTATAAGTGGGAATTCAAGTAGCTCTTAGGATATCTTTCCGACAGATGTATGATTTGAAATTGGGGTTCGACGTCTAGTGGTCCGCCTATTCACGGTTGGTTTTATAGTGGTCTCGTTGTGTCTTAAAGAGTCCTTGGCTATGCCGACTCGGGGACGCTTCGTATGTCATGTGCACTGCCTTGTACATGATGGTGCTGTACGATCGAGCCCGTGTAGGCCCCACCACGAAAACTTCGGACGAAATCTCTATCATATGTTTGTTCCGGCTTATTTTGCAAGCCAATCCTTTGTTTTGTTTTGAGTTGTGGTATTCGAGTTGCTTTGAAGTCAAATGTTGATTCCATACCTTCCCCAAATGCCGTTCTCATACTCCGATGTGAATACCAATCCTTCTTGATCATCAAGATTGTTTTCTCAATCCTTTTTAACCGGCGTGCTTCTCTTCAAGTGGATCCGATCATTTCAACATCCGCAAGACCAAGTATCAGTTCTTCTCAACGGTGTTTGTTTCATCCGTCTCCAAGTTGCTTTTGTTTTCCCGCCCTCCCTCCATTGTTTCCTTCAAGGACTCAGAATTCTTAATCATTTATCATGTTATTGATGTGAAGTCTCTCCATTTTTTTTTCCGTCAATGCTCTTATCCGGTGATTCTCATAAAGATTCTAATGGAGCTTCAAGTTCATCGTTCTTTGTTCTTTTTCTTTTCCGGTGGAACCAATTCAAGCTTTTGGTGTTGATCATATTCCTTTTCCCCTCGTTTCTAATGCTTTCTCATGCCGGTGCACCTCGTAATCATCCACTTCTCGCTATTCAATTGTTCCAGAGTGCTCAAGATATCTCGAAGATTCATGTTTCCACTCTGCTTTCCTTCAAACTCTTTTGAGGATGTTATCTCATTCAAGTCATTTAATTCAACTGGTGCTTTCTCTCTTTTGAATCGTTCTACGATGTTTCTTTTGAGTGGGCCCTAACCCACAGGTCTTTTCCTAGGATCTTACCTGACTCTTCTTATTCTTCCCGGAGTTATTCTCAAATTCTTTTCAAAGTTTGACGTAAGAATGAGTTATCATCAGTCAAATGCCTTTCTCCAAGATCTTTCAATTCTTTCATCGTTGGTTCAACCTTTCTAATTTTCATTCCAAAGTGCCTCAACAATTTGGTGGTGTTTCTCATCGTTTTTCTCGGATTTTGAAGATCAAAGAAGAGTTTCTCTTTAATCTTGCTCCATTCTCTTCAAAGATTCGTGATTCTAGCTTGTTGCCATCCTCTCATAATTCTCTTCGGTTGTGAGATTTCTTTTCACCTATCCGGAGCAATTCAGGAGTCTTTTAAGTTTGCTCATCCGGAGTCCATCATCTCAGATTTATTCATTCTCAGCTTTCAGCTCTCTTTCTCTAAATCTTATCGATGCTTCATTCAAGTGTTCTCTAATCATCTCGGAATCTCTTCGTTCACTTGTATCTAAATTCTCTCAAGTATCCTCGTTCATTTCATAATTCTAACCGGTGTTCCTTTATCTTCCTTTCAGTCATTTTAATTCTTACGGTGGTTCGTGCAAGATTCCTCTTCTTTCGTTATCATATCAATTCATTCGTTGTTTTGATTCTACCGGTGGTTCGTTGAGGACCTTCCTCAAGTTTGCACAATATCTATCTTAATCCTTTCTACGAGAATAAGTAGTATGCCAAATCCGTTGCTTGTCATCAATTTAATTGGTGAAGGTTAAGCATAATGTAATTCTTATTCTTGTTTCATCCATATGTTAATCTTTTCTTCCGGAGTTTGTTCACGATGATTAAATTCTTGGTTTCAAGTGCTCGTCTTTCTTTCCCGGAGTTCCAACCTCTTTCAATTATATCACCACGGAGATTCATCTAAATCGTTACAAGGATTCACCTTGTGTTTTCAGCTTCTCTTTCCTTTCGTTGGATCATTCTTTTGTTTACCGGAGTTCTTCATGAAGATTCTGCATCATGGTTCGTAAAGGATTTATTCCTTCTCGAAGTGTTCATCAAGATTTCCCTTTGTTATGTCATTTTTTGAGGTGGTGTTATGTCATTTTTGATAATTTCCCTTCGCGTTTCATGGATCACAAGTTTTCCAAGAGTGACATATTTAAATGCATCATTTTCTCTTCGCTCTAGTCATCTTTTCAACCCATCAATTTCTTCGAGCATGAGCTCTTCTCAATCCATCAGTCTCTTCGATGGAGTTATCTTGGGTTATATTTCACCTAAAGCCTTCCCTAAGGATTGTTACTATTACGGTGCTTATATATGACCCAAATTCTTCTTTTATCCTTCCGGTGAATAAGTTTATCGTCTCCTTGTTGATATCAATCCAATCTATTATTTTTCGTTAGTGGCAGAATTTCACCTCATAGTTTTGAGATGTTTTCCATAAGCCCACAACAAGCTTACTCTTTCATTGTTGGTTTTCCAACAAATCCGTTCACCTTTTTTTCGTAGGCACGCTCTTTCAATTCTATTTGCGAGAGTTGTCATTTCTTTCTCCGATCTCTTATGCTGACGATCTACCTTCTTTTCTTTTGTTCCGGAGGCATTGTGACGTTGCTCTCTTCGTCCTATCATCTTGATTGCCAAGATCATGTTTTTTTCCTTGCTTATCCATCCAACCGGAGTGTTGTGCCCTTTGCTCAAGTTCTTTTCATCTTATCAAGTCTTTCATCTCGTTTCTACCGGAGTGTTTAGATGTACTTCTTGTCCATTGCAACCCTTTTTCTCAGGTCTTTCAACCGACAAGGTTCCGGTAATGTTCCTTCTTCCTCTTTTCTAACGGAGTGGTCTTCAACTTCGTTCATCTCCGTTGTATTATTTTCTCGAGAATGGCTTAACCTTTTCAAGGTTCGTGGTTTCACTCATTGGTCAAAGAAGCAACTTAGTTTTACCTCTTCTCTTTCTTTTCCGTTTTCCCTCCGGTGCCATTCTAGATCTCGGGACGAGATCCTCTCGTAGTGGTGGAGTGTTGTGACGCCCCGAGACCGTTGCGCCAGGTGTCTTCCGGTGTTTCGTTGTTGTTGCCTTGTCATTTGCTTGCGTGTTGAATCTTGCCATGTCATCCTCCGCATTGCATCATCATGTTTTCAAAACTTGCATCCATCCCGGTCTCCTCGTTCCGTCTGTTGTCCGTTCTGAGCCCAGACACACTTGCACGCGCCCGTGGCATGTCCGAAATATTATTTTATAAGTGGCCGGAAAACGTTCTCGGAATGGGTTGAAAGTTGGCGTGCGGTCTTATTTTAGTGTAGGTAGGCCGCCTGCCAAATTTCATCGCATTCGGAGTCCGTTTGACGCCCCAACGGATAACTATAGCGGCACCGCTGCCGGTCTAACGTCAGACGTTTTCGGTCTCCAAAAACTGCTGCCGGGACCTCTCTCTCTTCTGTTCTCTCAGCTCGAGACCGTCTATACAGTCTACCTCTCACCGCCAGGCCCTACCTAACCTCTCTCGTCAGTCCGCGGACCTCCTCCCGCGCGCGTCCGAAATCTGTCCCGGACCCGACCCGGACAGTCATTACCGCTGTGTCCAGATCATCCCCAAACATCTACAAAACGTCACCATTTTATTATTTGGACTCCCTAGCCTATTCTTTCTGAACCGTCTGATTTCGATCGGAGGATCCAAACTCCTTTTTTCCTTATATTTATAGACCACCACCTACCAAATCTAGCCTAACCCTAAAACCTAGGAGGCTTGTCCCTAGCGCCGCCGCCACTCTCTCGGGATCCCTCCCGATCCAAACCCACCAATCACCAGCCCCTCTCGATCCCCTCCTCGTTTTCCTCTCATGCCAGATCTAGCCCGGCCCGACCAACTCCCTTGATTTCCGCCGCCGCCCAACCACAGCAAGCCGCAGCCTCCTCCCGTAGTCCCGTGCCTGTGCACTGGCCTCCTCCTCCCGAGAGCCCCGGCCAGAGCACCACCACCCGATGACGGCTTCGCTGGAGCAGCGCCGCTACGTCAGGCCAGGGCCCTCGCTGCCTCCCCTTATTCCTCCTTCCTCCCTCTGCTTTCTCCCTCTCACGAAGTTCTCTCCCTCTCTCTGAACCTTCACAGGACGCCATGGACACCCACAGCTTCGTCCGCTCCTTTTTGCCTCGCCGTAGTCGTCCTCTGCTGCCACGAGCACCGCCACGCCAAGATGCGGTCTCCTGCCCCGCCATCAGTCCCGCCGCGCCCGCCTTCCCTCGCTCACTGTCGTCGCCGGAGCCCCTCGACCTTGACCACCTGCCGCCATGGACCAGCGCCACCGCCGGAGATGCCCCGTCCGCCGCCCAGACCTGCCAAAACGAGCTCCAGCAGGGCCGCCCTTTCCTTCCCCGCGATCTCCTCGCGTCCTTCTTCTCCCTTCTCTCCTCCCCACTCACCCGAGCCTCTCTCTCTCTCTCTCTCTCTCTCTCTCTGTCCGTAGGAGCATGCCGCTGCCGCCGGGATCTTCTCGTCGTCGCTGTTGGTCGGATCTAGCCGCCCCTGTTTCCAGCCGCGCCTCTCCACGCCTGAGAACGCCGGCCATCTCCCTCGCCGCACTCCCTCCGTTCCTTGCGCCCACGTCGCCGAAGTCCATCGTGCCCACTGTCGACGCTTGAACCTGCTGCTGTTTCTGTCTTCAGAAACGAGCAGCAGCAACTCGCTCGGCTCGTCCCTGCGTTGACCCGCACGCTGCCTCGCTGGACCGTGCCTCCCCTTCTCGCTCAGTCCAGATGCGCGCCTAGCAGCCCAACCGGCCTCCTCCAGCCTCTGCATCGACTGGGCCTTGGCCCTTGGTGAGCGCCCAGTGCACTGTTCAGATTCGGCCCATTTGTTTTTTTCCAGATATGTGATTTTAGCATTTTTTCAGAGAGTGCCAGTTTTACAGAAAAGACCCTCATGTTCATACATTTAATATCTCACAAACTAAGCATCACATGTAAAAACTTTATATATGAAAATGCTTAGAATCTTGTCTAGTTTCATAATATGCAACTTTCATCTATGTTTAAATTGTTTAAAATGTTGTTTGTTTAAATTTGTTTAAATAACTTGATAAAATGGTTTAATTCATAACTAAATAACCATAGCTCGGTTTTAAATAAACTTTATATGTAAATGGGGTAGAAAAAATGCCTAGTTTAACATGGTGTACTCACTTTGCATGTTTAATAACTCTAAAATTGTGTTTAGGGCCGAACAGTACTATCACACCCTAATTTTCATGCCACAACACTTAAGCTAATAAATCATGATAAAATATGGTTTGACAAAAACTTTTGAGTGTTTTGGACCTTCTATTTAGAGGCCCTCCCGAGCTTTCCTACGGCTTCATCCCACTCTCCCTCTTCCCCAGCAATCTCCCAGACAACATCCCTCTCCCCCTAGTGCTCTCCTGCCCTCTCCATGGCCGGAGTGCCGCCGCCGACCGCTGCTCGGATTCGGGCACCACGGCCCCTCTCTCTTCTCCCTACCCACTCCAGTACTCCCTCACCACCACCACGAAGCCCCCATCGCCTCCATTCTTCCCCGGGACGCCCCTGCGCTCGAAGCCGGCAATGGCCGATGCCATCCTCCGCCATGGGTGAAGGACCGCTCCCCTCCGAGGAAGTTGACGCCCGTAGTGTGGCATCCCGGATGTGGCTCGTCTCCCCGAGCATGTCGGTGGCCGGATCACCGGAAATGGTGGCCGGTAGCGCCGCCAGTCGCCGTCGACGTCCCTCTGCCTCGCCTCCTCTGCTTCGGGCGGGAGGTTGAGGACGACGCCGTGTCAGCTCGCTGGCCCCGCCTGTCAGCGGCAGCGGAAACCGAGCCGGCCCCGCAGGTCGGGTTAAGTGGAAGCGGGACCAGGGAAGCCGCTTGCCCTGCAGGGACGCGTATTGGGCTAGTACGCCTTCGGCGTGGCCCTTCTTAGCCACGTGGCCGTGCAGCTGGGCCGGCCCAGTGCGCTGCGGCGCTATGCTCCGCTCGGTGCGCGGTATAGGTATAACCCCCACTTCCTTTGTCTTTTTCTTTTTCCAGAAAATTGTAAAATCTCCCAAATATTCATATTAACTCCAAATTGAACGATTCAAATTTCTAGTGACTCTATAAATCATGCTCTACCTCTTAGAGGAGCTTGCACATTTTTCCATAGAACTTTCCTTCACACTTATTTAAATAAAATCCCATTTTCCATTTCTGTGATAAACTTTAGAAAATCACAGAGGGCTCAAATTTGATCCAAATGCCATGATTCAAATTTCTAGATGCTCCTGAGTTTATAACTTAGGTCATGAACATTTTTTTATTAATACTTTCTGTACCACACAAAATAATGAGACATTTCTTCATATTTGTCAACTTTGTAAATTCATAGGAAAATCATTTGAACTCCAAATCCAGTGAAACCAACTCGTAGATGCTTCTAAAATCATGTTCTGTTAAATGGGTGCCTTTGCTCATTTTTCAAAAATATGTTTCTCTACACTTCTTGCAAATCCATAAACCCCTTGATCCCATCATATCAAAATGTTTAGAAATATCCATTGATCCAATTCCAATGAAATCACTTTGGTCATTCCTCACATGACCAGAGGTATCCTAGAAAAGTCAAATCAATATTTTTGGAGCACTTTCATTTCCTACCTTGTTGTGTTGCTTATTATGGTTGCTTTCGACGATAGTTGACGAAGTAGACGAAATGCTTGGAGTTGGACCAGAGATATTTGAAGACCTCGAAGACTTTGTTAAAACAGGCAAGCAGCCCTTTGACCATGATGAACCATTTTTTTCATCATAATAGCATTTTCGTTGTTTCATCGAGTGCATGATATATTTTGAATGGCAACCTTGCTAGGCTTGCCTCCGTTGCATACTCCATTGATACTTGCATTGTTCATGACTCTACCCTTGCTTAGAGTTGTGTTGGTGGGTTGTAGAAATATGCTATAGTAAATGGCTACGCAAAGTGGGCCAGGGTTATGCATGGAAAGAAACAAGTGTGGTTTGACATACTTGCAAATAGCCCAGTGGGTGCCACTAATGCCCCTGGGAGATGATGATGAACTAGGTCACTACTTGGTGGGGAAGTAGTGTACCGAGGCTCGATAAAAGTGTTGTTTACAGAGACGGATTAGATTTAAGATTTGTCGACTGTGCCAACCTTACATGTGCAACCACTCTACCCTTATATGGGAAAGGGCATTATTGATTACCTAGGCCGATACTAGCTTGGAGCCCGCATTACTAGTGATGGGGGAGAGTTGGTGCTCTCTCTCGGGACGGGGTCGTGCCAGGTAGGGCGGCCAAGAACGTTTTTATGGGGCACCGGACACACCGTTGGTACCCCGTGCCAGTGGTATGTGAAAAATATGGGAGCGAGGCTCCACAATTTTAAGTTGTGAAATGTTGGGCACGGGGGTTACTATCAATCGAGTGGACTCCATGTTAGTGTCGTCTAGGGAAAGATAGTGATCGGGTGCTTACCCCGGGTACTTGAGGTACCGCGGGTCGTGGATGACACGAAAGTTCCCCGGATCTTGTGGGTAAAGTGTGCAACCTCTGCAGAGTGTAAAACTATTCGAATAGCTGTGTCCATGGTTAAGGACAGTTGGGTGGTGCTGCTTAGACTACGTCCATATGTTTCTGACAAACTACACAGTTTGGTAAATCTATTGACGTGATTCGTGAGGAAGTCACGATGAGCTTGAGCATGAGTTGTTCATAACTCTCTCTCGATGTTGATGTCTGTAACCTCCTGATACTTGTTGCAGACGCATTCATATCCTCGATAAATGTTGATCATACTTGCATGAGAAAAACTAGTTTTCCGCAAATGCCAAATTAGCAGTAGTGCCTTGCATAATTATTCTGTTATCACCCTTGGGATGCTTGCGAGTACATTCAAAGTACTCATTGGCTTGCCACTGGTTATTTTATTGGCCAGGCATGAAAGAACAGGATATAGTGAAGAGTACCTTGGTGACGAACATGCGAGCTAGGACGCTTCCCAGTCAGAATGCCTGTAGGGTTAAGGCAGATGGCATGGGTCCAAGTTATCGACGAATATTTCCGCTGCGATGTTACACTCAAGACTCAACCATAATGGTCCTACTTGTGTAATACGGTACGTATGGATGTAAGACTCTTGTTATTCAGCTTCTGTGTGTTCAGTGAGCATTGATCTCTGGGATCACTGTACACGTGCATTCGGTGATCACGACTTATGAGTCGGGGTCCCCACAAGTACCAAACCTAAAATATTGCACATGAGGTTTTCCGGAATTGTTGCTCGTTGCTTCCGGCCTCATTTAAACTTGACTAGATAGGTAGTTTTACTTTGCTTCACCCTCTTGCCATGTTTAACAACATTTAATATTGTTGGGTACATAAACAAGATCGAACTAAATAAGTCACGTGGTGTTTCGTCAATATGCAACGGAGTTGCATATTGAGATCCACTTAGTTTGTAGGGTTGCTTGTGCACTTTGCCATGCCATGCTTCATTAAACCGGACATGCATCATACTTGTTCGCGCATCGTGCCATGCTTATGTGATGTTTGTTTACTATGTTGTTTACTTTCTTTCCGGTGTACTTCTTCTCGGTAATCCAGTAATGTTGCATTTGTGAGGATCCGTTGGCTACGTCCGTTTGTCTTCTTCATGGACACGTTCTTCTTCCTTGCGGGATTTCAGGCAAGATGACCATACCCTCAAAATCACTTCTATCTTTGCTTGCTAGATGCTCGCTCTTTTGCTATGCCTATGCTGCGATACCTACCACTTGCTTATCATGACTCCCATATTGTTAAGCCAAGCCTCTAACCCACCTTATCCTAGCAAACCGTTGTTTGGCTATGTTATCGCTTTGCTCAGCCCCTCTTATAGCGTTGTTAGTTGCAGGTGAAGATTGAAGTTTGTTCCTTGTTGGAACATGGAGATGTTGTTCCTTGTTGGAACATGTTTACTTGTTGGGATATCACAATATCTCTTATCTAATTAAAGCATCTATATACTTGGTAAAGGGTGGAAGGCTCGACCTTATGCCTGGTGTTTTGTTCCACTCTTGCCGCCCTAGTTTCCGTCATATCGGTGTTATGTTCCCGGATTTTGCGTTCCTTACGCGGTTGGGTTATAATGGGAACCCCTTGACAGTTCACCTTGAATAAAACTCCTCCAGCAAGGCCCAACATTGGTTTTACCATTGGCCACCTAGCCTTTTCTTTCCCTTGAGTCGGCTGGCTCAAGGGTCATCTTTGTTTAAACCCCCAGGCCAGTGCTCCTCTGAGTGTTGGTCCAACCTGTCAGCTACCGGTGGCCACCAGGGGCAACTCTGGGCTGACCTACCGGAACCTTGGACAATCTGGTGTGCCCTGAGAAAGAGATATGTGCAGCTCCTAGCGGGATTTGTTGGCACATTCGGGTGGCTTTGCTGGTCTTGTTTTACCATTGTCGAAATGTCTTGTAACCGGGATTCCAAGTCTGATCGGGTCTTCCCGCTAGAAGGAATATCCTTCGTTGACCGTGAGAGCTTGTGATGGGCTAAGTTGGGACACCCCTGCAGGGTTTTGAACTTTCGAAAGCCGTGCTCGCGGTTATGGGCAGATGGGAATTTGTTAATGTCCGGTTGTAGAAAACCTGAAGTTGACCTTAATTAAAACACATCAACCGTGTGTGTTACCGTGATGGTCTCTTCTCGGCGGGGTCCGGGAAGTGAACACGGTGTTGGAGTTATGCTTGACGTAGGTTGTTCTAGGATCACTTCTTGATCATAGTTGTTCGACCGTGCTTTTGCCTTCTCTTCTCGCTCTCATTTGCGTATGTTAGCCACCATATATGCTAGTCGCTTGCTGCAGCTCCACCTCATACCTTTTACCCTTCCTATAAGCTTAAATAGTCTTGATCGCGAGGGTGTGAGATTGCTGAGTCCCCGTGACTCACAGATACTTCCAAAACCAGTTTGCAGGTGCCGATGAAATCGTGCAGATGACGCAACCAAGCTCAAGGAGGAGCTCGATGAAAATCTTGTCCTTTGTGTTGCTTCGTTCTAGTTGATCAGTAGTGGAGCCCAGTTGGGGTCGATCGGGGATCTGTGTAGCATTTGGGGTATTCTTCTTTTATTTTGGTTCCATAGTCAGACCTTGTGTGTATCTGGCTAATGTAATTGTTTATTCATGTATTGTGTGAAGTGGCGATTGTAAGCCAACTATGTATCTCTTTCCCTTATGTATTACATGGGTTGTGTGAAGATTACCTCACTTGCGACATTGCTTTCAATGCGGTTATGCCTCTAAGTCGTGCTTCGACACGTGGGAGATATAGCCGCATCGAGGGCGTTATAAGTTGGTAATCAGAGCCTTCCCCGACCTTAGGAGCCCCCTGCTTGATCGAATCGCTGGCGTTGTTGAGTCTAGAAAAATGTTTTGAGTCATTTATGCACCTATGGGATCACAAGAATCCCTACTACGGTTGCGGGGCGCGGGGTCGTGAGAAGAGCGGATCAAACAAATAGCACACGGTTCGTTTATCCAGGTTTGGGCCGCGAGGATGCGTAAAACCCTACTCCTGCTTTGGTGGATTGTATATCTGTGTTCTTGAGCTAGCTATGGGGCGTGAGGAGCTCCAAAAAGCCGAATCCTCCTCCTGGTCGCCTCGGGCCTCCTTTTGTAGGAAAGGGGTTGCCACAGTGGCACACAGGAGGTGGAAAGGGTACAGTGATGTGAGGTTATCCCTCGCATTACATGACAAGGCGCATTTAATGCGTCTTGCCCAGGTGTCCTTGCTTTATCGGGGACGGGGGAGAGCCCTGTCTCGTTCGTCGCTGCTCCCTCTTGTGTCGACACGCGCCCTGGCCAGTGGCGCCCGCGGTGCCATGTAGGCAGGCAGGCAGCTGAGGTGGCGCAGTGGTGGGTCTCCACGAAGATCTGCATGCCCGCTGTGCCGATGAAATCATGCAGATGACGCAACCAAGCTCAAGGAGGAGCTCGATGAAAATCTTGTCCTTTGTGTTGCTTCGTTCTAGTTGATCAGTAGTGGAGCCCAGTTGGGGTCGATCAGGGATCTGTGTAGCATTTGGGGTAGTCTTCTTTTATTTTGGTTCCATAGTCGGACCTTGTGTGTATCTGGCTGATGTAATGCTTTACTCATGTATTGTGTGAAGTGGCGATTGTAAGCCAACTATGTATCTCTTTCCCTTATGTATTACATGGGTTGTGTGAAGATTACCTCACTTGCGACATTGCTTTCAATGCGGTTATGCCTCTAAGTCGTGCTTTGACACGTGGGAGATATAGCCGCATCGAGGGTGTTATACCTACCTTATGTATTAAGGGAGATCGATCGGCATCCATGCATATGTGTAGGAGAGGAATAAGGTTGGGAGAGAGACAGAGCTAGAGTGTTGGAGGGGGTGGTAGTGGAGTTGCTTCTAACAAATGGTGGGGGAGGCTTGCTAGACAAACGGAGGGCACACCTGCAATATCAATAAGAGAGGGGATGGCTGCCTGTCTGTGCGCATGCGTGTGAGAGACGGGTCAGGAGGCATGCACGAATGATGAGGGGGGACGATATGGCTGTGGTAAGCAGACATAACTACATAGGAAGATCAAGTCCTCCTCTGTTAGAGAAAGGAGAGACATAACTTGTGAGGTACGTCGATCGATGGGTGGGGGGGGAATAGTTAAATCGACCTAGGTATATGTAGGGAGATCGATCGGTATACATGCATGTATGTGTTAGAAGCAAATAAGTATAGGGGAGAAGGATAGAGAGAGAGAGGGATGCATCTAAGAGGTGGTGCGAGAGGCATACTATATCGAGGGGGAAGGAGTGTGCGAGTACAGATCAATGAAAAGAGTGGTGGGAGTGAGGCATGGACGGTGAGAAGAGAAGAGGGGAAGCTTGTGTTTGTGGTAGGCACACCTGGCTAGAGAGGCATATCGATCGATGTGTGCCGTAAAGAAGGAGCTGGGGGGCCTACACACACCGTGGGTGAACGACCTAAAATGAAAAGACGAATTTGCGCGATGGATCTAGAGAATGCTGAGGGAGGGTGAGAGGGATGCGTCCGTGTGCATGCACGAGAGAAAGTTGGCGCTAGCTACAAAGATAAGAGGATTGTTTGGGTGTAAAAGACGAATAGAGATCATAATTCATTATAAAAAGCGAATTCGGATATTTGAAGAATTTATCATAGTGTTTTAGACCAACGCATGCGTGAATATATATAACGGTGATACACATGGTGTGGTTATGAATATGTTATACTACATATAATATAATTTATCTCTACTCTTATTAAAAACAGAGTTGTCGATGATGGTGTGCCTGCCATCCTGCAATATAGGCCGTCCGATTTATATCCGATGGATAGGAAGGAAACTATGGCAATTTGGAAAAAGATACCCACACCCCTCTCCATATTTGCAAATAAGGCCTCCCCTTGATCATGTTGATGTTCCGTGGAACGCATGGGCATCTTGCTAGTACTACATATAATATATAGAACATTGATTATAATTTGGGCTAATGTGTGGCTTTTGTAGCTCAGGGCTAAATACTTGTCATAATGTAGGGGGCGAGGCACTATACTTTGTGTGATAAACACAGTGTACGTATGGAACATGGTTTAGATTATGAATATATAGTTAGTACATCAAATGTACTATTATTTGGAATCAACATCAAGTGTATTCAAAAGATTTAATTCGAGTTCATATAGTACACATAGTTCATATCTATCTCTATAGTAATCATATGGTGTGTTGTTAAGGTAATACATGAATGACAGGTGGCAACAATCATGATTGTAGATTCTTATTGAAATAGAGAAACGAATTCAAATTCAGTTCGAATTGCAGCGGTAGTATAAACATTTGGAATGCACTAAAATGTTGGTATGAGTAGGTTACATGCATTATACAGCCAGCGAAAAAATTTAACTGGACATAACATGGATTCATACTCTCTCTTTGTGTAGCTTTGAATAGCATTTGTATAGTAAAACGAGACAAGACTCTCTCTTTGTGTGGTGTGAATGGTTTTATTTTTTTCATTTTTTTCGTTGGGGGAAGTGCGAATTGATTTGGTACGTACAAGTACAATATTACACGTTAGTCTTGTCCCTAAAATTCAACCCGCACCTTGTTATATCCCGAAAATTCTGATATCGTGCTCCCAAAACTGGCGCCTTCACAACCCGCGCCCTGCGATCCCGAAATTACAACGCACACGAAAACTCCCTCCAGCTGCCAAATCCCGACACACGAAATCCCCCTTCTAACCCTAAGCCAAAATGGCCGCTAGTTCATATCGGTGGGGGTACTTTTGTAACACACCCTATATTTTGGATAAGCGCGTCCCTAAGTCATGGTTCCCCCTCCTATCGCTTCCTTTTCGCCATTCGAAATCCCAGGCCGCCATAACCTCTCCGCTCCAGCCGCGAAACACCACCCTCCTTCCTCCGCCACCTCACCTCTGCCCAGCCGGAGCCTCTTCCCCGACGGTGTCGTCCACCGCAATAGCTTGACGTCCCTCATCCACCTCCCCGAATGAGGATCCGTCGTCCATCTCGTCGTCCCACCGGTTCAGCCTCCCCGTCCTCCACCTCCAAGGAGCTGCTCCGACGATCGCCTCGTCTATCGCGGCTGCTCCATCCCCACATCGCCGCCTTAACCTCCTTCACCGGAACGCAGCATCCTCACCGACTCCTCGGACGAAGCCAAGGCCTACTCGGCGCCACCAAAGAGGTTGTACACTCATCGCATCGCACCTTCTCCTTAACTCGACCTCCCGGCGCCTATGGTGCTCCATCCCGCACCCCCATGGAGCGGCTACCTCAAAGCCGGCGCCACGGCGGCATCTCCACGACGGCTCTCCCCAGTGCGAGGCCCCTTCGGCGGCGGCGTCTATCAGATTTCGGGTTCCGGCAAAACCCTTGAGGTTCGACCACTGGGGTGCGCACGAAGATCTCTCCCCCTCTCTAGCTCGTGCACATCATGATCTCACGGCCTAGCTCGACGAGCCCAAAGAACACAAGACGCGAGAGTTTATACTGGTTCGGGCCACCGATGTGGTGTAATACCCTACTCTAGTGTGGTATGGTGGATTGCCTCTCGGGCTAAGGATGAACAGTTACAAGGGAAGAACGGCCTCCTGAGGAGAGGTGCTCTTGTGCTTGGTGAGTGTGGTGGTCTTTGGTGGAATGGATCTGGTCCAAGGTCTGATGAGATGTCCCCCTCTCTATGGTGGTGGCTAGTCCTATATATATAGAGGCCCGGGTCCTCTTCCCAAATATTAGGTGGGAAGGGATTCCACAACAGCCAATTTGAAGGGGGACAGCTAGTACAAGTTATCCTGACAAAAGTAGTCTTCGCCCGCCAAAGGCTTTGGTGGTGACGCCGTCTTGGGCTCCACGGTGACCTCCGTCCTGCTGTCCTAATGGTCTTTGTCTTTTCACACCGATATGGAAACCTTCGCCTGATGCCTCGGGACTCCTCGCCTGCGCTTGCCTCTTTAGCACCAAAGAGGAAATGAGGACACTGCGCGCACTAGCGCCCGCCTGGCTCAAGTCGTCATGGCTTGCGTCACACAAACCTTGCGTGGTGTCCCTAGCCTTGATCTCCCCGCCCCTTGAGAGCCAGCCTGGTGAGGCCGCCCCTGAGGAGGTCTTGCATCGTCCGCCTCGCGAGGCTTGGCCCCTCATGAGGGTATTGAGTGTTTTCTGGAGAAGATGGGCCGTACAGAGCCGTTGGTGGAGCCACGCCGCGGGCCGCAGGCAGGCAAGTCTGGGGACCCCAGTTCCCACAACGGCGACAGTAGCCCCCGGGCCAAGGTGCGCTCAGGCTTGGCTTTAAGGCGAAGCCAAAGGGAAAGTGCGGAGCACCGCGGGCCCCAACAGCCTGCGGCCACGGTTGATGCGTGGTGACTGATTGGACGTGGGTGTGTCCGCTTCCCCATGCTACCTCAGCAACTGCCCGACTTGATGAGTCCTCGCCTTGCTTCCCCCGCTCCTTCTTCTTCCTTGCATCATTTCTTGTCGCACTGACCATGGCACCGATACGGAGGTTCTCGGCTGCAGAGAAGGGAAGGCTCGCCAGGGGGGACCTGGCTCACCGCCGCCCAAGAGGGGGCGCGGCCGTCCCCGCAAGCACACCATGACCCCCGTCGCGGCCCCTCGTGGTTGCGGTGGCGCCTCTTCGCGTGGTGGTGGTCACCCGAGTCGTGGGAGCCCCGTAGATGAAGGGAGGGACGCCATGGTCGCGCGGCCGACCAGGCCGCACTTCCACTCTGCGGAAATGCTGCCGGAGTTCATCGTGTGGTCGGAGAACTCGGCCGACACTTGGCTTCAGCTCCCGCGCTTCTTTGCCGGCGAGCTGCCAGCCACTGGTCCAGGCGGTCTCTGGCTGCAGGCGGACGGCTGCTGCAGCAAGGCTTCATGGGTCGCGGTCGAGGTCTCCACCGCAGGCAACGCAGCCCTGACCCGCGGCTCGCAGACGTTTGCCCGCGCACGTGGCCTGGCCCGGCGGTGCTCCCTCCACTTCAAGTACGATGGCGACGCGACCCTCTACATGAGGGTGTTCGGGGAAGATGGCCGCCGCGTCGGGTGTTGCCCCGAGGACAACAACGACGGTGAGGTGCTCAGCCTTGGCGACGGCCGCGACGAGAGTGAAGGCGGGCTCGCCCTCGGTGTCGGCCATGTCTCGTCCAGCTACGACGACTCTTCTTCCGACGACAGCTCCAGCAGCGGCGGCTACGACCAGCCGCCACCCTGTCACGCCCGCTTCGGTGGTGGTAGCGGGTCATCTCGTCGCCGCGCTTCAGTGAAGCGCGAGGAGGGGTCTGGCTGAGCTCGGGAGAGCGCCACGGGCCCGTCCTCACGACCTGCCGTGGGAGCATGTTCTGCTTTCGTTTCGTTCTTCCTTTCCTTCCTGCATTAAGAGAGAGACAAGTATGGGGCCCTGTTGGGGTGTGCAATAACTATGATTTCTAAGTGGCTGTGCTATGTTTATCATTCTTGTGTTGTGTTGCAGCGTCAACGTTTTATGTATGCGCGTAGGAATAACTTAGCTTGATGCACCTGAAGTAGTTTCCGCCTCGCGAGGTGTGCGTTCCCCGGTGCCTGGCAAGGCCTCATGTGCTTGGAAAGCGTCCGGGAACTGCAAAAATTCATTAGGGAATTCTTATTCTTCCGAATCCTGGTCGTAGGCACTGCCGGCCATGACCTAGTGTTTCGCATCGCGGTACCCGAGGGGCATGTATTGAGAGGGGTGCGCCGTCTTGCGAACTCGAGCGAGGGTGCCTTGCGAAAACAGGAAAACGAAAGCGCTCACGAGGGCACAAAACAAAAGCGCTCACGAGGGCACATGTCCACCCCCCTCGCGAGGCATGCGAGGGAGAGTACGGGTCAAAAAACAAGGAACCGAGAGCGGAAAAGGAGGCAAAAGGTAATGGAACCAGGCCAGCAAGGAACACCAGAAAGCGAATTCTTACTAAAAAAGGGGCAAGCCAACTGCGAAAAGAAAATGAAAAGCCGCGTCCGGCACCTAGTCTAGTCTTCTTGTCTTCTCACCAGCGCGGA
Source organism: Triticum urartu (assembly GCF_056163025.1). Classification (NCBI taxonomy): domain Eukaryota; kingdom Viridiplantae; phylum Streptophyta; class Magnoliopsida; order Poales; family Poaceae; genus Triticum; species Triticum urartu. The sequence goes on along the minus strand of NC_141878.1, from coordinate 297,009,148 downwards.
GCTAAGTGCTGCCACTAGGACGTGGGAGGGAGCCCCCGAGGCCCGAGGGCGGCACTCCTGAGACTCCGGGGCGTGTATAGCCCCACTCATTATTACGTGAGAGTGTCACGAGCGGAGATCTTCATAGGCGCGAGCCTTACTTCATATCGCCAGACGAGGGCCCTGCCTTGCGCCACCCTCGACCACCATTAGTGCATCCGGAAGCCAGGACGAAGCCAAGGGGCAAAGGGGACGCCAGCGGCGCCCTCGGCGACCATGGGTCCTTTGCCGGGGGAAGGCTCACCAACACCTCCCCGACAGAGGGCCTACCTCCGGGGGACGCCCTGTTCCACACAATGTGGGAAGAGACCTTGCTCCCGGCCCCTCCCCTGCAGCCCCTAGTGCGCTCCTCTTGGCGGAACGGAGGTCGTTGAGTTGGGGTCGCCGTCCGCCGTCGTGACCTGATCCTCCTGCGACCCATGGTTAGCGTAAGCTTGCTCCTGAGAGATTAGTGGTACCCTGTAGCTGTTGTCGCCGGCATGGCTGGCGAGGCTCCCGGAGGGCTCCTGGAAGGCCTCAACTTCCAGCGCCTCCTCCTCCCAGCCCGGCTCAAGGAACGAGCCAGGGTCATCTTCCAGCGCATACTCCTGGTCCATCATGCGGGGCATGTAGGCCTCCAAGGCTGCCGCCCCAAAGACCTCGCCGAAGTGCCCCACGCTCCACGTTGCCAGGCCCAGCGCACCGCCCTGAGGATGGTAGGGCGGCACTCCGCTGAGGCCGCGGGTGGCAATGCTCGTGCCCGCGCCCATCGGAGGTGGCGCGGGTGCGATTGAGTGTCCGGTGCTATTGAACGCGCCGGTGTCGATGAAGGCTCCTGGCGCTCCTAGGGGCACGCGGGCGCGGCGAGGCCCGGCATGCGATCCGGCCGTGGCCTGAGGCGTAAGCAGGGAGCAGAAGGGCGGCACTCTCGAGGCCACGACATCCAGTAGCTCGGCGACGCGCTCCAGCAATGCATCCCGGCCGCTCTCCATCAACCGGCATCGCAGCAGCTCCCGAGCCACCATGAGCGCGGCCCTCATGTTTGCTTGTTCATGTCGGGTGTGCGGCGCCGTTGCTGCAGTGTGGCTTGAGGCCCTTGCGGCCGTCCACGCTTGTCATGGAGTGAGGGTGGGTGGCGTTTGACTGTGCCGCCCATGCCCGACAGCGTTTGGTGGTGCGCGTGCTGCCTGGGGCGCAGGGTTGAGATCTTCTTGGGCGGACGGCGCAGCCCGGGCCGGCCAAGCTGCCCAGCGGTCGGCGTTGGTCCTTGGGTCGCCGGACATCGGAACTGCAGGGTGTCGGTGGATCAACTGGCGGAAGAGAAGCTCTGATGCACCCCTACCTAGCGCGCCAAATATCAGATTTCGGGTTCCGGCAAAACCCTTGAAGTTCGAACACTGGGGTGCGCACGAAGATCTCTCCCCCTCTCTAGCTCGCGCATATCATGATCTCACGGTCTAGCTCAACGAACCAAAAAAACACAAGACGCGAGAGTTTATACTGGTTCAGGCCACCGATGTGATGTAATACCCTAATCTAGTGTGGCATGGTGGATTGCCTCTCGGGCTAAGGATGAACAGTTACAAGGGAAGAACAGCCTCCTGAGGAGAGGTGCTCTTGTGCTTGGTGAGTGTGGTGGTCTTTGGTGGAATGGATCTGGTCCTAGGTTTGATGAGATGTCCCCCTCTCTATGGTGGTGGCTAGTGCTATATACATAGAGGCCCGGGTCCTCTTCCCAAATATTAGGCGGGAAGGGATTCCACAAGAGCCGATTTGAAGGGGGACAGCTAGTACAAGTTATCCTGACAAAAGTAGTCTTCGCCCGCCAAAGGCTTTGGTGGTGATGCCGTCTTGGGCTCCACGGTGACCTCCGTCCTGCTGTCCTGCTGGTCTTGGTCTTGTTGCACCAATATGGAAACCTTTGCCTGATGCCTCGGGACTCATCGCCTGCGCTTGCCTCTTTAGCACCAAAGAGGAAATGAGGACACTGCACGCACTGGCGCCCGCCTGGCTCCAGTCGTCATGGCTTGCGTCACACAAACCTCGCGAGGTGTCCCTTGCCTTGATCTCTCCTCCCCTTGCGAGCCAGCCTGGTGAGGCCGCCCCTGAGGAGGTCTTGCATCGTCCGCCTCGCGAGGCTTGGACCCTCGCGAGGGTCTTGAGTGTTTGCTGGTGAAGATGGGCCGTACAGAGCCGCTGGTGGAGCCACGCCGCGGGCCGTAGGCAAGCATGTCTGGGGACCCCGTTCCAAAAACACCGACATCGTCCATACCAGCCGGATCTGCTGCTGCTGCTCCAGCTGTCGCTCGGTCGCTCGCGCTGCTGCTGCTGCTCCGGCTCTCACTCGCTCGCTTGCTTGCCCAGCTGCTGCTGCCTGGGCTCTCGCTCGCTTGCTCGCGCTGCTGCTGCTGCTCTGGCTCTTGCTCGCTCACTCGCTCGCGCTGCTGCTTTCCCCCTCACTCGTTCTACTGCTCTGCTCCGATTTAGCTACACTTCAGTCAACTGAATCGACTTTTGGGTCAGTCGATTTTCAGGGGGTGGTGGGTCTCATCGGAGTTAAGGAAGAACCACCCACAGCGGGGAGGGGGCTCGCCGGAGAGGTACCCCACTATCTATCTTAGGGTTCTGTGTGGGGTGCTGCTCGCCGGCGGTGGGGGCGCGGTGGCGTGGGGATCGCCGGAGAAAAAGCTTGGCGCGGGGGGGGGGGGCTAGAGGTATGGCCGGGGCAGCGGCGGACCGACGGTGGGGAGTTGTTTCGGGGCGGCGAGGCGCCGGCGGACTGACGGTGGGGAGTTGTTTCGGGGCGGTGAGGCGGCGTGCGCCGGTGGTGGCTGGCGGCTCAGGGGTTGCTGGTTGAAGATGAACTGCAGGCCCTCCCTAAACTATCCCATGTGAAGTACCTCTTTGCTACCACTGCGTTCAGTTTCGACAGTAACATTCAGATTCCACAGTAAATTTCAGTTTCGACAGTTAAGTTCAGAGTCAACAATTTTTACCTCATCTGTTGTAGGTAGGTGGTTTTTGGTGATGTAAATTTTACATCTATCACTTTTTGGTAATGCATTTTACATCATCTATTGGAGATGCTATTAGAATCCCACTTGAGATTAACGATGTCTGTCTTGTGCTACTTCAGCCTTGACGTCTTACGGCTCACCGGAGCTGCTCCAAGGACGAAACGATCCATCACAACAAAGCAGTGCCCTAGACGCCATCTACAGATTCCTCAGATCTTCCTCCACACCTCCGACAGCCACCTCTGTCTCAGCTTCTTCAGCAACCAACCCAATGATGCTGAGGTCGACACGGCTACAGCAAAGAGGTTGTACACTTGTCGCATCACTTATTCTCTACATTCATGTCGATCCATTAGGGCTATTGTGGTTCAACGGAAAAACATAGCAATAGGAAATTTTCCTATGGCACTCTACTATTCAATTATTCATGCATTTTGTTGAAAGGAATGGAGCAAAACATCCACCTGGACCTACTGTTCAAAATCCTATGCATGAAAACAAGACCAAGTGCATTAGTGGCAGAATAACATTCTAACTGTACACGCTTTCATATGGTTTCACTTTATTTTGGCCATGTTTCTTTGCATTCCTCTGCTCCTCCTTTTCCTGTGAACCAAACACCCAAGTTGACAGAAATCCTGTGTTCGCAAATGCTTTGTTTCCCATGTGCATTCCTATCCTATTCCGGTGTTTTTCCTCCTATCCCTGCGTTTTTTAGAATCATGCAAGCCAAATGAGCCCTTACAGAATTACTTCAGTTACAGGTAGGTGTCGAAGAAAACTTTGTGTGGTTTGTCCTGCTCCTGCCGCGACGTCGTCCACCTCACCTGAGCTGCTCCATTGATAGAAGTATCCACCAAACCAGACATCACGACTCCTGACCGTCTTTCACCGCCTTAGATCTCCTTCCCTGCCGCCGGCACCCACCACAACGGCATCACCATCACCGACTCAGCAGATGAACCTGAGGAGTACACAGGTCCACAAGAGAGGTCACACTCTTTTGTTTCTGCTTACGTTATGCATTGCTTAATATTACTTGCTACTTTATTGTCCTGTTCACCTCTTAGACTCCAAGTCAGGTCCAAATTGATGTTCAAACTTGAGTTCTAAATTAGTTGTGGGGCACATATCGAGGCAACAATGAATAGTATCTCTGTCTAATATATGGTTCACCTAGGGTATGCCTATGTTGTTCATCTTGGGTGGGAAACAAATAGTAAAGCAATCATCATCTGTTTTTTTATTAAATTAAAGCAATCATCAGCCTGCTATCATTATTTTTGGATCCATCCACTGGTTGTTACCATTACTCTAGATTTCTGCATGCTCTCCTTACATAATCTCACTATATCTTTTTGTATGCATGACCGATATTGTACACAGACATGCTGAACATGTAGAGAAAAAGAGAAGAGTTTTGTGCGACAATACAATGTCGTGCAGACATCGCTCCATGGTGGGTTCAATGGAAAACCATCCCCCTCTACAAATTGTAATCCAGAGAAAGATATTTGTTCTGAGGCGGATTCAGACGCAGCTGACCACTCCTATTTACCCCCAAGGTGTTTGCTTTAACTTGGCATGCTGATGTTAGTCATATCATGCATATGTTGCCTTGAAGTGCCTACTTTCGACATCATATATGTCATCTGCTTAGTTTAGACATGTCCTGTAATGCCACCTGTTTAGTTTCAATATCATATATGGGAATTATGCAGTCTCATGTCTTTTAGCCAACCATAATATATGTGAAATGTGCAATGCCATCCTGTTTAACCAGGCATCATATATTTGAATGATATCTTACCCATCCTTTTCTTCATTAAATTTCAATTTCTCAACAATGTTTGTACATTAAACTACTCTTCCTGTGAATCAGACATTTGAGTGGGTGATGGAAAAATCTGGAGTGAAAACAAGGCCTTCAGAACAGACAGTGCTACCTATCGAAGCAGATCTCTTGCTAGGTCCCAATAGCTCCTCAGAGATGGATTCAGAGATAGATGACCAGTCCTATTCCCCCACCGAGGTGTATGCTCTAACTTGGCACGGTTCTACTGCTCATATCATGCATATGGTGTCTTGCATTTCATAGTTTAGACATCATCACTACTAGGAAAAGGCTTATTAGTGGCGCACCTGTTTTGGCCATTAATGGCGCACTACAGGTGCACCACTATCATCACGCCACTAGTAACATATACTAATGGCGCACCCCTGGTGCGCCATTAGTATACGAGACTATAGTGGCGCACCAGGAAGTGCGCCATTAGTAAGTCACACGGTGCGCCATTAGTATGCCTCCCAGGGGGGCATATTTACCTTGTGCTCTGGGTTACTAATGGCGCACTAACAGATAATGTGCCACTAGTATTTTTTATAGCAGTGCGCCACTAATGTGCTGTATGGTGCACCACTAGTATGAATATTAGGAATTATTTTTTCTTTTCTGATATTTGCACAGGTTACAAAATATATTACTGCACAGAATATAGGCAGCACAACATATAAATAGCAGATTCATCAAATATAATAGAAGATTAGTCTCCGAATATAATTCATCATATTGGTCTCCGAATTCAAAAGACCAAACAAAGTTAGAACATTACAAGTCTTGAGACCGCGAGTAGCGAGTTTGTTGAAAGTAATACTGCATTCGGAGATAATTGAGAGATGTGTCCTCTCTTATCTCCGTGCTACTGCTACTGCTATGCCTAAACATGACTTAGATTGAACTGAGGCAACATGTGGTGCATGTCCAAAGTAATACTAATCCTAACTTGATCAAGTTTGGATTGTACTACTTTTGGCATGCACCACATGCATGTTGCCTTCACTTCAATCAAATCCATGTTCATTTCACCCACAAATATATAATAACTCTTCATGCTCGCATCATGCATCATCATAATAACAAGTCCTACTAATCATCATCATATAACTTCTACTCGTTATTAATAACAAGTCATACGACCATCATCCTGATAGTCATCGAACCAACCCTACTTAATTGTTCTTAGCACATGATCATCAGTATTAGGCAGGACCTAAATACCCTATTTAAGGTAAAATAGCATAAAACGATATAGACCCTGTCTCTCCATTATGGAGAATGGAGATCATCCTGTCTCCAATTTTTGCGCGGCGCTTCCATTTGCTTCCAAGAACCTCCTTACGACTGTCCATACATTTTTTCCATTCTCTGATTAGCATGTCTCCACTTCTTTTAGAAATCCGGTATGGACAGTTGAGATTCGTAGTATGACCTGGATATATGTTCAAAACACGAAGGCTGCCATTCTGATACATCAAATGAGGCACACAATCCTCTGGGATTCTCTGTTGAAAAACATAGTAATAACTTCATAGTTAGCAATGATGTACTAGTTTTAGAAGTATGCAAAAGATGCATGGATGTCGTAATAGTAAAAAATCTTACCAGGGTATCTGCATGGTAGTTACCATAGTTCAACACGTGCACTAGTGGCATGTATTGACCATAATGTTGAGGAGTTTGATTGTAGATATTGTAATTCTCAAGATCAGTACAAAATCCGACCAGATGATTTTTCTCCTGATAAGTTAACTCAGAGCCATCGGTGTAGTGGGTTTTGTCTACCATGTTCCGCACATTGTTTGAACAATCAAAATAAGCTGTCAACTATTTTGAAATGAACAATATAAATTAGTTAATAATTAACTATGTCTGAGAAACTCACATAGCGGTAGAACTGGAGGTGTATCAACAAGGACCCAAATGTCCATATTGTCTTGGTCGATGTCAGCATCACCAAGATCCATGGTGACAAGCATACCCTCATCAAAACCATACATCTTGCAAAATGCTTCCCAATTTTTGCAACCAAAATGGGTTACACTCCCATAATTATACAGATTTACTTCAAAATCCACATCATGATGAGTCCTTGGGTGAATTTTCTTTGTTTCATAATAATTTTCATGGTCTTCAAAATCCATCCTCTCCAAGACATAACGTCATGCATGGCATGGGATAAGCTATACTCGAATTGTAAAAGATGAAAATTACACGTTGAAATAGTTGAAGCCATGCTTAATTATGAAAAAACACTTGTCGTCGTTGCGTACCGTTTCAACTTCGAAGGTCTCCTCGAGCTTAATGCTGAAGCGCCGATCATCATCCAGGTGAGGCCTGTCACACAGACCTCGATCATCGTGGCACCAGCCGCACTCCCCCGGGAGACTTTCGTCGTCCGATGATGACATTTCCTACGTTCATAATTCAAAACTACATCATCTCTTGCGTCCGTACATCGTCGAATATTATCACTAATACACCTCGAATACTATCATACATATAGCATCGCTAGTACAACTAGAATCGTAGCGCCCGACGGGTATCTAATTAGAAATGGAGGGTGGAGAAATGGAGAAATGGAACTGGTTAAGAGTTGAAAGAAAGGTATCTAATTAGAAACATAGGTGGAGGGTCTTGTAGAGGATAGATAGGTAGCATAATCCATTCAGATGGAAAGCTTTAATGAGGATGAATCAAGATTTGGATAATTCATGCCTTTAGGTGAATAGGAAGTTACTTCTGCAAATATCTGTTGGTTCCAATAAGATAATCCACAGTGTGGTGAAAACACGCCCTTCGAACTGGTTTGAGCTATTGGTGAATGGAGATGGTCTAAGATTTTCGGTAGTAAGAAGTGAAGTGGTAATTTTGAGAGCAAATGGTTAGGATGAGTGGTTCCTCTTTCCTGTTTAGCTTTACAATAGAATATTGTTAGTCATGCACACTTGTGCATTTTCAGCCAGGCCCAGTGGAGTTGGCCTAAAAACATTTCTTTCTTTAAGCTTGCTACATCCATCTCAAGTATTTATGGTCAAGGGTTAGCAGGGCCATCCAAATAGAATATGTGGTATGGGCTTTTTTAGTAGGTCATCCTACCAGATTAGGGTTTATCGATGACGAGCAATTGACATTAGTAATAACTATGAGTTGATATCACACTTCTATATGTATAACACAAGAGGCAGTTGATCCTACTTAATTAAGTACTAAGATACCCCGGCCCATGCATTAGTCGCAAGTACCCCATATGTCCTATTTTTAGCAAAGTCATGCTAAAATTCACGAAAAATTTCAGCATGACCTTTGCTGAAAATAGGACATATGGAGTACCCGAATTTGCCGGAACGGAAGTTAATCGACATTCCGGCAAACTCAAGGGCCTCTCGGGGTACCTGCAAAATCATTATCCCCGCGTAATGAAGTTGCCAATGGGTCATTTCAGAAGATCACAAGTAGCATTATCACAAGTACAACATCATCACAAGTATAGCAGCAGCAGAAGTGAATACAGGCATAACAGCAGCAGCAGCAGGTTTATTCTTCTTCTTCATAAACACTAATTGTTGCCAACATCATCACAAGTAGCATCATCACAAGTACAACATCATCACAAGTTTAATTTTATATATACTAGGTATATACTGTACATACCAGCCCATCCAAAAACTTTGCTAGTCGTGTGTGTGTGACAATAATAATAATAATAAAGAGATAAAAGAAAAAACCAAAGTCAGTCAGCTATGTGTACATCTTTCCCATCCTTTTCTTCCCTCAAAAAACTTTCCCGGCCCAATCAACCTGCTGCGTGGCCGCCGACCACCCACAACATACAGCCATTCAGGATTCTCTCAAAAAAACCCGACAATCCAGCGATGCTATGTATGATTTGATTTACTGAAGCAGAACCCACCCAGGTGCTGAACATATATGAGATGCTTGTCTCAACAAATAAATCCGAAGGATCATCTTTTATTTCATTCTTGGTAAGCACACCAAAGATCTAACAAAAATGTTCTGACAATAGATCACACATCTTGTAGCTTCGCATAATACTCTAAAGCTAGAGTTAAAAAATCTGAAGATAAACATCAACCAGTGTAACATTTCAGAGTACTCTGAATCTGAAGACACACTGATCCTTCCACTGTCTGCCCAAATATGAGCTGAAAAGAGTTTTTGGATTTAGAACTTTGATGCGTTTTGTTTCAGTTTTGGCTAGGAGAGACTATAACAGAGTAGCAGATGCCTTAGAAAATTAAGTGTGTTCACTCGGTGTGAATGATGGTGTTAATGCAGACAGCGTAGCAATCCCTTAGTACTTGGAACTAGTGGCGAGCAGAGTGAGCTTGGACCAGTATGTAACTTATGCAACTCTGCACTTTTCTCTCAGAAGAACACATTCCAGCCATTCAGATGCTCACCGTGGAGGAGTGGAGGACTGGATGATCTGCAGCTTTGGGACGGAGGCGCTGTGGGCAGCCGGTGCAGAGGGGCTCGATCTGCTGCTTCGGGGGCTTCTGGAGGAGGCGGACCCATGCTCGGTGAAGCCTGCCCGGGCAGGAAACGCATGATTCGGGGCGACGACGGCAGTGGCTTGCGGTCCAGTGGAGGGTGGTGGATGGTTGGGAGGAGGGGGAGGGGGGGCAGCGCCGGTGGATGGTTGGTTGGGGGCGGCGGTGGTGGATGCTTGGGAGCGGCGGCGACGATGGATGCTCGAGGGTGGCGGCGGCTTGCGGTGGTGAGGGGTGGAAGAGCTGCGGTGGTGATGGGTGGAGGAGCGCTGGAGGTGGGGGCGGGGCGCGCTGGAAAGGGGTCGTCGGCGGCGAGGGGGAATGGGATCTGGCGCGCGGGGGGCGAGGGGGTGGCGAGGGGGAAAGGGATAGCAATGGCGCACCTCCCAGGGGTGCGCCATAAGTACATCCATAGCAATGGTGCACCACCGTGGGGTGCGCCATAAGTAACTTTTTTATTGATAACAATGGCGCACCCTCTCCTGGTGCGCCATTAGTAACTTTTTATTATTGATAAAAATTATTACAATATATAGAGGAGAGGAGTAGAGGAGGGAGGGAGGGAGGGAGCATTTACATTCGTTGACGAGGCGGTGGTTGGCGCCGCATCGAAGATGCAGTCCGTAGAAGGAGGAGGACGCCGATCGTGGTCATGGTCGTGGGCCGGCCTCGTCGCGTCGCGTCGGTGTTCGTTGTCAGCCGTCGATGGATTGTGAGTAGCCCCGCCGAAGTCTCCACCTCCGAGCTCTGGCTTCCTCGTCACGGCGGCGAAACGAGGTGTATCTGCTGGTGGGGTGGGGTGGGGCGGCTGCGGCGAATGGGGTTGGGGCGCGACGCGACCTAGCCTAACCTAGGTTGGAGCGGGGGAGGGTGCGGGGGGTCGTCCGCGGCGAGGGGGATCGAGATGGAGGGGGATCTGGCGCGGGGGGCGAGGGGAAAAGGGATAGAGGGGGGAAGAATAGCAATGGCGCACCACCCAGGGGTGCGCCATAAGTACATCCATAGCAATGGCGCACCACCTAGGGGTGCGCCATTAGTAACTTTTTTTGTAAATATCATCAAAATTTGTTATTTGAAAATATCATAAAAATTTTATTTGAAAATATCATCAAATTTATTTTTTTGGATTTTTAATTGCATTCATTTGTGAATTGGTAAAACATTTATGAATATGAAAAAATATCATCAAATTTCAAAAATATTCGTGAATTCAAAAAGTGCCCATGAAATTTAAAAATATTCATGAGTTCAAAAAATATTAACAAATTCAATACTTCTTGTGAGTTAGAAATTCAATACCAGAATAAACACATAAATAAATATTCATGAGGACTAGAACAGAAGAATATCATTACTAGTTTTGCAAAACAAAAAAAATATAATTGTTAGTAGTGGCGCACCTTGATTGTGGTGCGCCATTACTAGTTTGAACTAGTAATGGCGCACTGTACCCTGGTGCGCCATTACTAGTTTTGGAAAAATAATAATTTTTTTGTTAGTAATGGCACACTGGGTGTGTGGTGCGCCATTACTAGTTAAAACTATTAATGGCGCATTGTGCCCTGGTGCGCCATTAATAGTTTTGGAAATTTTTTTTGCTAGTAATGGCGCACCGTGTGTGTGGTGCGCCATTAGTAATTAGGACACTAATGGCGCACCAGTATCTGGTGCGCCACTGCTATATAGCAGTGGCCCACCACATACATGGTGCGCCATTAATGTCCATATTGGCTATAGCCCTTTTCCTAGTAGTGCATATACACAATATTCAACACCATGTTCTTAGTTCAGACATCATATATGTGAATGCCCTCCTCTTAGCATATAAATCACATATGTGAATTAAATCAAGCGATCCTAGTTACTTAGATAACATGTATCCGCATTATGTCATGCGATCATGTTTAGTTAGTCATCATATCTTTGAATTATGTTATGCTATGCTATCCAATTTACATAGACATCATATATGTGAAATTATGTCATGCTATCCGTTTTAGTTAAACAATATACATGTCAATTATTTAATGCCCTCTTTTTTCCACACTATCTATTGCATCTGTCTCTCATACAATGTCTGTACATTCAATTATGTTTCCTGTTTATCAGTCATTTGAATTGGAGCGGGTGATGGCAGTATCTAGCGGAGACACGGTCTTCAAATAAAATAGTGCTACCTCTTGGTGGAGATAGCACCCCGGTTGTACATGCACGAGAACCAGCCCTACCACACATAACCCAGCCTCTCGTAGATTTTACCGCTACTGCGATGGACAGAGAACCAATTTCACCCAATCTAACCCCAACCCCAGCAAATAGTAACCCAGTTCATGTTGACACAACACCATCTACACCACAGAGCTCCCAAACAAGAGCAGTTAGTAAGGCAACTCCATTGCCCAAAGCGCCAGTACTACCACGGTGAACCCCAACTCCACCAGTTAGTACACCTATTCCCATGGAGGAAGCACAACCAACCATTCATAGTTTAGCATCTATCGCATTTGATGTTGTTAAATCCTATGTGCATATCTTCCCATCATGGAAATATTATACTAAAGATGAAGGAAAATGCCAGTTGCAGGTGTTTGTCCAGGAGTTATGTGTAAGTAATGTTATTCATGGCAATTACTTTGCTTCGTTCCATACATTCTACCTCCATGTTGGTTATAATACAACAAATTTTCCCATTTTTCTCTATAGAGAATGACCGATTTGGAAACTCAGGATGAGGTAACCTGTGCTAATACCTCTGCTATCTTCAAGAATGCTTGGTGGCAGTATCGGAATTACCTGAAGAAAACATACTTCACTGGCAAAGAAACTCATCAAATTCCCTTACGTTCTCCTGAGACACATTTACTGGACGATGACTAGGAACGCCTTGTTCTTTACTGGTCCTGAACCAAGAATGTGGTAAGGTCTATGAGCTCATTTTATTTTAAGTACTATATGCTTGCGTCTTACTGTACTCTGTTCATGTAGAATAAGTGCTTAAACCTGAAGAACAACTATTCTCATTTAAGATTCCATTTCTATCGTGCATAGTGCTTTGCTCTTGTATCACTGTATTTACTCATACAAACTTATTTTTAAATTGAACCATCCAATGGAAACTCCAATGGCACAACAAGTATGTTTACACATGTTTCTTTAATAGGTTTGCTCTTATAAATAGCTCTGTTGATTTCAATTTCAATTCTGTATACAGTTGATTTCTCGTATCATGCACATTACTAGCATCATAACAGGGCCAATAGTGTTGTTGTACATGTAGACCCGTGGTACCCATCTGAAATCTTGTTGTGCCGTTTAGTTTCCCACATTTTGTATTCTTTCAGTGCTGCTTTCTCTTGAACTGATATGATTTGAACCGTGTCTCTATTTTGATTTGGCAAGACAATGCAGTGACCATAGGACATAGATATATGTTTGTTTGATGCTTTTATAATATACTACTTGGCAATAGAAGACTTGGTAGTTTAATCTTGTCCACCTTAATAATGAACTGGTTCACCGAAATGAGTTTTATATACTAGTACATGCTAAACCTGTTATATGTCTGCTTGTTTCTTCTTTTAGAATTCTAATAGAATATTGGGGAAGAGTGCCTTATTAAGCAATGATAAAGGAAGTAATGCAAATAAGGTTCAGGATCATGAGGCATCCTTGTTGGTCTCCAACAAAGCTGATAAAACAGCTAAGGAAAACTATCTTGAAGACAATGAGGCAACACCAAAGTCCTGTCTTGGTTTACTGTTCGAGTTACTGGCCACTACCGCTTGCACAAGCTATTCAAACTCACTGTCTGAATCAGTTTGGTTTCTTGAGTCTCAACTACAAGCTGAAAGACATCGATCAGCTGTGCTGCGACAAGAAGCGGAAGGACTGCGGAAGTCCCTGGAGCATTCAGATGCATACTTTCTGGTGCAACAACAAGCGTTCGAGGATTTTAGCGCCAAACAGGACAAAGCTAATAAGCTTGCTAAGCTTATTGCCAGCATGGTGCATACCCAGGATAACGTTTCTTGAGCTCTTCTGAAGTTGTTTCAGTTATGGACTTGTTTTGCTGCTGCGTTTATTTGTACTGGTGGCCAATTTTGATGGCCAGTGTATGTAATATGCTGCTTTGTTCCCTATATTTGCACTCGTGGCGAACTTTGATGCCCAGTGGATGTAATATGTGTAATAGCTGTAATAGGCTAGCGTTAGTTGTTTGCTTATTTATTTCCTTATTGTCTTGTTTAGTTGTTTGCTTGTAGTCACTGCGGTTCTTTTTCTGCGTTTTTTAGTGGCCACAATAACCTAGTTTTGATAACTAGGCCACAATAATCATGGCAACACACGGGCTGTTGTAACCATGGGCCTCCTGCGGGCCATAGGATCTGTGGGCCTTCTACGGGCCGTCAGATCCATGGGCCTTTTACGGGCCGCAGGATCCATGGGCTTTCTACGGGCCGTATGATCCATGGGCCTTCTACAGGCCGTAGGATCCATTGGTTTCTACGGGCCGTAGGATCCATGGGCCTTCTACAGGGCGTATAATCATTTCGCCAAACATGGGCCGTACTATTCATGGACCATAACGGCCGTTAATAGGCCATATTTGATAAAGCTATGAAAACAGCCCAACGGGTTAATGGGCCACAAACGGGCCGAATGTAACCACGGGTTGTATTTGGCCCACAAACGGAACCGGCCAGTAATAGACCGTATCTAACCGAATTCTAGAAATGAGCCCAAGAATAAATGGGCCCTTAGAAGGCCAAAAATTAACCCGGGCTGGAAACTGTCGACGGAATAATGGACCGTTAATGGGTATAAAGCGATACACTGTTCATTATGGGCCAGTTGCATCTCGGGCCTTTAATGGGCGGAGAGTTACAAAGGCCCTCATATGGGCCGAAAGACATCATGGGCCATACATGGACCGGAAGTTACAACGGGCTGGAATCATATTGGATGGCCCAGATTAAGCTACTGGGCTTAATTTTGATAGGCCATAATGGGCCTGTAGTAAGCGGGCCGTAAATGGGCTATATATGAACATGCCGTTAACAGGCTTTCCGTGGGCCGACCCATTACCTTTTGACCAAGTCCAATGGGCCGGCCTTTTCATTGGAATGGGCCTATGTTGGGCCATGCCACGTGTCGACGTACCATAGGTGCCTCCTGTCCAATGAGTGGATGACATCTGTCCGAACATTGAGCCGACACGTGTTTCCTTCGGCCAATGAGAATTTTACACGTGGAAAATTCCCATTGGTCCGGGCTGTTAACGGGTTATCGGATCCAAAACCGGACCCGATAGCTTAACGGTGTCCCGTTACGGTGGATGCCATGTGTCGGTCACCCTTGACGAAAGCACTTCTATGACGCGCGATTTATCATCATGGAAGTGGACACTTCTGTGATGATAATTTTGGTAATGTCATGGAACACTTGTACGACAACATAGGTATGACTATCTTGATTCTGTCATAAATTTGTCATGGATGTACATGCATGAAAGAAAACGTGACCTACTGTGACAAACACGTATCATCATGGAAGTGTCTTTTTTTGTAGTGATGACCAAGGCCAAGCATCCCTCAAAGACCATCATGACTACCACTCGTCCATTTGAATTGCTTCACATGGATCTCTTTGGCCCTACTCATTATGCCACATTCACTAATGTTGCATCTTTATATGGCTTTATCATTGTTGATGACTATTCTCGTTACACATGGGTGCATATCATCACTTACAAAACTGAAGTGCAGGAAGTCTTCAAACAATTTTCCTCGAGGGCTTCAACCAACTTCGGTGTGAAGATCAAGCACATCAGAAGTGACAATGGGACCGAGTTCAAGAATACTGGTCTTGATGACTATCTCGATGAACTTGGTATTACTCACGAGTTATCTGCCCCTTATACTCCTCAGCAGAATGGCATCATGGAGCGCAAGAACATGACTCTTGTTGAGATGGCTCGCACTATGCTCGATGAATACAAGATGCCGCCTCGCTTCTGGCCTGAGGCAATTGATGCTGTGTGCCACGTCATCAACAGGGTATATCTTCACAAATTCTTCAAAAAGACCTCATATGAACTCCTCACTGACAAGAAACCCAATGTGAGTTATTTCAAAGTCTTCAGTACTAAATGTTGGATTAGAGATCCTCATCATAATTATTAATTTGCACCGAAAGCACATGAAGGTTTTATGCTTGGTTACGGAAAGGACTCGCACACCTATAAAGTCTTCAACACCTATCACCACAAGGTTGTTGAAACTATAGATGTGCGGTTCGATGAAACTAACGGCTCGCAAAGAGAGCACCTACCTCCCGTGCTAGATGAAATGTCACCTGAGGAATCCATTAAGTTCAAGGCTACTAAGGATGTCATTCCTACCGAAGAATCTGCTGAAGAAGTCATTCCAGAACGTGAAGAACATCATGCTGGTGCACCTGAGGAAAATGGCTCTGAATAAAATGTCGAGCCCCCTCAACATCGTCAACCCGCTCATCCTCGCGTTGCTAATAAAGTGCAGATTGAGAGAACCATCAACGACATCAAAGCACCAGGTTTTCTCACACGCTCAAAAGCTTCACATTTGTCTAACTTTTGTGGTCACTATGCTTTTGTCTCTATCACAGTGCCCACCAAAGTAGATGAGCCATTTCTGGAGCGTGAATGGATTCAGGCGATGCAAGAGGAATTACATCAATTCAAGCTCAACAATGTCTGGGAACTTGTCAAGCGACCAGACCCATGCAAGCACAATATCATCGGCACAAAATGGATCTACCACAATAAGAAAGATGAAAATGGCCTTGTGGTGAGGAATAAGGCACGGCTTGTAGCACAAGGCTACACACAGGTTGAAGGAATTGATTTTGATGAAACTTTCGCACCTGTTGCTAGACTTGAGGCTATTCGCATATTGCTTGCTTATGCTAACCATCATAATATCATCTTATATCAAATGGATGTGAAAAGTGCATTCCTCAATGGTAAGCTTGAGGAAGAAGTATATGTTGCCCAACCCCCAGATTTTGAAGATCCAAAGCATCCGGACAAAGTCTTCAGACTCAATAAGGCCCTCTATGGCCTCAAGCAGGCCCCTTGGGCTTGGTATGATACTTTGAAGAAATTTCTCATGAACAAAGGCTTCAAACCCGGTTCACTTGACCCAACTCTTTTCACCAAAACCTATGATGAAGAATTATTTGTGTGCCAAATCTATGTTGATGATATTATCTTTGGCTGCACTAACCAACATTACACTAACGAATTTGCTTATATGAAGAGTGAGGAATATCAAATGTCTATGATGGGAGAATTGAAATTCTTCTTAGGTATTTAGATTCGTCAACAATGCAACGACATCTTCATATCTCAGGAGAAATACCTCAAGGATGTGTTGAGGAAATTCGGCATGCAAGATTGCAATGGCGTCAAAATCCCTATGCCCACAAATGTCCACCTATGCACTAATGAAAATGGTATAGACTTTGATCAAAAGGTATACCGCTCCATGATTGGTTCTTTATTGTATTTATGTGCATCTAGGCCAGATATTATGCTTAGTGTTTGCATGTGTGCCTGATTTCAAGCTACACTGAAGGAATCACACCATAAGGTTGTGAAGCATATTCTTCGATATCTAGATCACACACCAACACTTGGACTATGGTATCCCAAGGGCTCGGCTTTTGATCTCATTGGATATTCTGACTCTGACTATGTTGGTGATCGTGTGGACCGCAAGTCAACATCAGGCACATGCCATTTCCTCGGACGTTCCTTGGTATGTTGGTCCTCGAAGAAGTAGAAATGCGTATCACTCTCGATTGCTGAAGCTGAGTACATTGCTGCTGGTTCGTGCTGTGCTCAATTGCTATGGATGAAGCAAACCCTCAAGGACTACGACATCAATGTGAAGAATGCGCCACTCTATTGTGACAATGAGAGTGCCATCAAGATTGCTAGTAACCTAGTTTAGCACTCAAAGACAAAGCACATCTAGATTCGTCATCATTTTCTTCGAGATCATGTGTTGAAGGGCGACATCTCTATCGAGCACGTGAAGACTGAAGAAAAGCTAGCCAATATCTTCACAAAGCCCTTGGATGAGAAGAGATTTAGCAAGTTGTGGTGTGAGCTAAATATCTTAGAATCTTCGAATGTTCTTTGAAAATGACACACATCCTAACACTTATGCAAAATTTATGACTTATATGTGCAACACACGAAGTGATGTTTTTCTTCAAACAATGAAGACTAACCCTCTAAGTGTGAAGAAATTAACGAAGAATTTGATTCTCAGAGCCCTACGACAATTGTACGCGGCGTCTGAAATCATCATTCTTATACGGTGGGTCACGCCACCAACAAAAGTTGAAAATCTTCAATTTGAGTTTTTCATCAATTTTTAAATTCCTCAGTTGTTCAAATTCTTCAACTTTGCATAGTCTTCACTCTCTCCGTCCGTGTTCCTCATTGACTATATATATATTTGAGTTTTCAGTCCTCTATAGCATTCATTTATTGCTAATTCTTCAAGTTGACTTTTCTGCTAAGTGAATGTGATCGGACCCTTCCCCCTCTATGCTATACTCAACCCAGTCTGTTCAAAAATTCTTCATGTGTGCTCTATTTGAAACCCGTTCAAAATCTTCACTGTGTCCTTGTCAGCTGAAGAATTTGCGAACGAAACATTAAAATTTTCATATCTCAATTTTCGGCTTTTGCCGCTCAAACCGTTCCACATCCCATGATATGATTATTATATTCACCCACAATCTCCACCTCACTGTACGTGGGTGACACATGTCGCTAGGATGAGAAGGGTCAGGGGCACGTTCGTCAAATTTCTTCGGTCGAGCAGTTTTTCACCTCGGCTATAAATACCCCTCACCCTCCTCAGACTTCATTTACCCCACTCAACCTCACTCCCCTCGCTCATGCTCTCACACCTAGTGCCTCCACTACTTCCATCGTCACTGGTGAGTAAGAGCTTCACTGCCTTGACCTCGTCGCCATCGTACTCGCGCAAACCACGGAAATCCTCACTCCGCCGCCGTCAAGTTAGGGCGTGGAAAATCTGAACGGACGAACTTCCCATGTACACTTCCCAGTTCGTCGTGTTCTTCTTCAAGTGTAAATAAAATCCATTTTTACTGCCCTTGCTGATTCTGATGATTTTCATAAATTCTTCAAAAGGTGTTTATTCATCAACTTCCCCACTAGTTAAACACCTCACATGCATCTGTTCTTGATCTATTTCTCTAAGCAATGTTTTTCTTCAAAGATTCCTCAATTCTGTGGATTTTTCAATCTATACAACTCTGGAACCTAAGTCAAAGACCGCTTAGTGAAATTCCTCAAGACACTCCTGGTCAAATTCCTCAAACTTGTTATTTTTGAAAAACTTCTGATAACGCATGTAACCTCTCCAAATTCTTCGCACCTATACTCTGTTCATAGGTACACATGTCCGCTACTGAATCTCTAGATTCTCATCAACTTAATTCATTTGCAGCGTTCCTCGAAGACAAATTGCATACCTCTTCAGAGAATTCTGTTGTTCAAATTCCTCAGCTGAAGAAAATGGCTGATGGGAAGAAACCTCAGAAGGGAGGGAAGAGATTGGAAGTCAACACAACATTTGAGATCCCTAATGACATCTATGCAGGGTACTGCACTCCAGCTGAAGAAACGAAGAATGAGCGCAAGGTGCGCATACAGAGGATAGAGAGGAGATGGGCACAGGAATGGAGGGAGTACATATATGTCACTCCTAAATATATGAAGAAATTCGCTCTACACCCTCCTTACCAAGACCCACGTTGGCGCCTGACCAAATTGCTGACCCCACTAGCCTCAAGCGCGGTGAGGACTATCCTGATGAATGGGCCAAGCGGCAAGCCAAGTTGGCCAAAGTGGCCAAGGAAGCAGTGAGGAAATTCAACGAAGACTCTGCTGCTGCTGAGGCCTCTGCTAGCAAGCCTAAGAAGGCTATGCCCAAGAAGCCTGCGCACAAGCCCAGTTCCTCAGCTGCAATGCCCTCACGGTCAAGCTCGTCAAAACCCTCACGGCAAATTCCTCAAGCAGCTCTAGTCCCCTCTGCTACAATATCTTCAGCTGCTGGTGCAAAGTCCTTAGCACCTACGCACCTCGCCTCGTGCCAAAGGACCACTGGAATCTCAATTGCTTCAGGAGCATCTACAAGTTCCTCAGCTCCCCCTTGATCCTCAATAGGCCCTACTTTGATGAAGACAAAGGCCACTGCTAGACGAGGCACAAGGCCAAGTCCTCACAAGAAGCAGGTTGCCTTCCATGTATCATCTAGTGAAGACGAAGCTGATGATGAGGACTTAGCAGAAATCATCAGAGACAGACATCAACGGGCCGCTAGAGCCAAAGGCACCAATGTGCCTCTTCTACTGGATCCCAAGTTGATCCTGGACTTCATTGATCTCTAGCACAAGGACCCCAACACTCCTATGCCTGATTTCAATCTCACACCTGGCCAGAACCACATGCTGCCATCCTTCATAGGCGAAGAATAATGGAAGTTTGAGAAGGCCAGGAAGCTCAAGAAGGCTCAGTACAAGAAGGAGCATCTTCTAAAGAAGAATGTTGTCAAAATGACAACTGATGAACTTGTGACCATACAAGCTGAGATCAAAGCACACAGTGATGAATTTGACGTATACCGTGCAGATTGGCTGGGAGCCAAGGTTAGATTCGTCAACATGGCGAAGGGATTCACTTCAAATGTTGCAGCCCCAACGCAGCATGAAATTCCTTAGGCTGAAGCATCTGCTCAGCCTACTAAAGAACATGCCAGCACAGCTGATGAAAATCAGGCTGCTGAAGAAAATGAAAGCACCAGGGCTGATGAAGTCACTCCAGCCACTGAAGAAACTGCCAGGGTAACCTCTAGCATTGCGCCTGAAGAACAAGCTAGACCTGTTGAAGAATCTGCTATAGCGCTTGAAGAGATTGACCAAGCCAGGACAACTGCATCAGTTGTGCCTAAAGAAACTGAACCAATTCCCTCTGCTCGTTTGGCACCAACAACAAGCATCAACCTTCCTTCTGCATCAAAAGCAAAGAAAACCAAGGCTGCGGAGCGAGTGGCTATTAAAAAAGGAAAGTATCTGCTTCCTCAAAGTCTTCAGCCCCAAAGAAAGTGAAGACTTTGACAAGCTCCTATGAAAATCCCATAGATGGTGTTCCTTTGTCAAGCATGCCATCAAAGGAGATGGTTCCCTTTGGTGAGGAATATGAGATTCCCAATGAATCAAATTAGGAAGATCCTTCTATTGCTACGTCAGAGCAGTTGGATGAAGAAATTGAAGTGGATAACATCCCTTCAACCCACTGGAATCCTCGCACATGCCTCAGTTCACTTCTGAAGAGGCCGGCGTTGAAGAAATAGATGAGGAAGATGAAGGCGTGGACATTGTCACTAGTACGCGTCGGTGCTATACAAACGGTTTTAAACCCCTTTCCGCAACGGCATTTGGAACTGTCGCCTAGTGAGTGACGGCGATAGGGGGTCCTTCCCACATGACCCAGAAACCGTCGGGGATATGGCCCTCCTAGCACACACGCTTGGCAAAATGAGTTCGTGTGCGACCGACGAGCGCTCAAATACGGAAATACATACATTAGAGCTAAAAATGACAATTATACATGCGAAATTGTTTCCGGTCGCAAGTACATCCCACACAGTCAGTCCCCACTAAACATTTCTGTTCGTATGTACATCCCACACAGTCGCTCCAAGGAAAATGTTTCCGTTCACAAGTACATCACACACAATTTTTCCCGTTAAATCGTTTGTGATAGCGTTGCCATTGCACACGATATTAACAATTTTATCGTTTGCATTATTGAATGCATCACACGCGGTCCATAGAAGAAACTATGTGGCAAAGGCTGTCCATCACACACAATTTTTATGTCGTAAACGTTTGCGCAAGGTGGCCTAACGCAAACAGTTTTCAAGAGGATGTCATGTGAGCAGTGGAGATTAATCACACACGTAGTGGATCCTAGAAATGTTTCTGATCTCCACGTCTATCACAGACATTTTGCTTTCGCAAACCATGTGCAGTGTAATCCATAATTAATCCCTAATTTAAAAATCAAATGTTTTGAATCTGAAAGTAGGCAATCACTTATTTCATATCCAACCATGTTTATTACAAATATAGGTTCAACCACGAATGCATAATTCGATGCACATGTACATATACTGAAGAACTACAGAAGCACTAAGTACAGAATGATGAACCACAGTTGTACTAAAGACTGTAAAGAGAGAGGCGAAAGACATTCTGGTTGCTGGAGATGGTGAAGCGGAATTCCCATATTGTGCCCTCCTCCATGTGTAATGCGCGCACGACTCTAGGCCAACCCCTTGTGATGGCTGCCCGTCCATCATTCACTGTCTTCATTACGACTTCTCGATGCTCATTGTAGTCTGGATGAAATACTTTAACCTTCATTGCGTGTCCACCAATCATGTACTTTGCGAGGTAATCTTGAGTGAACTGCTTCAGGAACCACTGGGAACGAAAAAGATTCAGACATTGTTGTCTAACAAGTCATTATGGGCAGTAAAAAGAGAAGGCTGCAGAGTTTGTAGTTACCATCCTACAACTCACTGTTGTGTTGGATAGAGCATAAACAAATAATTTGCTTGCCACCATTCGTATCTTTTTGCTAATAATCCTTATAAGTTTCCTCACTTGATGCTTGTTCATGAATATCTCATTGCCCCATACGCAAAGGGTCGATGCGTGGATCCTTGCCAAGGGCATATGTACCTACAAGCAACAAGTCAATATTAGAAGCTAACAAGTGTCCAGGACTGGATCTATATGCACTACATTATGGAACGACGGGGGGAGTACAAGACGAGGGATGAAGCTATCCTCGGCGGAAAATGGTGGCCACTCCCGTTGTTGTCCTGCATTAGTGGAAAGGCATTATAAGTACAACAACCTTAACATTAAACAAATATAGCAAAGGTAAACAACATCATCTCCAAATGATAGCTTGAATGTGTTGGTTTCAGCATGCTGTTAAAGCAGATATAAAATGGAAGGCAATGTTACCGACAGCAGGCTTAACAACCATCAAATATTGCAATTCAAACTGGTATTGTTGAAAATGAATAGAACGCAGGTAATGCTTAAACATCACACTGGATAAATGTGAAAACTGAAATAAAGGGCATGTGTCAACTACACCAGGAATAACTGGAACCAAATATAGCCATTCAAATTGGTATTGATGTAGTTGAGCGGCACAATTCCGACTTGCACATAATGAACAACACATTGTGAATGACTGAAATAAACAAGGCATAAATGACCAGTATAACAACCAAATATAGCCATTGAAAACTGGACAGAGTCTCACTACAACCAACCTAACAAGCAAATACAGATAAACATGGCATATGCTTGAAAACTGGACAAATGCTCACTGCAACCAACCTAACAAGCAGATAAAGATAAACAAGGCATCTGCTTGATAACTGGACAAATGCTAAAAAAAGCAACCTAACATCCACATACAAATGAACAGGGCATCTTCTTGATAACTGGACAAATGCTAAAAAAGCAACCTAACAACCAAATACAGATAAACAAGGCATCTGCTTGATAACTGGATAAATGCTCACTGCAACCAAACTAAGAACCAAATACATATAAATAAGGCATCTGCTTGATAACTAGAAAAATGCTCACTCCAACCAACCTAACAACCAAATACAGATAAACAAGGCATCTACTCACTATAAACAACCAAATATAGCCATTCGTGAAACTGAAGTGGACAATTCATACTTAAACATCACATAGCCCTATTGAACAATACATTTTTGAATAACTGAAATAATTAAACATGGCACAGTTAAAGCACCGCACGGAAAATGATACTACAAAAAAGGGTATGGGTTGGCAAGCTAGAAAAGGTAAGATTTGCTGATAGAATGTTGCCTCACATTTCATGGACGGGATCATTCCAGTTGGAAGAGCACAAACCCATGGCGTGCTCTTTGATGTCACAGATGGGCTGTTTCACCTTGGAAGAACCTTCATGGGTGCCCTCCTCATGGTCATGGTCGATGAGATTTGACTTGGAAATTGAGGATCCCAAGCCGCCGCCGTAGAACGTGTCCTTTAGAAATGACAAAATGGGCTCGATGGCGTATAAAGCTCGCAAATCCTTTACCGCTTGGCAGAGGAGATTAGCGTTAGGGCCATCGAAGAGATCAACGGCGGTTGAACCAGAGGGGTTGGGGATGGACCACTTAACCTATGACATGGCCCGCGTGAAGCCGTTGCTATGGACGAGCTTGATGTCATAGCCAGCTTTCCCAAGATACAGTAATACGCTAGCCCGCTGACATGAAGCCTTCAGCATGGCAACGTTGTCAACGCCTACGCAGGCTTCCGCGGTGACGTGTTGCTCCGGGATCGGCAGGTCGGGGCGAACGGCGGCCACCTCGCCAACATCCGTCGGAGAGGCCATGATAAACCTCTTCTTGGCCAAACGCTCATCGGGCTCCCCGGGATACGTGGCCGAGCTTAGGCCACGACATTCTAGAGCAGGTGATTCACAGCGCACTTGTATCGCACACGGTTAATATATTATACCCGTGTCCGTTGAGCGTCATCAGAGTCTTTGCAGCAAAAAAATATTGTTAGAGAGGGTCAGAAGACAGCCACACCAGCATGTGGCCCAAATATATATGAGTGAAAATGGTGGTCTGTGATGTTCAAAATTCCAATGCACAACTTTGACCGCACGGGCTCATGATTGGGCGCGTCGTCGAAGATCGATGAGAGGGGCCAGAAGTCTAGAACCACTTGGAAGTGGCCAGATATATGTAGGAATATTGGGGATGTTTAAAACTTTAAATACACAATGCATAACTTTGATGGCACTTGCCTCGTAAACCCGAAAGCACCCTTTGATATATATATAGACAAAAGCAAACCTATATCGTTTTTCTCAGGCGGTGGCAATCATAGCCGCATGTTACGTGTTGGGATCTGGTCCCTCCTCTTTCCCTCTTTTCATTTTCTGTATATTAAGTGGTTGATTGTTATTTCCTCATATAGATGAACTGGACCACGCATTACTGTTCACTTGCCAGGTGCGCCAGATAGTAGGCTGGCAAAATACCAGCGTGTCAGTCCTCGGTTTACGAGAGTTTGGTTCCCAGCATGAAAGGTACATGGTCAAATGTTGCAGCAAGCCCGAGTCATCTCTCTCTCCTCCTGTTCCTCCACCGCCGCTGCCCCGCCCGCCGGTGGGTAGATCCATGGCCTCGTCTCCTCTATGGGCGATGAATTTCCAATACTGCGCCCGAGCCGCCCACGCCGTCGGCCGTACACCAAGAGGGAGACCATCCGCTATCGCTTGTCGCCCAGGAAGGCCCTACGCCGTCGCCCATCCAACAGGCAGGGAACAGCCAGGGAGCCCCTGCACCTCCAGCCCCGCGGCTCCGCCTTCAGGAGACTAGGCTCCAGCACTGGCTTGGTTTCATGATTCATTTTATTTTTTCGTTCGATTCGAGGCTACGGTGCTGAACCAGTGCTTGTGTTACTGGATTTATGGTTCATTACTCATGGATCTACTGCGGTGATGGATTTCTGGTTCAAGTTTATTCCTTTTGAGGTTTTACGCCCCGCAGTACTGGATTATTCACCAGTGCTCTTCGTGATCCATCCCGTTTCCATTCAACCACTTTCTGGACTTGCTTTGTGATTAGAAAAATTGATTTGATGTTGGATTTGTTGGAATAGCTACCGGCGACAGTGATTGATTTCATCAACATCACACTTGTTTCATACTGAAGAACTTGTTGGCTAAGCAGGAACAATCATGGCAACATCACCATGATTTTTGCCGTGAGTTCTTCCCCAACTTCTCTTTCTTTCTGATGGACTTTTTATTGCGGCTACCATAGTGAGAGGGCCACTGCGTTTTTTCTCTCTATGAGTTTGGATAGCAGCTACCCTTGGGCTCCACCATGGATCGGTAATGGATTTCTGTTGCATGTTGGATCTATTTGTCTGAACTTCTCTTTCATCTCTGAACCTTTTTATCTATTTGTGAGCTTAGAGCTAAACATTTTGTTCAATCTTTTGAATGAATTCCTCCACTGCGCACAAGTATGCATTTTTTTCATGCTTGTGTGCTTAATGCTGAGTAGACTACAAATAGACGCCTCTCTAGCTGACGAAGTGAGGGCGCTGGACTGTCGCTTTGTTTTCCTATGTGATCAGTAGCTAGATTAACGTGAATACTCATGAAATGATCTCCTTAAAAGGCCAATCACTAGTTTAAGGCATATGTATATCTTTATTTGCAAGATAGATATCTGGTGATCTTTGCGCTTTCCTCTGATTTAGGAGATACAACTTGAGTCTATTGTTTATTTTAAGAAATAAATTAGTTCTGACTCTACATATAGAACTAAAGGGTGCGCTTTGTTTACAAAGTATTTTTTTCTTCAGTTTTTCGGAAACACCGTGGTTTCTGAAAAAACTTTGATATTACATACTTTGAGGTGTTTGGGTGAAACAAAAACAAAAGTTTCATAAACTGCAGTATGCCAGAAACTATGGTTTTTTGCAATATATATCTAAAAAAGTGGTCCGGACCTCTTTTTTCTAAACAGAAATGAGAGAAGTCATCCGAGAGAGAGTTGAGATAAGATCAGATGCATGCCATCGCTACTATTTTGCCTCTTTCTGTTATCTGTTAGTGAATTTTATTTTATCTCCCAGTTAATAGGGGACTCAGTTAAGATAAATCAATATGCTACACAGATGCGGACGTGCTGACCTTCTGCATGGTGGCTCCACACAGCCAGCGGCTGTTCGCGGACGCTAATTACTAATTAGTCCGGTCACGTAGCTCCTTTAGAGTAGCTGAGTTAGTTTCATTTGTCATCCTGCCTTACAATCGTCAAAACTATAGTACTCCCTCCGATCCTTTTTAGTCTGCATATAAGTTTTGTCCGAAGTCAAAGTATCTCTACTTTGACCAAACTTAAATAAAAATATATCAATATTCACAATGCCAAATTAATATTGTTAGATTCATTATGAAATATAGTTTCATAGTGTATATATTTGATATTGTAGATGTTGGTAGTTTTTAATATACATTTGGTCAACTTTGCAAAATTTGACTTGGCACAAATCTAATACGCGGAGTAAAAAGGACCGGGGGTACTATAAGAACACCGGCCAAACACGCGGTAGTTTTGGTAAAACTGAGAAAAACAATGGTTTAAAGAAACTGAAGTATTTCTTGCCCTCACATCGGAATATTGTGGTTTCAATTACCATAGTTTTCTAAAAACTTTCTTGCGTCCCTATAAAAAATTGAGTGAATCAACAAGTTGAGCAAGAGAAAGTAAAACTTACGATTTCGTCCATGTCCGCGTGCAATGGTCACCTTGCCTCGAGCTGACTAACCAAGTAGCAATATTTGATGACGCTGATATGGATAGCATGTCAGTGATATGACAATGACCTCATGTTGCGTGGTTGAATGATGTACATGTCGTAGGGCGCAATGTGCGAAACTTTTCATGCACTTGCTCCCAGAAGGGCTCCCCTTTGCTCCTTCCTATGAAATCCGCAGATACGGCCAGTGACGCATCACACAACAACTCCTCCTCCATGGTCGAGTAGCTCACCATCCTTCGTACTTTAAAAAATGACATAGAATT
This sequence comes from Triticum urartu, assembly GCF_056163025.1. Lineage (NCBI taxonomy): Eukaryota > Viridiplantae > Streptophyta > Magnoliopsida > Poales > Poaceae > Triticum > Triticum urartu. The sequence continues at coordinate 296,981,991 of NC_141878.1, read as the reverse complement.
TGAAAATAAGCTCAATCGCATTTGACCGAACACTTGCTGGGCGTGGTGCCCGCCATGGAGGTCGACCACAGGGGGTGGATTGTACCTGGGTACAAACGGCTCCAGGGTGGAAAGCTCCATCGAAACGGTGAGCGGGCACATTGGTGCTGGTTGCGGATGTCCTCTGTGGCAGCCGGAGATGACCAACAACGACGGTGGAGGTGGAAGGTGCAGATGCAAATCAAGGGGGGGAAGGGGCGGAGTGGAAGGAAATGGGACTGGGAGGGAGGATTGGGTGGGCCGGGGATGTCGGAGTCCTACCTTTCGGGTGTCCGGACTCCCATAAATCTTCCCCTACTTTGTCTCCAATTTGCGGTAGAAGTCGTGTCCAGACAGCCCCGTTAATCTCGACAGCTAGTTTTGCTGACTACTAGGACCTTGCGGTAAATATTCATCCATTGAGTCTGTCGGGAATCCATTGCGTCCGCCCAAATGACGCATGGATCCGGCGCTAGGGCAGCCGTCGCTGCCTCGCCGAAGGTGGTCGGTCCCATTCCTTACTCTACCTTGCCGGCGACCGAACCAACACTCCGGGGAGCGCAGCCGACCGCTGGACATGGCCACAACGGAACCAGACGAGCTCCGATTAGATTCAGTTTCATGTTGATGTAATAATATGAATTTGAGGGTTCTAATTTGAGGTGTCCGGTTGTGGAATCAAATATTTAAGACATGACCGCTCAGCGTCCGCAGACGCGTCCGCAGGCATTATATGGGCCCGATTTGCCCATCGCGGTTGTAGATGCTCTGAGGTGACTGTGCCTGGATGCGGCGATAGGCAGTGCGCTCGAAGACAATCAGTACTGAAGATGTAGTGGCGGCAATGACAAGCGGCGTGGGCTTGAGCGCTTGGGGCCAGGGATGATGGATGTGGCGGCCCGATCAGATCCAGTCCTCGAGCGGTGTGGGTTGTTGGTGGCGAGGGCTACGTGGCGTCCGCCCCTGCCATGTCGGATGGTTGATGAAGGCTAGTGGTCTACAATAATTATGGGTCGACAGTTGTTAGTGCATGGAAATTATAACCCTTACGGTGGTCTTTTTATCCTCATATCGACATATTAATTAACATGAGAACCTTCATTTTACATTGCCCGAACCTTTCACAACCATATGTTTGCACTCTTTAAATTGGACGGTGCGCTTTTTATATCATGCTCGCTACACCCGCGGTCCACTAGCCTGGTCGAGCAGCTCCCTCCGACGATCCATTGCCGTCCTCAACCATCCATATAGTCGTGACTTGCGACCTTGCTCTCTCTCTCTCTCTCTCTCTCGTGTGTGTGCGTGCGCGCGCGCATCAGTATTGGATTGAGATTTAATCTATGTTTGAAGTTGTCACGAGTGTGTCAAATATACAATTGGAATCGAAATAGTATTTCCAAAGAACCGGCGTGCCACCCTCCCGGAACCGGATCAATTTTTGGACGTGTGTCGGGCTAGCGGCGATGAATTTTTATCGCTTAGACTCATCGAAGTCGTCTAATACAACATGGTGGTCATCATGAAAAACTGTCAAATATACAATTAGAATGGAAATAGTATTTCCAAAGAACCGGTGTACCAGCCTCCCGGAACAAGGTCAATTTTTGGATGTGTCTCGGGCTAACGACAATGGCTTTTAATCGCTCACACTCGTCGAAGCCGTCTGATACAACATGGTGGTCACCATGAAGAACTTTCAAATATACAATTGGAACCAAAATAGTATTTCCAAAGAACCGGCATGCCACCCTCCCGGAATCAGATCAATTTTTGGATGTGTGTCGGGCTAGCGGCGATGGCTTTTTATCGCTCACACTCATCAAAGTCGTCTCATACAACATGGTGGTCACCATGAAGAATTATCAAATATACAATTGGAACCGAAATAGTATTTTCAAAGAAACGGCGTGCCACCCTCCCAGAAAAGGATCAATTTTTTGATGTGTGTCGGCTAGTGGCGATGGCTTTTTATCGCTCACACTCATCGAAGTCCTCTGATACAACATGGTGGTCACCATGATGAACCGTCAAATATACAATTAGAAAGAAAATAGTATTTCCAAAGAACCGGCGTGCCACCCTCCCGGAATCGAATCAATTTTTGGATGTGTGTCGGGCTAGCGGTGATGGCTTTTAATCGCTCACACTCGTCGAAGCCATACGATACAGCATGGTGGTCACCATGAAGAACTGTCAAATATACAATTGGAACCGAAAATAGTATTTCCAAAGAACCGGCGTGCCACCCTCCCGGAACTGGATCGGTTTTTGAATGTGTGTCGGGCTAGCAATGATGGCTTTTTATCGCTCACACTCATCGAAGTCGTCTGATAGAACATGGTAGTCACCATGAAGAACTGTCAAATATATGATTGGAATCGAAATAGTATTTCCAAAGAACCGACATGCCACCCTCCCGGAACCGAAATGATTTTGGATGTGTGTCGGTCTTGCGGTGATAGCTTTTAATTGCTCACACTCGTCGAAGCCGTTCGATACAACATGGTGGTCACTATGAAGAACTGCCAAATATACAATTGGAACTGAAATAGTATTTCCAAAGAACTGACGTGCCACCCTCCCGAAACCTGATCAATTTTTGGATGTGTCGGGCTAGCGACAATGGCTTTTTATCGTTCATACTCATCGAAGTCGTCTGATACAATATGGTGGTCACCATGAAGAACTGTCAAATGTACAATTGGAACCGAAATAGTATTTTCAAAGAACCGGGCATCAACACTTGCGAGTGTCGTCTCCCAAAAGCGGCCGCTGCCTCGACCACCTTGCTGACACCTCGCCGTGCCCCCGCGACAGACAGATCCAGACATCAATGCCTACGAGCGTCGTCGACCGAAAGAGGCTGCTGCCTCGACCACCATCCACTGACACCTCGGCGTGCCCCTGCGACCAACCGATCCGGTCATCAGCACGTGTGAGCGTCGTATGCCGAAAAAGATGCTGCCGTCTGGACCACTACCCACTGAGACCTCGCCGTGCCCCCGCGTCCGATGGATCCGGCCATCGGCACCTGCGACTGTGTCTGCCGAAAGATGTTGTGAAGCTCAAATATATCTTCATAGATTTGGCACTAGAGGAAAGAGTAATTATGGACTGACAATAGTCAAGTTATACCCCTCACAGTGGTCTACTATCCTCATATGAATATACTGACATGGGAACCTTTATTTTACATTGCCCGAACCTTGCAAAACCTTATGTGGGCACTCTTTAAATTGGACGGTGCACTTTTATATTATGTTCGTTACACTCGTGGTCCACTAGCCTGGTCGAGCAGCTCTCTCTGATGATCTGTTGCCGACCTCAGCCATCCCTATAGTCGTGGCTCGTGACCTTGCTCTATTTCCACGTCTTAGATCCCATCTCTTTCTCTCTCTCATGTGTGTGTGTGGGTTGGTAGTGGATTTCGATTTAATCCAGGTTCCAACAAGAGATGGAGTGAATCTCAAATATATGTCTATAGAGTTGGCATAAGAGGAAACAATAATTATGTCAATTTTCTGTGCTTGTAAGTTATACCCCTTATGGTGGTCTACTATCCTCGTATCGGCATACTGACATGGGAAAATTTTTTACATTGCCCGAACCTTGCACAACCTTATATGTGCACTCTTTAAATTGGATGGTGCACTTTTTATATCATGCACGTTGATACTGACATGGGAACTTTTTTTTACATTGCCCGAACCTTGCACAACCTTATATGTGCACTCTTCAAATTGGACGGTGCACTTTTTATATCATGCACGTTGCACCTCGGTCCACTAGCCTGGTCGAGCAGTTCCCTTAGAATACCCACTACTGCCCATGGCCAACCTTATAGTCATGACGTCTCTCTCTCTCTCTCTACGCCTCTCTCTCTCGTGTGTGTGTGGAGGGATTGGTAGTAGATTGGGATTTAATCTAGGTTCCAACAAGAGATGCAGTGAAGCTCAAATATATGTCTATAGGATTGGCATAAGAGGAGACAATAATCATGGACTCTTTAAATTGCCCGAACCTTGCACAGCTGTATGTGTGTATTCTTTAAATTGGATGGTGCACTTTTTATATGATGCTCGCTGCACCGCGGTCCACTAGCCTGGTCGAGCAACTCCCTTAGACAATCCACTGCCGCCCACAGTCATCCTTATAGTCATGACATCTCTCTCTCTCTCTCTCCGCGCCCGCATAAAAATGGCGGTGGAAATGGCGACAACGACGGCGGAGGCGGATGATGCGACGGCGCGGGCGGCCGCAGAGGAGGAAGCCATCTGTTCCTGCATTCTGAAGAAACTACATCAGAGGAACACGGGCGCCCTTGCCAGAGAGCAAAATTGGGCGTCCGTGGCTCCGTGCCATGGCCAGACTACCACCAAAGGAGGACAGTGACAGCAAGGACAGCTCCAGCGATGAGTAGATCCGGCTCGATCCCTACCGTGTCTTCGACTGGTACTTCCGCGAGATGGGCGGCAAGGGCGCCGAGAAGGGCAACGGCAGCCATGGATGATCTCCACCATAGTCAAACAAGCCAAATTTTGGTAGTCCTATGGCATGTTAGTAGTGATGGAGTAGCCGAACGATGTGTGTAATGCATCGAGCCATCGACGTAGTTGCATAAGTTTGTATGGATTTGAGATAGGATAAATGAGGTGTCCGGTTGTGAGAAGAAAAATTTGAGGCTTGATCCGTCAAACTCTGTGGACGTGTCCACGCGCGTTTGAGGAGCCTGATTTGTAAAGTCCAGCTGTAGATGCTCTAATGAACAAAAACACCTATGAAAGAAAGAAAACGAGGCTCTCGTGCATGTAGTGTCAAATGGCCGTTTAGGGAAAGGATGAGCTGCGGTTTACTATGTTGGCATCGATAGCAAACTATGATAAAGTATTCAAAAGTATGACATATTGCCCTGTATCTATATGCATAGATGGAAATGTGAGCACTAAATGGCAAAAACGTGTGCAAGCATGCCCCGAATTCACGGATGAATGGTCCAAAACTTTCAGTCGAGTGCAGAGTGTAAAACACTTTTCTCTGAGACAATACTGCACGCATGTACTCTATGAGACCAGCTGGCAGAAATAAATGGGCATGCAACTGATTGACCGTTCTCAGTCCTCGCATTATTTCCCTCGCTGCATGCAGACTCTATCTCTCTTTCTCCATGTTGCATGCAAGTTTCTCTCTCAGCATGCAAGCTTCCAACGCGCGAAAATTCCATTTTCCTCCTAAGGCGAATAGGCGCCATGGAATAGCTTCAAAATTAGCTGCGAAAAATAGATCACAACCATGATTTTGGAATTCCCTCCTTTTTTTATAAATAGACTAACTTAACAGAGACATATTATAAATCAAGTAGACCGTCATATGAACGTATCATGTAGTAAGATGAAGACGATCCACCGGACCCTGACGGCATGGTGTCTACCATGGATTATAGCTGCAAAGGCGGAGGCAACCTGGGCGGCGGACGACCGATTGGAGGGAACGACAGCATAGAAAAAGCGGGTCTGATGTCGGGTGGAGCGGCGAAGATCCAACAAGGCTTGTGCAGGCGCCAGAGTGGTACAACGGTGGCCTGGGAGGGAACGGATATAGAACAGGGGTGTGGAGTGAGAAAGACGCGGGCTCCCAGAGGGGTTTTGGGTAGGCCGGGATGTCAGAGTATTAGGTGGTGGAGGTCCGGAGTCCCGCACACCTTCCCAACTTTTGCATCCGTTTGCACGAATTCGGACACATGGATTCATTCACGAACGTATGTTCTGAATGCATCGGTCCAAATGCTTGTGAACGTTTTGCAACACGATGTTAAAGTGGCCTAATATCATTTTTGAAGGTTAGACTTAAGCCGTTAAAGCCCATGGTAGAATCGACACTGATCGTAGTTTATTTTGAAAAGTAGGATTACCTCGGTCTTTGTAGCAAGCGAGGCAAACAAATTTATATTATTCAACACAACCCGACAAGCCAAATACATGGATCAACTCGAAGCCATTTTCCTCGCAACCACTGTCGCTATACCTGCAAGCTTGATGATATGCTCTGACCTCATATCAACACACACCATCTTGGTGGCCTCACCAAGCCACCGGGCGGCAAGCCAAGAGCATCAAATGGTCGAATAGACCCTCTAAGCAAAACGCATGCGCAAGCTGTAGAATTACCCGCCACAATCTTCCGCAGTACCACCTTCAGGAGCGACCAATGCATTCACCTTGCTAGGTCATTTTGCCTTCAACGCCACCACGACGCCAGATAGCGCAACCATCCTGCGTGCGTCCATTAACACATGTCTGTTGCCAAGACCCTGTTGCGCCATGCCGCGGAGACACGCTCTTGTCGATATGGTAGATGTAACACCACTCAACCTTTTCACCCCTCCAACCACCACCTGCTCTAAAACGATGCCCCCCATGAGGTAGAACAGCACTGAGAGCGTTGTCATCTTCTAATCCGGAAGACCCAAATTTAGGGTTCCCCCTGGAGCAGCCCGAGCGAAGACCACAACCCACCTAACTCCCAAGGTGGTGCTTTCAAGAAGGACATGACGTCAAGAGCGTCGCCGCCGCCCAACCAAGTTGGGTTTTCACCTAGGAAGCTAAGGGGGAGGAGGGCGAGACAAGCATACCTGAATGACGCCTCCAAGGAGGGAAGCAGCGCCAATGGGCATCGTCGCCGTCGAGGCCAACATGGATGGCCTGGGATTTTTCATGATTTAGACTTCCCGCAACTAGCACCTCAACTAGCGAAACCACCAAGATGCGATCCAGATCCAAAGAGGAGGAGCTAGCCAAACAAAGGCGAGGGAGAACAAGCCCCACATGTAGCAGAGATCTCGCCACCCACACGCCTGAGAACTGTGGTCCATGTCCTCGCCACCTTGCATTGCGGCCGGTGGTGCCTTTCCAGTCGGCGCCGTCGCCGCGGAGCCTGATGCCCTCTGCATGCAGGAAGGAGCAGCAGAGGCCCCACCGCCACCTTCCACGACAGCGCCCCGGGCTTGCCCAACGGCTGTCTCAGGCAGGAGCAGGGCTGGCATCGGCACTAGGGCTGTCGCCCTCGAGTCACCTGCACGGGGCGACGTGAGGGTACCATTTCACTCAGGTGTCTTGGACTTCGGTGAACGCATTCCCTTGTCTAACTCGGCACTATGTGTAGTACATGTGACAGATAGAGAAAGAGAGATAAAAAATATTTTCCCATCTCTATATCTTTCTCAGTCTGTTGCTCTTTACTTCTACGTGACAGAGAGATTGAAAAAATATCCTTTTGCTGGCATCCATTTTTGACAAATAGTCCAAGTGTCATTATTTGTGTTTTTTAACAATGGCATGCAGTACCAGCTAATATAGGTTGATGGAAAAATAGGGGACTGAGCAAACGTGACCCTGAACCAACTAGGAATCTCTCCATGTAGAAAACAAAAAAAATTGTGAGTAGCTGAAATCTTGCAGCCTGTATTTTAGCTAGGCGAGCAGCCATCACTTTTCTCTGCCATGCGAGCCATCCGATATCTCGAGGGAGAGCACCGTCCTCTTCTCTCCTTCACCACCAACGGAGCTCTCCGTCCTCTCTTCCTCTCCCTCTCAAATCTAGCAATCCCATCCGGCCAAAGCTCCCCTTCCCAGCCAGCGAACCTCACCTTCCTCCTCCCTAATGCATCAGTCTCCACTTTGCTATAGCTTTCCACTTTGCCAGGACCATGCGTTGCTATATTGGTGAAAGTTGGCATGCAGAAACTGCATTGCGGCAGGGTGTGTGGCAGCTTCTAACTTTGCCATTTTGATACATCTCCATAAAGTTCTTCAACAAGAGATCTCTCAAAACAATTGCCACAGCTGGCCCGTATGAACTTTTTTGGTCGTATCTGCTTGACGTTTTTTGAAAGGTATCACCAAGTCATACAAGCTAGCTCCTTGGCAAACCATTGGGCATGCGGTTTGGTATGGAGTTGTTAAAACTTCATTTTTTGTGACACTTGCATTAAGTCTAGGTGTGACATTCAAATGAAGCAACTAGCAAACTAACCAATCTAGCTCTACCGAGCAATACGCAATAAAATAACTTGCTATACATATAGCAAAGTGCTGAGACTCACAAAGCTCATTCTGTCCAGAAGGAAGCTGGCTCATTGTTCTTCGCTGTAGTTTCTCAATTCAATTCGGAATAAGCCTCGCTAAAACTGCCGTCAAGACTTCTGGAGGTACGAGGTGCTGTTATTTTCTAAAAGAGTTCAGAATGTATTTTCTTCTGATAATGTATAATTTGTTAGCAGCCCTCACAAACATTTGCCAGAGACAACAAATTAATGTACATGATGACTAAAAAATGTCATCCATTATTTCGACATTGTTAACACCTCGTGCTCACCGTTGCTTCTCTGACAACCCTCCCACAGGACTGTGATAAACTCTCACCTTGCAGAACCGTCTTCACTTACTTAGACGAAAACGACAGGTTTTACATGTCTAGACCAGCACGACCCAGTCCATTTACTAGTCCAGTTGGTGTCCAGCCTTGTTAATTTGGCTAGACGAAAATGGCAATTTTCACATGGCCGTCCAGCATGCCGCAGCTCAAAACTTCTAGCAAATGACCACCATCAGCCAATTCAAAAGTTTGCCTGAAGTAGGTCCTGTTGATCCCTGCCGGTTTAGAAAGGCACAACACCTTTTCTCCTGACTACGCCTGCAAAGTCAGAGAAGTAGGTTGCCATTCCGGGGCTATGCCTCCATAAAGGTTCAGCTAACCATTCCTCTTCTATCTTGGCGAAATTCAACAATTGGTAAATTCAGAACCTTATCCACCTAAAGGTGCGGATCCCAAAGCGAACAAACGGTTCTGATAACAACCATCCGAGCTAGTGTGGATAGCAAATCCATCCTCTCTCTATATATATATATCTATATATATATCATACCTAGCTAGGATGCTTGGTCCACCACCTCCCACTTCGTGTCAGCGGGGCGGATGCACGTAATGATCGATACTTTGGTCATACATGCATGTCGCCATGACCTACCATAAGACGGACCAATGAATCTATTGTTTGGTCAAACGACAATTGTTGTTGTTGTTGATAAACCGCTTGGACCAATAGATTGAACCATCATAAAAATCGCACGAGAGGGACCACAAAACTAGCACCTCTTGCATGTGGCCCAAAATGATGTACGTTGGGAAGGGTGATGGGTGTTTTCAATATAGAATAATGTATAATTTAGATGTGGTGCTTACCTCTTGATACAAACAACAACCATGAATGCAAGGTAGTTAAGGATGAGATACGCAGGGTTTGATGTAGGTCGAACCCAGCAATCCGAGCATGTGGGAGGGAATCCTGACAACGCATGAGCTCGAGCTTTGGTTGAGCGACATGTGACTGGCCCTAACATGAACTAGGAGGAATCCATTCATGTCCAACACATACCCCTCATTATCGGTCAAAGGGATGATATATATACACTCGGGGAGCCCACAGATATGTGTGTCGTCGCAAAAAACCGCAGAAGGGAGACGTGGTCGATCAAAAGACCCCGTATACACTGCATGCAGCCCGAAAATATGTATGGGTAAGATGGTGTGTGATGTGTTTAAATCCCAAATGCACAACTTCGATGGGCCACCAACTACATTACAAACCGAACACCGTACCCGACTCCAAGCCTGGTTCAATACGTACGATGCCAGTTTCCCAACTTCGAGGCGGCGACGGGGGGGGGGGGGGGGGTCGTCCCACGCATGCGCTCAAACTTTATTTGGTCTAGCATGGGACACATCTATATATATCTATACATCTATGCACCTATATAGTGTGTGAATAACTTTGAAAAATGGTCATTGGATGAAGCCAATCCGATGGTATAGAGATGGCAAATCCGAGCACTACTGGCCGTTGGATATCATGTACACTCCACCAGATTCTGCCACATGTACAACCTAGAAGACTCCATGGTTGAACTTAAGCATAATGCACAAACCTCAAAACACAAGCACTTCTCCTTTCTTCTCTAGAATCTTCCATATCTTATTTTCCCAAACTTTTTTTTCTAAATGAATTGTCACTTTTTGTTTTTACCTTTACAATGCACAATTCAATGAATCTTTAAATAGATTTTTTATAAAACTAATTGATTTTGGATGAGATGAACTATAAGAATTAAACAAACATCTACATCATGCATATATGACTCAAACCTTTGATGAGCACTGACACTGGTAGCAGCAAAATGATGGGAGAAGAGGCGGCAAACCGATGAGAGGAGTGGCGAGAAACGGTAGCCTGTTTTGAAAACCTAGTAGAGAAGGAAGCGTGAGCTAGCACGACGCATGCGCACAGTACTTACCCATGTACTGCATGTGTTGTTGAAAGGGCTTAGGGTTGCCGTTCGATTTGGGAGCATCCAACGGTGCACACGTACGATCCGTGGGGTTTGGGTTCTGGCCAATCAGAACGCACGATTCAGATCACCCGTGTAGAAGGGGGGGGGGAGAATATCATACGGAAACCAACAATTGGTGGAAATCGGTGAAAACCACGAGAAAAAGGTGTTTTGAAGTTTCAAATTTTTTTGAAAAAAACGCGGGATGTTAAGAGGATGATGTTTTATTGCCACACAAAATTTCAAGTTGAAAGACATTACGAGATGTGAGCTATGAGAAAGACAAAATCAGCGTTGAATAGTGCTGAATAGTAATGTCACTATTCAGGGCTGAATTTGTCTTTTTCATAGCTCACATCTCGTAATGTTTTTCAACTTGAAATTTTGTGTTGCAATAAAACATCACCTTCTTAACATCCCACGTTTTTTTTCTTCAGATTTTTATGGAACTTTAAAATATGGTTTCCACGAAGTCTTCATTGAATATCGGCTTTCGTGAGTGGACTGTGTGCTATTCAAAAACATTTCGTGAGAAGAATCTCAGTTTTTAAATCCCCGTAAATCCAAAACTAAGCCGAAAATCATGAAACATGGCATGTTGTCACGACATGGCACTTCTATGTCGAGCAATTTTTTCGTCCATTCTGGCGCAAGTTTTATTACAAGCCTCTTACAAACCGGAGCTTCTCACAAAGAAGCCTCATGGTTACGATAGGGAAACGTGTCCCCCTTGTGGGCGAAATTTAATCACTGCCTCTTTTCGCCTTGTATTTTCTTCTACAGGCAACATGGAATGACAGGATATCCGTGTTGAAATTCAAACTTATTCAGGTTTGTTTGGCCTTTTTATACACTAATTGAGTTTCCTAGGCATTTTTTTCCATAATTCAAATCTGAACTTCAAATACATGCTCCAGTTCACCAAAATGGCTAGAAAATTTATAGATGTGCCCTTGGGTGCATGTTTAGGTCCCATGCCAGGAATGGGAACGAATTACAACCGACTCGCGTCCTGGCTCATCCTCAAACATTTGGAATCTCGGTTTTTAAATCCCCATAAATCCTAAACTCACCAGAAAGTCATCAAAGGTGGCATGGTGTCACGTCATGGCACATATATGTCGTGGTAAAAACATTGTCCAATTTGGCAATAGTTAACAATTCTTAATAATTGTCTTACATATTCAGGATAAGTTAAAATGCCACATGCGGCAAGGCCCAGAACAGTCACGACCTACATATGCATACAATTATAATAAAATATAAGCTAAAAGGCTGAGCTGCCGACAATGGTCTTCTTGAACTCCATGATCAACATGGCACCCTTTCCGCCGTTCACTCCAAGTGTCCCGACCCGCCTCCGCCTACGAAGCTGCTGGCGCTGGGAGGGTCTTGGGGCTGCTGGGTCTCTTCCAGAAGAGCTTGACAGCATGCAATCGCGCGCATGACAACTCCGCGGAACCGCTCCATTTCCATGTCTCTACCCTAGTAGCAAATTCCGTCCATCACCTGCATCCTCAAGATATCACGTTGGCGATGTTCTACTTCGTCGGGGACGTCAACTCCGCCAAGGATGCGCTCGAGCGTGGCCACCACATCATCGGGATCGGGGTTGACACGACCACCGCGGGAAATGATGAAGCCGCATGCTGCCTTTGTCTTGACTGAATCGCAGAGGTCCTCTGCCCATTCCTTGCGGGGCATCAGGCTCTCAATGAGCACTAGTGATGGCAGCTCTTTGGGTGGGTCGTCAATCATGCCGCCGAGCAGCTCTGGCTCTTTTGCATGGTGGATGGCAAACTGCTCATCACTCCTCCTCTGCAATATGTCGATTGTGCTCCCGAGGACTGTCACGCCGATATCGTTGCCGATGGGCCATGGTGCCTGCCCCGGCCGATGAAGCTCTTGCTCCCCGACCTGCTCCGGCTCGTTCTCCCCAACTAAGATGTAACGCAGGTAGGCGTCGACATCGAAGCTTTGGTCGTTGCCTGGCATGCTTGGAATAACTAGTGGAAGATGGGTGAGGACTAGATCTACATAGAGTGTCGCGGCGGTGCGTTGCCTCCTGGGTTATATGTAGCAAGCCGTTAGCTGGTGGCAGGAAACAGGTGAGGGAAGAGGCGTGGGTTTTACAATTCACCCATGTGGAGCGTGGGAAGCATTCGCTGGAGCGTGGGAAGACTAAGTGGAGCACAGACACAACCCGAATACCGTACCCGGCGCCACATGTTATTTATCACACAAGTGTTAACATAAGGAAACGTATGTGTAACTTACTAATCACCCCACATGAGTACTCGCAGACGCATCGTGTGCGATACTCCTAGCCACCTCAAGCAACTAGTTTGCATTTTTCAAAGTTTTTTGTACACACAGGACCGCTCACGAACTAACTATATTAACCGTCTATGTTGTAATTTCTCACCGCAAACAGTTGATCCGAGTCGGTTGTTTGCCACATCTCACACACATCTTGTTAAGTTGAACCGTTTCTGTTGTGTTCGCTAATCAAAAACAGTTCGTCCGAGTGAACCGTATGCCCTATATCACACACAACTTTATCTGGCTAACTATTTCTGTTGCACTCCCTAATAGCAAACAGTTCATCTGAGCAAACTATACGCCATATATCGCACACACATTTATATGGCTGCTTGTTTCTGTTGTTCTGCCTCATCGCAAACATTTCGAATAGGTTAACCATGTGCCCTGAATCACACACGCAACTAAAATCTGAACCGTGTTTGATGGCGCCGCCATCGCAAACGTTTTGCACCTGTTTTGATAGTTTTTTACATCCATGTTTGTGATTAATGCATCACACAGAGTTTCGTCAAAGGGCCTCTGATCGTAGTGTCGCTTTAGTAGCATCCTGCAGTAGTGTGGGTGTACCACTCCAATTATGAATGATGACTACTGGGAAAGTCATCACCCCAATTCACCACTGTTCACAACTCTGCAACAGATTCCTTAGTCCCATGTTCAGACTGAAGAAATTCACATGGGATCTGAAGAACACCAGACATCTCTCCTCACTATTCCTGAAGAAGTTCCAGCCACTAGTGCTAATGAAAATGTTGCCGTTGAGATGGAGACCAAGGTTGATGAAGAGATTCCCACTAAAATTCCTTAGCCCGTGGCTCAAGAAACTGTGATTCAAGAGGCTGTGATGGCAACCACTACAAATCTTCAGCCCAAGCCTCAGAATCCTCACTCCAAGAAGCAAAAGTTCAAGGCTGATGACTTCTTTGCTGAGCACATTTTCTTCACAGATTATAATCGATATGACTCTATAAGACTCAGATGCAAGCGCTTCTGGACAACAAGTCAAATGAACTTCTATTCATCACAGCTGTTCGATAAAGACAACATCTTTGACCATGAGCAAATTCCTCATGTGGACATGGAGTCGCTGCCCTGCTTCACCCAGTCCTTAGTGTTCTTCATGATGCTGGGCTGCTCAACCTCTGCACCGACATCTGCGACTGGAATGAAGAACTCATTCTTCAGTTCTATGCCACATTGCACATCACTGGCAATGTTGGAGACGTCAATTCATGGGTATTGGACTGGATGACTGAAAATACTCACTACAAAGCACTGGCCTCTTAATTGCTTCATGTCATCCTAGTCAATCCTCCCATTGAAGGTGCAAGGTGCATCTATGATGAACCTGAGCTGTCAAACCATCTGATGCAAGTGGTGATGAAGCCCTTGAAGCTAGGCCAAGCTCCAAGGACCCAATTCCTCATCAAGGAACTGCTCTATGTGCCAAGGACAATATACAGGATATTGACCAAAACCCTCAGTCCAATCAAAGGCTACAACTCTTATGATGTAGAAGTTGTTGGCATCATGAAGAATATGCTTTTCAACATCATACATGGTATTCCTATCAACTACCATGATTTATTCGTGAGGACTTTGGCCAATGTCGCTTTGTCACAATTTGAATTGAAGCCTTATGCTCCCTGGATCATGAGATTCATCAGATCAAGGTCTTCAATTCATTACAAGGCTGATTTGCAAAATCATGTCAGCTACTTGCCCCCAATTGAAGTCCTCAAATGGACTATTTCCTCAGCTGATGAGAAGGGCAAGGCTGCTGTTATTGATGAAGGCATTCGTCCATTGGATGGCCAGTTTTGCAAAGCTGCATCCTACTCCACCAATGATGAATCTGCCACTCATGACACTGCCGCAAATGCTTCAAGGAAATTTCCTCAAGCCACTGCTCCAAGGGTGATGACTGATCGTGAGCTTCTCCTTAGTCTTCATCAGAAGGTTGATCGCAACCACAAGTGGGTCAAGCGTTAGTTTGGTGCTATTCTTCAGAACATGACAGTCACTCAAAATACTATGAAGAAGAATCACTAATATCTGCATGAAGTCTTTGATCGCACTTGGGCTATTCTGTCTAATCTCTACAGAGCTGAAGATCTCAAGAAGATGGAATTTCATCAAGACTTGGACTAGGCACAACCACCTTCGAAGAAATTCAAGAAGGTCAAAGTTCCTCAACTTGTGGCCAGTTCATATTCTTCATCGCGTGAGACTGATGAGCATGAAGACTTGAACGACAATGCGGCAGGCCCTACTCCAACGGACGACCCCAACAATGCTGGCGCTCCTCCATCGACTTCATGATGTTTTTCTTCAGGGGCGTTAGTCCTCACTTTTCGTCCCTTTTGGTCATTCGATAAAAAAGGGGGAGAAATTTGAGTTAGTCTTCAAGCGGGTCTTTATATATGGGCATTTATTGCTAAGTTACACCTCTCGCTCTTCTGAAGTATTTGTTGGATCGAGTTGTAAACTGAAGTCCCATGGTGGTCTGATACTTTTGCTATGTTTTCTGCATGCTATTTCCTCATATATGTTAATGCACGCATGCTGAATTACATAACTCACCATATTTCATCATGCATTTCAAATTCTTCATATCATATGTTAAATGCGTGTATGAATTACAAGATATAGGGGGAGATCTCCATGATTCTATTACAATGTGCATTTGCTCTTCAAGGCAAATTCCTCACACATGCACATCTTCAAGGGGAGTTCTTCTATATCTTGCAATCAAATTCCTCAATATCAGTATTTACACTTCATATGTTTATCCCCGTTGAAAACTTAACCTATATTGTCATCAGTCACCAAAAAGGGGGAGATTGTAAGTGCATCTAGTACCCCTTAGTGATTTTGGTGTACCGAAGACTTATAGGTTAAGGGACTACTGCGTTTGTGAGTGTGCACATGTCTATAAGTCTATGAGGAGTTTGATATTTACAGAGAAAGTGGACCCCTGAAAATGAATGTCTTCAACTGAAGACTTTGGCTTTCTAAAGACTCTGAAAATGAAGAATTTGGTGTGATCCTGAAGACTTGATATTCATGCGAGCAATATGAAGTGTGAAGACTTTGTTTTCGTAGTTTCTTTTTCTATTTCTTGAGTCATAGTAAACACAGTACTGTTAAAGGGGGCCGAGGTAAAACAAAGGAAAAGTTTCCAAGTGATGCTCATGTCAAAATCCTACACCTACCAATCCTTTCGAGTGAAGCCATTGAAAATCTCATTCAGTTCAGTCAATTTCTTCAGTGACAGAGACGAAGATATTCTGTTCTCTGAGGAATTTGTTCTAACTGAGGAGTTAGGAATTCGCCAGTGCGGATGGCCTATGAGTGAGGAACATGATAGCCCCGAGGAATTTGAGAGCTCAAATTTCGGACCGTTGATGTGCTATGCGCCAGCTGTCCCAAAATATCTACCCACCTAACGGTCATATCATTGAAGGGCATTCATGTCTTATCATGTCGGGCTGCTCCTAGGCTATAAATAGATGCCCCCTATAACCACTAGCTAGTTGGCTGCTCCGCGAGAAACTGACATTTGTCATTGAGAGCATCCCATCCTCCGAGGACTTTGAGCGAAAATCATCAAGTGAGGAAAACCCAAACCCAAAACACATACAAACCCAAAGTGATTGAGCATCACTGAAGAAATTGTTCCTGTGTGGAACCGATGCTTGTTACCTTTAAGGACTGTGCATCCTCCAGACGGTTAGGCGTCATGGTCTAGAGCATCCAAGAGGAAATTGTGGATCGCCGAGTGACCGAGTCTATGAAGGTTTGGAAGTCACCTGAAGACTTACCGCGAGTGATTGGGTGAGGTCTGTGTGACCTTAGCTCAAGGAGAATATAGCGAGGACTGTGTGTTTGGGATTGTGTGTCCTCAGGTTTAAATACCTAGCCGCTCCAACCAGACGTACGACTGTCACAGCAGTTGGAACTGGTCTACCCAATCACTGTCTTCACCAAGCTACTGGTTCTATTTCCTCAACCCTTTCACTTCCTCATTTCTGTGTAGAAGTACTTGATTGTTACTGTTTGAAGACTTTGACTGAAGACTTTCTCAATTTCCTCAATCCTATTTCTTCAGTCAGTTTGTCTTCAACCTGCTTATCATGTGTTTACGCTACTTGTACTATGTGCTTGTTTTCATTTCATCATGATGACTGTGCTACTACTCTGTTACGCTTGCATCTGAGTACTTATTACGATGCTAAGTAGTTAGTTGCTTAGGAATTTCCTCACCCTGAAATTCCTCAGTGACGAATTTGTAAAAATCGCCTATTCACCCCCCTCTAGTCGATATAACGCACTTTCACCAATGCCAACAAGAGGAAGCACAAGAACAACGATGCCAACAAGAGCTAATGTAAGAAAGGCAACGCCAACATCAAGATGAGCAAGACGCCATCGCACTACGTCAACAACAAGAACGACATGAAGCTCAAGCACTTGAGGCGCTATGTGCCTCCGACATACGAGTCGTGCTGTTGCCAACCGGAACCGCCATACACTTCAAGAAGAAGAAGCACTTCGCGATGAAGTTCAAGAAAGAAGACATCAAGCACGAGTGCATCGTCAAGTTCCTCAAGCTCCTCCACAATCTAGACAGGAACAACAAGCTCCTCAAGAACCACAAGCTCGACAAGAAGTACAAGTTCGCCAAGAGCAAGAAGACAATGGCAATCCTCCACGCCAAGAACAATTGGAGGGAAACCACCCTCCACGTCAAGGACGTCATCACCCTCGAACCCAACACAATGAAGAGCAACGCTAAGGCAAACTCAAGTTCACCATGCCCAAGTTCACCAGAAGCAATGACCTCGAAGAGTACCTTTCATGGGCATTGAAGGTTGACAAGATCTTTCGTTTTCCTAACTATGAGGAAGATAAGAAGATCACCATGGCATCCCTTGAGTTCCAAGACTATGTCCTCATTTGGTGGGAGCAAGTCATTGAGCGTCGAGAAGCAAGAGGTGAACCACAAATCACAACTTGGGATCAAATGAAGGATGTCATGAGAGCGCACTTTGTGCCATCCTACTACATCCTCGACCTCTTCAAGAGACTACAACTCCTCAAGCCAGGAACAAAGAGCGTTGAAGAGTACTACAAGGAAATGGAGATTGCCATGATACGAGCCAATGTCATGGAAGATTATGATCAAACTATGGCACATTTCTTGAATGGACTCAATCATCCTATCAAGAAGATTGCCGACTTCCAACCATACTCAAACCTCATCGACCTAGTGCACCAAGCCACCAAGGTGGAGCGACAAGTGAAATATGACTTCAAGTATGCCATGTTCTCTTTCAAGTCCTATGGTTTCTCCAAAAACCAAGATTCAACGACTCCACCGCCTTCTACCTCAACAAAAACGCCCACAATCAACGACGACAAGTCAAGTTACAAGATAACTTCGACAACCTCAAGTCGTCCTCCTACTACAAGCAACTTCAAGCCGAGAGCTTCATCATCTACAACTCCATTGGATGAGACCATCAAGTCAAGTTCCATCAAGTGTTTCACTTGCGGCGACCGAGGCCACAAGTCCTTCGAGTGTACCAATAAGCCTGCCATGATCCTCAACGACGATGGTACATACGATTCCATGTGTGAAGGAGAAATGGATGCCCTTGAGCATGTGGCTATGTACCGGCAAGCGAATGAAGATGAAGATGATCAAGTATTTTGTGACGAAGATTCGAGCCCCACTCTCATTGTCTCCAAGGTCTTGACACTTCAACATCAACAAGACGAAGACCAAAGATGCCATATCGTCCACACTAAGGCCGACATCAATGGAAGGTCCGTGAAGGTCATCATCGACGGAGGAAGTTGCCATAACTTGGCAAGTGAAGAACTATGCTCCAAGATCCAATTGGTCAATATGAATCACCCGCTTCCTTACAAAGTCCAATGGCTAAGCGAGTCTGGCACAATTCAAGTGGAACACACGGTCCAAGTCTCCTTCAAAATCAGAGCATATGAAGACACTTTGGAGTGTGATGTTATTCCTATGTATGTTTGCCACCTCCTACTTGGACGACCATGGCAATTTGACCACGGCGTCATCCACAACAGGCGAACAAATCATTATAGCTTCTAGAAGAAAGGGGAGGAGTACGTTCTACGACCTATGTCTCCAAGCCAAGTGATCGCTGACAAGCAAGCTGCCATCCATCATGGAGAGAATAGTGAGAGAGTGAGCCATTCAAAAGGGAGTGAGAGCCACAGGCCCAAAATGAGTGCCTCCACGATGAGTGAAAAGAAAAACCTAGTGTTATTTGCCACGAAAAGTGAGATGCGAGAAGTGTGTGAGAACCCATAAAGTGTTATGCACTATATCCTTTTGTGCAAGGATGAGGCAACAAAAATTAACACCTCTCACAATCTACCTTTAGTGTTATATTATCTATTGCAGGAATTCCAAGATGTATTTCCTGACGAGCTACCTCTGGGTCTACCTCCTATTCGAGGCATCGAACACCGCATCGACCTCATCCCCGGAGCACCTCTTCCTAATAAGGTCCCTACCACGTCAACCCCGAGGAAACCAAGGAGATCCAACGGCAAGTACAACAACTCATCGACAATGACCATGTACGAGAAAGCTTGAGCCCATTTGTCGTCCGGGTAATCCTTGTTCACAAGAAAGATGGTACATATCGCATGTGTTCCTATTATCACCCTATCAATGCTATCATGGTTAGATATCGCTACCCCATTCCACGCTTAGACGACTTGCTAGATGAGCTTAGCGGAGCCACCATTTTCTCTAAAATTGATCTTAAAAGTGTCTACTATCAAATATGCATCCAAGAAGGCGATGAATGGAAAACCGCTTTTAAAACCAAGTTTGGCCTGTATGAATGGTTAGTCATGCCATTGGGTTTATCCGAAGCACCCGACACCTTTATGCGTGTGATGCATTTTGTTCTTCGCCCTTACATTGGCGTATTTGTTGTGGTCTATTTCGACAATATTCTTGTGTTTAGCAAATCTCTCAAAGATCATGTTACCCATCTTAGAACCGTGTTGCAAACTCTTAGAAAAGAGCGCTTTTATGCTAATATGGACAAATGCCTTTTTGGTGTTGATAAGCCTGTTTTCTTGGGTTTCGTTGTGTCTTCTAAGGGTGTTCATGTAGATGAATCTAAGATCAATGCACTACAAAAAATACACTTCCGTGATGATACATGTTTGTCACAGTAGGTCACGTTTTCTGTCATGCATGTACATCCATGACGATTTTATGACAGAATCAAGATAGTCATAGCTGTGCTGTCGTAGAAGTGTTCCATGACATTACCAAAATTATCATCACAGAAGTGTCCACTTCCATGACGATAAATCACGCGTCAAGGAAGTGCTTTCCTCAAGGGTGACCGACACGTGGCATCCACCGTAACGGGTCGCCGTTAAGCTATCGGGTTCCTGTTTGGATCCGATAACCCGTTAACAGCCCCGACCAATGGGGATTCTCCACGTGTAAAATTCTCATTCGCCGGATAATGCACGTGTCAGCTAATCATTGGGACATATGTCATTCCTACAATGGACGGAAGATGCCTATGATATGTCGACATGTGGCACAGCCCAACAGTGGCCTATTTTAGGTAAAAAGGCCGGCCCAACTAAAGGCCCACCATGTTTTTAGACACTCGTGGGCTGGCCCGCTAACAGCGTGCCATGTTTTGGGTCAAATTGAGGCCCATACCAGATCAGGCCCGTTCACAGCCTGCCGTGTTTCGGGCCAAATTACGGCCCATATCAGATCATGCCCGTTACCAGGCCACTGTTCTTTTGGGCCCATTCTTAGACAGGTTTGTATTTCAGCATGTTAAATGCCCGTTTACCAGTTCGGCCCGATAATAGTTTCGGCCTATTAGCGGCCCGTGGTGCATCTGGGACGTTGTCGGCCCGGTTTAACATTAGGCCATTTAACGGCCCATGCAGAAACTGTGCTATTTCTTGTCCGAAGTAACTTTGGGCCTCTTAACGGCTCGTAGTCTTCGTGGATAAATTTTAGCCCAACTGGCCTATCGGCCTGTTAAAGGCCCGTGTAACAGTTGGGCCTAATTACAGCCCACGTTGAATCCGGCCTGCTTACAACCCATCTGATAATGGCTCATGACACTTTTGGGCCTATAGCCCGCGTGGATAATGGCCTCCTTAAAGCCCATAATTTTATTGGGCCAAACAGGCCCGAGATATATTTTGGCTTGTTAACTGCTCCTCCTATTTGGGCCAAACATGGGTCTTAAGTAGTTTCGGCCTGTATTGGCCCGTGAATTTTTTGGCTCAACGCTAGCCCAATCTAGGTTTTAGCCTATTAAAAGTCCATGGTATTCTCTGGCCCAGCTGGCCAAAACTTTACTTGGCCTGTTAAAGGTGGGAAAATACTATAGGTTTAGACCTGCTAATAGCCCAAGATGATTATAGGCCCATGTTTTGGCCCATATCAGTAACGGGCCGGCCTGAAGACCGACAACAAGAGATCCAGTGAACATTGCAGCCTAAATTACATCATAGCGACCAAAGAATAAACCTAGACTATACAATAAAGAAATTACGACATATTACACCCACTGGGAATTAAAGTCGCTACCGGTGATAATAAAGCACAACATGACCGCGGATTACGTACACTGGGCATCAAATGTCGCCACCAGTGCATATAAAGACACTGACAAAAGAATATACAAAACTGAGAGCACTTCAGAAGGCACTAGGCATGGCCAGGACGGGCCCCGCAAGCAGCTGAACAAGCTGAGGAGACCTCAGTTGTGTCAACGATAGATGCTCCATCCGTAGCTATATAGCACCATAGTGCGCAAGGCAGTCCTCTGACATCTTCATTGCATCTTTGACTTCAAGTCAGAGCTGAGCTAAAGCAAGCCTTTCCGCTTTAAGTTGAGACTGAAGAAGTCGAACTGATTGAGGCAGTGACTACACAGAGGTTGTCTCACAGCTGCTGGTGAGTAGCTTCAACTCACTGTCTTCATCAAGACATGACCTTCGGTTCATCTCGCTCTCCTCAAGATGGTTTGGCTCACTATCTTCCCTAAAGTTCCGCTTGGCATAATAGATACGACTCTGAAAGAGAAACAAGGAGACACGTAACAGGTTTCACAATTATGTAAGCAAATAAATGGATCCATTCTGCATAAGGAACATGTTTTTACAACTACAATTTAAAATTGGTAGCTGTTGCAAACATCCAATCAGATGTAAACAGCAAAGTAAACAACAGTGGAGGAAATGATGCCTATCCAAATCTACACTAGAACAAAGTTTGAAGGCTTGAGAAGGATGAACTTACATTACATGTTAACACGGGCTGGACAAAGCCCTTCTCCATGTTGATGGAAGGATAATTCAATAAATTCCCCAAAGAAACTTCTTTATAAGCGTTGCCATTATTCTACATTTTGCAAAGAGTAAATATAGATGAAATAATATTGGAAGAAAGAGAGGATAATGAAGCTGAGGTGCAGACTGATGATACATAATCAAATAGCAATTAATTAAGTATAGCGTTACAAGGCAAAAGGTACTGACAAGAGGAATGCAGACATCAACGTGTGCAGTGGCACTGGCTTCATTCAACATTTTGGTAAGAGTAAATGTAGATATGATAATTTGGAGAAAGTGGAGGGCATGGCAGATAAGATGTAGAGTAATGCTATACAATCAACTATCTCGCGATGGAAGTACAGTAATACCAACACCGCCCGTTATTACTTATCACTCAAATGGATGTATCTAGCGCTATTAAGTTCTAAATACATCCAATTGATCAACAATTAATTCGCTACAGAGGGAGTACATGACAACATGTACTTACATGAGCAATCCAAAACTTCATAACCATTGTGTTAATTCTACATTTATCTAAGAGTAAATATAGATCTTATAATTTCAAGCAAAGGGAGGATAAAGAAGCGAACATTTACAGTGATGCTACATAATCAAACAGCAATGAGTGTAAGTATGCTGACAAAGGGCAAGAGGTACTGACAAGAGCAATGCAGAGCCCAGTTTTGTTGCGAGATCCTGATAACCCACAAGTATAGGGGATTACAACAGTTTTCGAGGGTAAAGTATTCAACCCAAATTTATTGATTCGACACAAGGGGAGCCAAAGAATACTCTCAAGTATTAGCAACTGAGTTGTCAATTCAACCACACTTGGAAACTTAATATCTGCAGCAAAGTGTTTAGTAGCAAAGTAATATGATAGTAGTGGTAACGGTAGCAAAAGGTAACAGTAATAAAAGTAATGTTTTTGGTATTTTGTAGTGATGATAGCAATAGCAACGGGAAAGTAAATAAGCGAAGAACAATATATGGAAAGCTCGTAGGCAATGGATCAGTGATGGAGAATTATGCCGGATGCGGTTCATCATGTAACAGTCATAACCTAGGGTGACACATAACTAGCTCCAGTTCATTGATATAATGTAGGCATGTATTCCAAACATAGTCATACGGGCTTATGGAAAAGAACTTGCATGACATCTTTTGTCCTACCCTCCCGTGGCAGCGGGGTCCTTACGGAAACTAAGGGATATTAAGGCCTACTTTTAATAGAGATCCGGAACAAAGCATTAACACATAGTGAATACATGAACTCCTCAAACTACGATCATCACCGGTAAGTATCCCGATTATTGTCACTTCGGGGTTAACGGATCATAACACATAATAGGTGACTATAGACTTGCAAGATAGGATCAAGAACACTCATATATTGATGAAAACATAATAGGTTCAGATCTGAAATCATGGCACTCGGGCCCTAGTGACAAGCATTAAGCATAGCAAAGTCATAGCAACATCAATCTCAGAACATAGTGGACACTAGGGATCAAACCCTAACAAAACTAACTCGATTACATGATAGATCCCATCCAACCCATCACCGTCCAACAAGCCTACGATGGAATTACTCACGCACGGCGGTGAGCATCATGAAATTGGTGATGGAGGATGGTTGATGATGATGATGGCGACGGATTCCCCTCTCCGGGGCCCCGCACGGACTCCAGATCAGCCCTCCCGAGAGGTTTTAGGGCTTGGCGGCGGCTCCGTATCGTAAAACGCGATGATTTCTTCTCTCTAATTTTTTTCTCATCGAAACTCAATATATGGAGTTGGAGTTGGAGTCGGAGAGGCAACAGGGGGCCCACGAGGTAGGGGGGCGCGCCCTAGGGGGGCAGGCGCGCCCCCCACCCGCGTGGCAAGGTGGTGGGCCCCCTGGCCTTCATCTTTTGCAGGTATTTTTCTTATTTTCTGAAAAGTGGCTCCGTGAAGTTTCAGGTCATTCCGAGAACGTTTGCTCCTGCACATAAATAACACCATGGTAATTCTGCTGAAAACAACATTAGTCCGGGTTAGTTCCATTCAAATCATGCAAGTTAGAGTCCAAAACAAGGGCAAAAGTGTTTGGAAAAGTAGATACGTTGGAGACGTATCAACTCTCCCAAGCTTAAACCCTTGCTTGTCCTCAAGCAATTCAGTTGACAAACAGAAAGTGATAAAGAAAAACTTTTACAAACTCTGTTTGCTCTTGTTGTTGTAAATATGTAAAGCCAGCATTCAAGTTTTTAGCAAATATTATAAGTAACCACATTCACAATAACGCATAGGTCTCAAGTTTACTCGTATCAATAGCATAATCAACTAGCGAGCCATAATAATAAATCTCGGATGACAACACTTTCTCAAAACAATCATAATATGATATAACAAGTTCGTATCTCGCTAGCCCTTTCTGAGACCGCAAAACATAAATGCAGAGCACCTTTAAAGACCAAGGACTGACTAGACATTGTAATTCATGGTAAAAGAGATCCAGTCAAGTCATACTCAATGTAAACTAATAGTAATGGATGCAAATAACACTGGTGCTCTCCAACTGCTGCTTTTTAATAAGAGGGTGATGACTCAACATAAAAGTAAATAGATAGGCCCTTCACAGAGGGAAGCAGGGATTTGTAGAGGTGCCAGAGCTCGGTTTTGAAATAGATATGAATAATATTTTGAGCGGCATACTTTCATTGTCAACATAACAACCGAGAGATCTCGATATCTTCCATGCTACACACATTATAGGCGGTTCCCAAACAGAATGGTAAAGTTTATACTCCCTCTTCCACCAACAAGCATCAATCCATGGCTTGCTCGAAACAATGAGTGCCTCCAACTAACAAGAGTCCCAGGGGGAGTTTTGTCTGCAATTATTTTGATTTAGTTTGCATAAAGCATGGGACTGGGCATCCCGGTGACCAGCCATTTATCTCGTGAGTGAGGAGCGGAGTCCACTCCTCTTGTGAATAACCCGCGTAACATGGAAGATACGGACAACCCTAGTTGATACATGAGCTATTCGAGCATACAAAACAAGATATTTATTTGAAGGTTTAGAGTTTAGCACATCCAAATTTACTTGGAACGACAGGTAGATACCGTATATAGGTAGGTATAGTGGACTCATGTGGAATAACTTTGGCGTTTAAGGAGTTTGGATGCACAAGCAGTATTCCCACTTAGTACAGGTGAAGGCTAGCAAAAGACTGGGAAGCGACCAGCTAGAGAGCGGCAATCGTCATTAACATGCATTAAAATTAATCAACACCGAATGCAAGCATGAGTAGGATATAATCCACCATGAACATAAATATCGTGAAGGCTATGTTGATTTTGTTTTAACTACATGCGTGAACATGTGCCAAGTCAAGTCACTTAAATCATTCAGAGGAGGATACCACCCTATCATACCACATCATAACCATTTCAATAGCATGTTGGCATGCAAGGTAAACCATTATAACTCATAGCTAATCAAGCATGGCATAAGAAACTATTATCTCTAGTTGTCATTGCAAACATGTTTATTCATAATTTGCTGAATCAGGAACGATGAACTAATCATATTTACAAAAACAAAAGAGGTCGAGTTCATACTAGCTTTTCTCATCCCAATAAGTTCATCATATAATCATCATTACTGCCTTTCACTTGCACGACCGAATAGTGTGAATAAAAATAATAGTGCACGTGCATTGGACTAAGCTGGAATCTGCAAGCATTCAATAAACAAGAGAAGAAAAGGCAATATGGGCTCTTTTGTCAGATCAATAATAATGCATATAAGATCCACTTCAATAATTTAATTATGGTCTTCTCCTATCGACCCCCAAAGAAAAGAAATAAAACTATTTACACGGGAAAGCTCCCAACAAGCAAAAGAAGAACAAGAAATATTTTTGGGTTTTCTTTTTAATTACTACTACAAGCATGGAAATTAAAAATAGCTAGAAGCCACAACTAATTTTTTGGGTTTTCTTAAGGTTCATTAAACACAGAAGAAGAAAGCATAAAAAAGAAATTAAACTAGCATGGATGATACAATGAAAAATTATGAGCACTGACATCTAGCAATGAGTGTGTGAACATAAATGTAATGTCAGTGGGAAATACGTACTCCCCCAAGCTTAGGCTTTTGGCCTAAGTTGATCTATGGCCACGGCTAGCCTGGCGGATATCCATAATAGTAATTGGGGTCGTACTGCGATGCAGCAGCTATCGCCTGCTGAGCTGCAGCGTGGCGATGAGCGGCCTCCTCTCTCCTCTCGTACTCATCTGCCTCCTCTCTGGTAATAGTATATCTTCCTCTTGCCTGATAATCAAAGAAGGCAGGAGCAGGGAGAGTAATACGGACAGCACGACGTCTGTCGAAGATTAGTCGATACTGGAGAGGTGATTCATTCCTCTCAACAAAATGGTGGTGAACCATAGCATTGAAATCTAGATAAGCAGGTGTAATTCAATATCATCTTCGCGTATGTCTATACCAAGAAAATTAGCTATGCGGGTTGCATAAATTCCTCCAAAGAAATCTCCATTATATCTGTTAAGGTGCAATCTACGTGCAACAATGGCTCCCAAATTATAAGATTGGTCTCCTAACACATCACTCCTAAGAATATTGAGGTCGGGGATACACATGTGACATGCCTCATCCTTACCATTGATGCCTCTACCTATGAAGAGAGCAAAATAATGTATAGCAGGAAAGTGAATGCTCCCTATGGTAGCTTGTGTAATATCTCTAGATTCTCCCACAGTTATGCTAGCAAGAAAATCTCTAAATTCAAATTTGCGAGGATTCCTTATACTACCCCATTGTGGAAGTTTGCATGCGGTGGTAAAATCCTCTAAGTCCATAGTGTAAGATTTATCATAAAGGTCAAACAGGACAGTTGGAGAATTACGTGAAGTTGAAAATTCAAACCTCCTCACAATGGAACTAGTGAGATTGTGATACTGGCTGCACTTCTCTTCCTCGAAGCTCACAAGATAAGCGTTACGCAAATACGCGTTAAATTCTTCTTTAATTCCTGTTCGATCCATAAAGCTCTTAGAAGGCCATTCACAAGGACGCACTGGAGCGTTTCTTGGTGGCTCTTCGTCAGCATCACGCATTGCAAGCCTGGGTCCTTGCTTCCTTGAGGAACCACCTTGGAACATTTTCCTAAGCATATTTCTTCCTCTGAAAAATTCTGAAATTTTTTAGTAACTTCAAAATAAAAGTAAACCAAACTCAATAATATTGATAGCAACTACTCCTACAAGTGCCTAGGGCCTATATCATGCATCAAAACTACTTTTGACCATATAAATTTGACATGCAAGCTCAAGAACAGGGTCACCTAAGCAGCAAAAATTTGCAATGAATAAAGCACTAGAACAAAAACTAATTGGACCAATGGAGGAGTCACATACCAAGGAACAATCTCCCCAAGCAGTTTTGTGAGAGGTGCTTTGAGCAAGGAGATCGAAAATGGCAGCAAGATGAGCTAGAACTCGTGCTTGAGCTGGATATTCGTGTTTGTGGGAGGAAGATGAAGTGTGTGGGTGCGGGAATAAGTGGAGGAGGGCCACCGTGGGCCCACGAGGCAGGGGGCGCTCCCTAGAGGGGTGGGCGCGCCCTCCACCCTCGTGGGCAGGTGGTTGACCCCCCTGGTGTGTTCTCAGTTCCATAAATCCTCAAATATTCTAGAAAAAATCATATTTAAATTTCAGGGCATTTGGAGAACTTTTATTTTCGGGGTATTTTTATATTGCATGGATAATCAGATAACAGACAGGAAAATATTTATTTTTATTTTATTTAATATAAGTAACAGAAAGTAAAAGTGAGGTACAGAAGGTTGTGCCTTCTAGTTTCATCCATCTCATGATCATCAAAAGGAATCCACTAACAAGGTTGATCAAGTCTTGTTAACGAACTCATTCTGAATAACATGGAACCGGAGAAATTTCGAATAACACTATGTTACCTCAACGGGGATATGCACATCCCCAATAATAAGAATATCATATTTCTTCTTGACAGTAGGAAGAGGAAATTCAAAACCTCCAAATATAATCGATGGAATTTTTCCAAGAGAGTTGATACTATGGACTTGAGGTTGTTTCCTCGGAAAGTGTACCGTATGCTCATTGCCATTAACATGAAAAGTGACATTGCCTTTAGTGCAGTCAATAACAGCCCCTGCAGTATTCAAAAAGGGTCTTCCAAGAATAATAGACATACTATCGTCCTCGGGAATATCAAGAATAACAAAGTCCGTTAAAATAGTAATGTTTGCAACTACAACAACACATCCTCACAAATACCGACAGGTATAGCAGTTGATTTATCAGCCATTTGCAA
The DNA here is from genome assembly GCF_056163025.1 of Triticum urartu. Classification (NCBI taxonomy): domain Eukaryota; kingdom Viridiplantae; phylum Streptophyta; class Magnoliopsida; order Poales; family Poaceae; genus Triticum; species Triticum urartu. The sequence continues at coordinate 296,953,512 of NC_141878.1, read as the reverse complement.
AGATATTTCAGTAGGTGTCAACTTATTCAAATCAAGTCTACGATATAAAGAGAGAGGCATAACACTAACACCGGCTCCAAGATCACATAAAGCAGTTTTAACATAATTTCCTTTAATGGAGCATGGTATAGTTGGCACACCAGGATCTCCAAGTTTCTTTGGTATTCCACCCTTAAAAGTATAATTAGCAAGCATGGTGGAAATTACAGCTTCCAGTATCTTTCTTTTAATTGTAATGATATCTTTCATGTACTTAGCATAAGGATTGGTCTTGAGCATATCAGTTAATCGCATACGCAAAAAGATATGTCTAATCATTTCAGCAAAGCGCTCAAAATCCTCATCATCCTTTTTCTTGGATGGCTTGGGAGGAAAAGGCATGGGTTTCTGAACCCAAGGCTCTCTTTCTTTACCATGTTTCCTAGCAACAAAGTCTTTCTTATCATAACGTTGATTCTTTGATTGTGGGTTATCAAGATCAACAGCAGGTTCAATTTCTACATCATTATCGTTACTAGGTTGAGCACCATCATGAACATTATCCTTAACATTGTCACTAGTTTCAGGTTCATTACCAGATTGTGTTTCAGCATCAGAAATAGAAATATCATTTGGATTTTTAGGTGTTTCAACAATAGGATCACTAGAAGCATGCAAAGTCCTATCATTTTTCTTTTTCTTCCTTTTAGAAGAACTAGGTACATCTATATTATTTCTCTGAGAATCTTGCTCAATTCTCTTAGGATGGCCTTCAGGATACAAAGGTTCCTGAGTCATTCTACCAGTTCTAGTAGCCACTCTAACAGCATAATCATTATCCTTATTATTCAATTCATTGAGCAAATCATTTTGAGCTTTAAGTACTTGTTCTACTTGAGTGGTAACCATAGAAGCATGTTTACTAATAAGTTTAAGTTCACCTTTAACATTAGCCATATAATCACCCAAGTGTTCAAGCATATTTGAATTTTATTTCACTTGTCTACCAAAATAAGTATTAAAGTCTTCTTGCTTAGCCATCAATTTATCAAACTCATCTAAGCATGGGCTAGCAAATTTAGTAAATGGGATTTCAGCTTTATCATATCTATATAGAGAATTTACCTTTACTACCTGTGTCGGGTTATCAAGACCATGAGTTTCTTCAATAGGAGAAGGATTTGGATTATATGTTTCTTCAACAGGCGGTAAATTAAGACCATGTATTTCTTCAATAGGAGGTAAATTCTTAACATCTTCAACTTTAATACCCTTTTCTTTCATAGATTTCTTTGCCTCTTGCATATCTTCAGGACTGAGAAATAGAATACCCCTCTTCTTCGGAGTTGGTTTAGGAATAGGCTCAGGAATTGATTCCGGAGGTGTCCAATTATTTTCATTTGTCAACATATTGTTCAACAGAATTTCAGCTTCATCCGGTGTTCTTTCCCTGAAAACAGAACTAGCACAACTATCCAGGTAATCTCTGGAGGCATCGGTTAGTCCATTATAAAAGATATCAAGTATTTCATTTTTCTTAAGAGGATGATCAGGCAAAGCGTTAAGTAATTCGAGAAGCCTCCCCCAAGCTTGTGGGAGACTCTCTTCTTCAATTTGCACAAAATTATATATGTCCCTTAAAGCAGCTTGTTTCTTATGAGCAGGGAAATATTTAGCAGAGAAGTAATAAATCATATCCTGGGCACTACGCACACAACCAGGATCAAGAGAATTAAACCATATCTTAGCATCACCCTTTAATGAGAACGGAAATATTTTAAGAATGTAAAAGTAATGAGTTCTCTCATCTTTAGTGAACAGGGTGGCTATATCATTTAATTTAGTAAGATGTGCCACAACAGTTTCAGATTCATAACCATGAAAAGGATCAGATTCAACCAAAGTAATTATATCAGGATCAACAGAGAATTCATAATCCTTATCAGTAACACAGATAGGTGAAGTAGCAAAAGCAGGGTCAGGTTTCATTCTAGCACTTAGAGATTGCTTACTCCATTTAGCTAATAACCTTTCTAATTCATTTCTATTTTCACAAGTTAAGCTAACGAAAGAAGCTTCTTGATCAAAAACATAACCCTTAGGAATAACAAGTGATTCTTCATCATCACTTTCATCGGTATCATCAGATTCAATATTTTCAATTTCTCTAGCCCTAGCAATTTGTTCATCAAGGAAATCACTAAGTGGCACAATAGTATCAGGCATAGAGGTAGTTTCATCATGAATATCATGCATAGCAAAAGTGGCATCATCAATAACATGCGATATATCAGAACGAATAGCAGAAGCAGGTGTAGGTGTCGCAAACTTACTCATAACAGAAGGTGAATCAAGTGCAGAGCTAGATGGCAGTTCCTTACCTCCCCTCGTAGTTGAGAGATAGATCTTGGTTTTTGGATCTCTCAAGTTCTTCATAATAATAAGCAGATATATATCCCAAGTGACTCAAAGAATAGAGCTATGCTCCCCGGCAACGGCGCCAGAAAATAGTCTTGATAACCCACAAGTATAGGGGATCGAAACAGTTTTCGAGGGTAAAGTATTCAACCCAAATTTATTGATTCAACACAAGGGGAGCCAAAGAATACTCTCAAGTATTATCAGCTAATTTGTCAATTCAACCACACCTGGAAACTTAATATCTGCAGCAAAGTGTTTAGTAGCAAAGTAATATGATAGTAGTGGTAACGGTAGCAAAAGGTAACAGTAATAAAAGTAATGTTTTTGGTATTTTGTAGTGATGATAGCAATAGCAACGGGAAAGTAAATAAGCAAAGAACAATATATGGAAAGCTCGTAGGCAATGGACCAGTGATGGCGAATTATGCCGGATGCGGTTCATCATGTAACAGTCATAACCTAGGGTGACACAGAACTAGCTCCAGTTCATTGATATAATGTAGGGTTGTATTCCAAACATAGTCATACGTGCTTATGGAAAAGAACTTGCATGACATCTTTTGTCCTACCCTCCCGTGGCAGCGGGGTCCTTACGGAAACTAAGGGATATTAAGGCCTCCTTTTAATAGAGAACCGGAACAAAGCATTAACACATAGTGAATACATGAACTCCTCAAACTATGGTCATCACCGGTAAGTATCCCGATTATTGTCACTTCGGGGTTAACGGATCATAACACATAATAGGTGACTATAGACTTGCAAGATAGGATCAAGAACACTCATATATTGATGAAAACATAATAGGTTCAGATCTGAAATCATGGAACTCGGGCCCTAGTGACAAGCATTAAGCATAGCAAAGTCATAGCAACATCAATCTCAGAACATAGTGGACACTAGGGAGCAAACCCTAACAAAACTAACTCGATTACATGATAGATCCCATCCAACCCATCACCGTCCAGCAAGCCTACGATGGAATTACTCACGCACGGCGGTGAGCATCATGAAATTGGTGATGGAGGATGGTTGATGATGACGATGGCGACGGATTCCCCTCTCCGGATCCCCGAACGGACTCCAGATCAGCCCTCCCGAGAGGTTTTAGGGCTTGGCGGCGGCTCCGTATCGTAAAACGCGATGATTTCTTCTCTCTGATTTTTCTCTCATCGAAACTCAATATATGGAGGTGGAGTTGGAGTCGGAGAGGCAACAGGGGGCCCACGAGGTAGGGGGGCGCGCCCTAGGGGGGCAGGTGCGCCCCCACCCTTGTGGCAAGGTGGTGGGCCCCCTGGCCTTCGTCTTTTGCAGGTATTTTTCTTATTTTCTGAAAAGTGCTCCGTGAAGTTTCAGGTCATTCCGAGAAGGTTTGCTCCTGCACATAAATAACACCATGGTAATTCTGCTGAAAACAGCGTCAGTCCGGGTTAGTCCCATTCAAATCATGCAAGTTAGAGTCCAAAACAAGGGCAAAAGTGTTTGGAAAAGTACATACGTTGGAGACATATCAGATCCTATGATCCTTTGAGCAAGGAGATTCATCTAAAATTAGTTTTCATACAAGAGGGAAGGTAAGACACATGCAGAAATTTACGAGTTCAAATTTTGAATTGATATCATAGATAGTACCTGACGCTGGGCTCTCAGCAGTTCTAATAGGGGTTTGGCCTGTGGAGTAGGGGTAAAGTGTCGTATAGTTGGGCCTGTGTTTTCTGTGGCTGCTGGTCTATCTAATTTAACAGGTATCACTACCTTTTCCAAATAACTAGTTTGTACTCCTTGAGGATCTGCACTCACCCTCTTCCTTTTGGACATCTATTACGAAAGAACAACATTTGACTAGAAAAACATAGTATGACGACACATTGAATAGGTACAGAAAATGGATAGGTATGGCATATACTCATATATGATGCTTAAACTAAGCATATGGTGTAACAAAGTAGAAGTAATGCAAGAGGTCAGATGCAAAATATGTGTGACCAATACAACCTTGCCAAGTTAGAGCAAGCACATTGATGGGTGAATAAGATAGGCCATCCTCCACCATGCCAAGTTTGTTAGCCAGTGGATTATTCCGGAATATTCCTCTCGTGCGCCCATTCTCATATTCATTTTGATAATGTTCAATACCTGACATGCATGAAAACATAAAAACAAGTGAGATTATCTTTGTAATGTAGAAGTGATTCTACTCCAATACTGCCTCCCTGTAAACCCCTTTGTGCTATCTCTGCAATTCTTCTAAGAGATGCCATGCATGCTGTAATTTGGTGTGTGCATTAATATAATGTGGCCTACTACTCAAAATATGAGAGCTCCAGAAGTGATCATACTTCGCAGATGACAACTTCAACTTATTGTAAAGAACAACAAGTCGACCTGACCTGACAGATTCAAAATATACTAAGGGAGAACAACTTGACCTGACCAGTCGACCGCAAATGTCTCTGCTACTCTTCCCAACAAGGAACATACCTATTAAAGAAGAGAAGAGGATCATCTTGAAGAAGAGCAGAAGAGCAAGCAGATTGAAGATATTACAAGTCTTTCTATACAATGTCGGTTGCCCACCCATGATGAACTAGAGCGCACAGAGAAATACTATTCCTTCCGGTCTCTCCATATGTGGATCACATGCATTTCGAAACTAAAGTAGGAACATTTAGCTGACTAATTAAACATCTCTCAGCTTTACTAATATCAGCATAATATCAGATTTGAATTTGTACAACTAACCTTGTGTAGCTCGATGGGTGGAGCAGTGCTATTACGACATGAACCACGTAGGCTGATCATGGTCATCATAAAATGGGGAAACCGTAAGCATGATGAGTATAGTGTTGACCGTGGCAGTGGGATGGCAGATCTGAAGCTGCAAATCGCGCAAAGGGTAGTTAGCAACCGATGTTTGCTTTGAAATAACAACTAAGATTTGGTATGGACAAGAAAGTACAGTCAACAAGTGACAAAGAAATGCAATTTTGCTATCTCTCTATATGTCGCAACATGCATTTGGAAACTCAAGTGGGACCTTTAGCTAACCAATTAAATGTGTCTGTTAACTAATATCAGTATCATATCACAATCATATTTGCACAACTAAGCTTTGGAATTTTGAGTGTTGTGTTGTTTAGCTTGAAGGGTGGAGTAATGCTAGTACGACATAAAGCACCTACGCAGATCATAGTAGAGTAGATAAAAAGGGGAAAACCCTAAGCATCAAGAGTAAAATCAGGAAAGTGGAACTAGATGGACTAGTGGGTGGCACACATGCTTTTCGAAATGAATATAGGAACATTAGGTGACCAATTAAACGTTCTCTGTTTTAGTAATATGAGCAGCATATCGGATTCGCATTTCAACACCTAAGCTTTGCAATTATGAGTGGCATGTTGTTTCGCTTGATGAGTTGAAGTCTTGAGGAGCAGTGCTAGCATGACACGAAGCACCTGTGATGATGGTAGTGAATATAAAGGGGGGAAACCATAAGCTTTACGAGTATAGTGACCGTGCCATGGCAGATCTGAAGGTGCAAACCGGACAAAGCTACTTCGCAACCAATGTTTGCTTTCAACTAGGCACTACAATTTGGTACGGACAAGAAAAGTACAATAAACAATTTAAGATCTATTTTTTGGGTGAGATCAATAACTTAAGCACATATGGAAGAGTACCACCTCTCTTGCGACACCGTGTAGGCCCTTGCTGATACGTTCAGGGTGCAGCGGGTGCGATGGTTGTTGGCGGTGGGGAAGAAGACTTTAGATGGTAGACGGCGGGTTCGGGGGATAAATCCTATTGCCATGGACGAGGTGGTCGTAGGAGCGGCAACAACAAGGTGGACAACGTCGCCGATGAAGCGAGAGGACGCGATGAAAGGATCCTGGTCCGGCACCATGGATGAGAGACACCCATCTCTTGCAGTGGACGACGGGGTAGGGGTAGCGGCTCGAGCAAGGTGGAGGATGGGGTGGCGGACGGAGGAGGATGGCCGCAGTGGGGAGGTTGTTGTGGTGCCGACAGTGTATGAATGGGGAAATGGAGGGGGAGGGGGGATCTCAAACTTTGGGACGCGCTTGTCTGAAATGTGGGAAAGTTACGAGCTTATTCCCTGTTTAAAATTTCGGACATCACGTCGGTTGGGGATAGGACGGTAATCTCGCATCTCCCAAATATTTGTCGGTTGGAATTTCGGGCAAGGAGAGGGTGTTTTGCCGCCCATGGTTTGCGCCCATGGTGTATGAACGGGGCTGACAGGTAGGGAAGTTGTGTCACGTCTGAGGGAAGTTACACATCCGCCCCTATTTAAAATATTTGCCTACATCGATTTCAGATGTGGAGTGTTTTTGTTTTGCCGCCCACTGTGTATGAATGGGGAAATGGAGGGAAGACACATGTCTTTCGGACGATCTTGAATCAAATGTGTTTTGCTGCCCATGTTTGGCACCAACCGTGTCTGTATGGGCTCAGAGGCAGTCATGTCACATCTGATTGAAGTATCTAGTCTACCCTTATCGACAGCAGTGTAAATCCGGTCGATAAGGATGTCAAGTGTCAGGGGTAGACAGTAATTTCCATCTCGCAAACACTTGCTTCGGGCAGCCCACAAATGATAGTGGGTGTTTAGCCACTTCATTCAAAACTTGGGAGAATTAGCATTCACGTTTGCCCTGGGCCCTGGCAACTAAATTCAAATCCAATTTTTATTCGATTACGAATATCCACAGATAATTCTACATTTTGTTTTTTATTTCTTCAAAACCACGACAAAGATTTATTCCACCTTTATAAATGATTATGATTTAGAAATGCCGTGATCTTCGAATTTATTAGGTTGGATACACTTTGAGTCAAAAAATTATTTCATCCAATACAATAGCTCACACAAAAACAGTTCACCTTATGTCAATCATACAAGTACCGAGGATTACCTCGCCTAAAAAAATTTGGATCATTACAACACATGGACAACATAGGGGGTCTTACAACATAATCCATTCAGAGACATGACACAACATGCAAGTACAATAATCTAATGACAATTTCAACTAGTATCTAAAGAAGAACTAGGATTACCCTGGGCTTCAGATAGCAGAAACAGCAGGACCTCCTCCATCTTCAAATGCGACATTCTTACTTCCTCCAATTATTGGGTTGCTTGCATAATGCATGCAGCTAATTGCATAATTTCTAGCCTCAAGATCAAGATTACCTCATTCATGGCAGCCACACCATCTCTTTCTGCCTCTAGTAGAGCCTCAAGAACTATAACATCTATGCTCAGACTGCTCTCCGGCGGCGTTGCCTATGAACTGCTACCATCTGGTAACATGGATGGCGCACTGCTTCCACAAATAGATTCTGGGGTTGTACATTGTGCCCTAGTGTGAACGCCATCCTGAAAGGTTTCCGCTGGACATAAGTAAGAGATAGTTATCGCATGATCCAGGCAGTAAGCTTACATGGTAAACGACATACGAATTATTGCCGAGCATGGCAAGCTATATTTAAATGGTTCGAAGCAGCATCAGCCGAAAACAAATTAAAATGGTAAGATGAAACTAGGGATGTAAGTGGCAAATAAACAACATCCGCTAGTCCCATCTAGTTAGTTTTTGCGAGCTCCCTAGTTCATTTTCCTCAAAAAACAAAAAACTCTTTTGAACTATCCACTAGTACGCGTCAGTGCTATACAAACGGTTTGTAACCCCTTTCTACGACGGCATTTGGAACCATCGCCAAGTGAGTGTGGGCGATAGGGGGGTCCTTCCCAGACGACCCATAAACCATCGGGGATATGCCCTCCTGGCACACACGCTCGGCAAAATGAGGTCGTGTGCGACCGGCGAGCGCTCAAATACGGAAATATGTACAGTAGAGCTAAAAAAATACAATTATACAGGAGAAATTGTTTTTGGTCGCAAGTACATCCCACACAGTCAGTCGCCGCTAAACGTTTTCGTTCGTATGTACATACCACACAGTCACTCCAAGGAAAACGTTTCCGTTCACAGGTACATGCCACACAATTTTTCCCGTTAAATCGTTTGTGATAGCGTTGCCATTGCACACAATATTAATAATTTTATTCTTTGCGTTATTCAATGCATCACACATGGTGCATAGAAGAAACGGTGTGGCAAAGGCTGTCCATCACACACACTTTTAATGTGGTAAACATTTGCGCAAAGTGGCCTAACACAAACAGTTTTCAAGAGAAAGTCATGTGTGTAGTGGAGATTGATCGCTGAAAGTGCAACTATCCCTAGGTGGTTTTGGTAATTCCTAACAACATATAGCTCATTGAGCTAATGCTATTTCAAGATTAATATCTCAGGAAAGCTCAATGATTGGCATGGCATGGATGAGAAAAGTGGACCCCTCGAAATGCGAAGGACAAAGGATTGGCTCAAGCTCAAAGCTCAAGACTCTACATTTTCTATTTTAGTGATCCAAGATCACATTGAGTCTATTGGAAAAGCCAATACTATCAAGGAGGGATGAGGTGTTGCTTAATGAGGTTCTTGCTCAAAATGCTTAGTGATATGCTCGAAAACCCTCAACTACTTCCTCACATCCACATATGACCTAAACCAAAAGTCAAACTCGGCCCCACCGATTCTTCCTATCCGGCGCCACCGAGTTTCAAATGTCTTAGCCACTACCACAAACCCTAGGCAAATCGGTCTCACCGATAGGGATCTCGGTCTCACCGAGATGGGGTTGTAATCTCTCTGTTTCCCTTTGTAACGTTTCGGTCTCACCAAGATAAGCGATCGGTCCCACCGAGATTGCAATGTAAACTCTCTGTTTTGCCTTCGTAACGTTTCGGTCTCACCGAAATGAGCGATCGGTCCCACCGAGTTTACCTAACCAACTCTCTGGTTAGCTTATTACCAAAATCGGTCTCACCGAGTTTGTGTAATCAGTCTCACCGAGATTACGTTATGGCCTAACCCTAATCATATCGGTCCTACCAAGTTGCACGTCGGTCCCACCGAAAAACCCTAACGGTCACTAGCTTTGCTAAATCGGTTAGACCGAGTTTAACCATTCGGTCCCACCGAGTTTGGGAAGTTATGTGTAACGGTTAGATTTTGTGTGGAGGCTACAAATACCCCTCCAACTCCTCTTCATTCATGGAGAGAGCCATCAGAACAAACCTACACTTCCAACCTATTTTTTCTGAGAGAGAACCACCTACACTTGTGTTGAGACCAAGATATTCCATTCCTACCATATGAATCTTGATCTCTAGCCTTCCCCAAGTTGCTTTCCACTCAAATCTTCTTTCCACCAAATCCAAATCCCGTGAGAGAGAGTTGAATGTTGGGGAGACTATCATTTGAAGCACAAGAGCAAGGAGTTCATCATCAACACACCATTTGTTACTTCTTGGAGAGTGGTGTCTCCTAGATTGGCTAGGTGTCACTTGGGAGCCTCCGACAAGATTGTGGAGTTGAACCAAGGAGTTTGTAAGGGCAAGGAGATCGCCTACTTCGTGTAGATCTACCGCTAGTGAGGCAAGTCCTTCGTGGGCGATGGCCATGGTGGTATAGACAAGGTTGCTTCTTCGTGGACCCTTCGTGGGTGGAGCCCTCTGTGGAATCGCGCAACCGTTACCCTTCATGGGTTGAAGTCTCCATAAACATGGATGTACGATAGCACCACCTATCGGAACCACGACAAAAACATCCGTGTCTCCAATTGCGTTTGAATCCTCCAAATCCTTCCCTTTACATTCTTGCAAGTTACATGCTTTACTTTCTGCTGCTCATATACTCTTTGCATGCTTGCTTGAATTGTGTTAAGATTGCTTGACTTGTCCAAAGTTGCTAAAATCTGCCAGGAACTAAAATTGGGAAAAGGATAGATTTTTATTTGGTCAAGTAGTCTAATCACCCCCCCTCTAGACATACTTTCGATCCTACAAGTGGAATAAGAGCTTTGGTCTCCATTTTCTTTGATTTTCATAGCTTTTGGAAGTCATAGGCTTGGTTTCACAACCTAGGAGAGTATGGCGTCTAGCGAGGGAAATTACCACCGTATAGGTCCTTACTTTGATGGCACTAATTTTGCTAGTTGGAAGCATAAGATGAAAATGCATATTCTTGGACATAACCCCGCCGTTTGGGCTATTGTGTGTGTTGGCTTGCAAGGTGAATTCTTTGATGGGAGAGAACCGAACCGTGAAGCTACCACGGAAGAGTTGAAGATGCTACAATACAATGCTCAAGCTTGTGATATCCTCTTCAACAGATTGTGCCCCGAAGAATTCAACAAAATCAGCCGTCTTGAGAATGCAAAGGAAATTTGGGATACTTTGATTGATATGCACGAAGGTACCGACTCCGTCAAGGAATCCAAGTTGGATGTGCTTCAAAGTCAACTTGAAAAGTTCAAAATGAAGGATGGTGAAGGTGTCGCTGAAATGTACTATAGGCTTGCTCTTATCACAAATGAGATTGCTGCCTTAGGAAGTGAAGAGATGACTAACAAATTCATCATCAAGAAGATCCTAAGAGCCTTGGATGGAAAATATGATACCGTATGCACATTGATCCAAATGATGCCAAATTACAAAGATCTCAAGCCAACGAAAGTCATTGGAAGAATTGTTGCTCATGAGATGTCACTCAAGGATAAGGAGGAGCTCCATAACAAGTCAAGAGGTGCTTACAAAGCCTCATGTGAAGCTCCCACATCGTCAAGTGAGAAACAAACCTTCAATGAAGAATTGAGCCTAATGGTGAAGAACTTCAACAAGTTCTACAAGAGTAGAATCAAAGAGAAAAGTTCCAAGTCAAGGTCCTACAATGACAAAAGATCTTCTAGTCGAGAGCGAAACTACTACAATTGTGGAAGACCAGGACACTATTCCAATGAGTGTACGGCCCCCCACAAGAGAAGACAAGATTCTCCCAAAAGAAGAAGTAGAAGAGAAGAATCACCATCGAGGGAGAGAAGGAGTAGGGATGATCGTTATGAATGAAGACCCTCCCGGAGAAGCAAGGATTCAGAAAGGAAGGACAAGTCATCAAGGAGCTACACAAAACGAAGACATCAAGCTCATGTTGGTGAATGGGTATCCGGCTCCGACTCCGACAGTCACTCTGAGAGAAGCTATGACTCCGACTCTGAATATACTCAAGATGAAGGTGTTGCCGGTCTAGCACTTGTGTCAACCAACTCCTACGACATATTTGATTCACCAAATGAAGGAATTGGAAGATGCTTCATGGCTAAAGGCCCAAAGGTATCACACCCCAAGTATATTGATTTCAATAGTGATGAAGATGACTTGTTAGGTGATGATGATTTACTTGTTGACAACTCTAGTGATGAATACTATGATGAAACGTCAATTAATCATGCTAATCAAGATGAAACGAATGACAATGATAAGGAGAAGATTGAGTCTCTAACTAAACAACTAAACACTCTTAAGTTAGCTCATGAAACTATCTTAGGAGATCATCGAGAACTGTTAAGGACTCATGAGAAATTACATTTTGAGAATCTCAATCTTGAGCAAGAGCATGAGTTCTTAAAGGCAATCAATGATGATCTTCGCAAGAAAAGTTCTTCTTACATTGCCAAGCGTTTACTCTTATCCACTTACATGCCTCAAGTCAAGTCTACTAACAAGAACAAGAAGGATTCTTCTTCTAGTAGTAACAATAATCATGCTAAATCCAATATTGTTGCTTCTAGTAGTTCTCTTGATTCCACTAATGATTCTCTTAGCCAAGTTACACTTGAGCAAGAAAATAGCTTATTGAAGGGAATCATAGAGAAAGGTGTTTACAAGAGCCTTGCCGGGAGTAAGCAATTCGAGGAAATTGTACGCAAGAAAGGAAGGCACCGAAAGAATGAAGGTATTGGTTTTGAACGAAAGTTCAATGCCAATGGAGTTGATTGGGAAGAAGATCAATACCCCAAGACGAAGTTTGTTACTCAACAAGAGAAGTATGACCCTACTTCTTTCAAGGGGACACAAGCTCAAGATGATCTTCCACCACAAGACCACAAGGAAAAAGGCAAGGACAAGCATCAAGAGGAAATTGATGCGTTTGAAGAAGCTCCTAAGGCCTTGGTCAAGTGGGTTCCCAAGACTACATCAAGTTCCACTTCATCAAGTACAACTACAACTCCGAGGATTCCCATCAAGATGGTGTGGATCCCGAAGAAGAAGAACTAGATAGTTCTTGAGGGTGACTCCGCCAACATACTTCACTCTTATCATTTTGGCAAGAAAAAGTGCAACCAACTTCCACATCTTGCACTAGTTCAAGGAGTCACAAACCCTCTTGTTGGTAAGACAAGGGACAAGGTAACCTAATGCTGTCATGGACATCATATTGTGTGTGCATCACTCTATGTCTATGGATATCCTTGTTTGTTCCTTGCGGGACTAACCCGTGTAGGTATTGAAAGTGCAATTCACTCCAAAGGATAGCTCCAAATGATCTACATCAACTTAGAGCATCCACATCTTCAACACCTACATGAAGTTATCATCGACAAAACCCAAGGTTAGTTCATCCCTCTTAGGGGGGGTCTCACATCTAGGGGGAGCTTTACTCTAAGAATTGAGCTAAAGCAACTCTAATGGTGTGAACACAACAACGCTTTATGTAAAAGTGGTAACCCCACTTGTGCCTAAACAATGAGTATGGCCTACGATCAAATGTTCTCATTTGACTCTTAAGTCAATATACTCATATATAGATGACCTAGTCATCGCCAATTGCTTGATAGATGCTAGAATTGTTTGTGCATGCTTTGCCACATATTTCATTTGTCGTTTTATTGTCTGAGCATGTTGGTTGCATAATTTAATCATTCGAGGACATCCACTTGTTGTTTTGATTGGTTGGTTTCTTTTGCCAAGTGGATGGACAAGAATGCCTAAGAACCTTCTCTAGCTATCTATGCTTTTCTCGTCTCAAACTCTATTCATGCTGCATCACAAAGTTTGATCAAGTCAGATTCGAACGACTCTGTGTGAGGAGCACTCGGAGTCCCCGATTCGCCATAGACTTAAAAATCCAAAACTTCTTTGTGCATTTCGGTCTGACCGATTCATCCATTTCGGTCATACCGAGATCACTAAGTCGATCTAGGTTTTCAATCTCGGTGCAACCGATTTGAACTTTTCGGTCACACTGAGTTTCAGTAACTGCTTGCAGATATGAATCTCGGTGCCACCGAGTTGTTCCACTCGGTCACACCGATAGAGTCAGGCTATATATATCCGCGGCCCAAATTTTGGAAAACTTTCCGAACCTCTTCGCCCGCGCTTAGCCTGCTCTGCCTCCCTGGGTCTCCGGATCATCCTCCTCGTCGCCAGCCGCCTCCTGTCACTGGTCTCCGCCGCCGTCAACGGGATCGTCTCCGCCGTTGCCGCCGTAGTAAGTTCATTGCCGAACTAGGGTATGGACTTGATCTTTGTGCTGTTCTTACTCCGATTCCCCAGCACATTTCTTTGCCATGTATCTTGCCATGATTGAGATCATTCTATCCATCGAAAACACTCCGTGGTTTAGTCATGAATTGAAAATTTAGGGTTAGGTTTCTGCCGAAACCATCTCGGACCAACCGAGTTGATGAAATCGGTTCCACCGATTTGGCTCAGGCCATTGCACATGTGATGCTCGGTCTGACCGAGAATTGCAAATCGGTGTGACCGAGTTCAGCACTTTGTGAAACCCTAGCAGTCTCGGTGCCACCGAACTGTGACTCGGTCTGCCCGAGTTCACTAGTTTAGGTTCCAAAAGCTGCTTCGGTATCACCGAGTTTGCAAATCGGTAGATCCGAAATGCTTTCTGTGGAAAACTAAAACTAAGTTTTTAATTCATTCTTTTGCAAAAACCTCTGCACTTTGTGATGTTCATCCACTCTACCTCATCTATAATCTATTCACAGGGTCTGCTGTCAGTATTTGCATCATGTCAGATCAGAGTGACAGTCAGAACAAGTCAGAGGAACAGGTTCACTTGAATGAGGGCACTAGTCCCTCTAGCAGCTCAGATGATGGCAACAGGTGCACACCAAGCAATCTTCCAAAGGCTGCCACCAGGGCCAGCAAGAAGAGAACCTCAGAGTTAGAGGATGAGGACTATGTGGCTGAGGAGGAAGAAGCCACCTCAAAGAGGAAAGTCCTAAAAAAGGAATATGGCACAGCTGCTGCCACTAAGCCAGGGATGAAGCAAAAGGTTCCTGCCAAGAGAGCTCCAGTGTTAAAAGCCAGAACATCTACTCAAGAGACTTTGGGATTTGCACCCAAAGAGTAGGCTGTGGTAGAAAAGAAAAGAAAGGGTCAAGAAGACCACTGCCAGAGTGCTTGGGAGATCTTCAATAATGAAAGACTCTAAAGAAGAGGAAGATGACGAGGATGCTGCACCAGCACCTAAAGCTTAGAAGCTTATGGGATATGCCATAAGATCAGGGGCTGCTCCATCTAAGCCCAAAGGAACTTCTAAGCCAGCTGCTCCAAACCCAAAACTGCACCCAAGAGGAGCACCAGGAACATCCCAGCAGCATAGAAGAACAAGGCCCCAATGCCTGAAGCTACAATGGAAGAAGAAGATGATTCTGTTGTCTTGAGGAAACTGAAGCCAAAAATTCCAGACCACAATGATGCTTATCCAATTGCAGAGAACATGAACGTCAGGAAGGACTTTGGTCTAAGGCTATGGAGAGAGTCTGATCCATATGCCAACAGGAGAAGGACTGCTGTGGACTACATGTTCCATACAAAGGAACAACAGGACTTCTATGAGACTATCTTGCTTGACAAGAAGCCCATAGTGTGTGACGTGAGATGGGTCGATTGGACATTCATTGAGGAAAACGAGGATCACTTCCCTGGTGTATATGACAGCTTCAAGGCTTGTGGACTTGATGAGTTTTTGGCTCAGAAGCTCACAAAATGGAATGATGATCTCATCATGCAGTTCTACTCCACAGCTCACTTCTACCTAGATGGAAGGATTGTTTGGATGTCTGAAGGCACTAGGTACCAATCAACAGTTGCAGAATGGGCTAAGTTGATCAATGCCCCAGAAGAACATGAAGATGACTTGGATGTCTATGCCAAGAAGAAGAAGGATCACAACACGATGGCACACATGTACAAGGAGATCCCAGATGCTGCTCTTGAGACACACAAGTTTGGATCAGTCCATTACCTTCTGTCAGGCTTGCCAACAATCAACTGGATCCTCAGGCACACTCTCTTGCCAAAGTCAGGTGATCACGAGATGATCAGAGGCCATGCAATTAACTTGCTTCACATCTTTGATGTCCCACAAAAGTTCAAAGTCATGAGCCTAATTGTGGAAACCATAAAGAGGATAGCTGCAGATCAGAAGAGGAGTTGTGGATACGCCCCACAGATCCAGGAGCTGATTAACTCCAAGATGGGCAGTTGAACATATCTGCTGGACAAGGAGCACCTGCCCATCTACCTAGGCTTTGAGGACAACACTGTGGTGATGGATGAAAATGAACCATCGTCTGTACACGCACAAGCCAAGAAGGAGAAGGCAAGGGCTGAAAAGGCTGCAAAGATGCCAACTACTGAAGAGGCATCTCAGTATCTTCTGAAGAGCATGCATGAACAACTTGGCTACTTGATTGCCTCCACTCTGAGGATTGAGAAGGGATTGGCTACCCTAACTCAAAACCAGGAGATCTTGGAGAGGATCGTAGAGCAGAAGTTCTATGACCCAGATGTGAAGGTCACTGAGATCCAGTCAGTGGTTGAGCAACTTCAGGATGAAGTGCAGGATAAGAAGGGAAAGACAACCACTGATGATTTTGCTAGAGTGCCCATAGGTCAGAGGTCTGCTACAGTGCCTGTTCCAGACACCAAAGCAAATTCATCTGCACCAGCTACAGCTTCAGTGCCACCAGCTCCAGCACCTACTCCACCTGCTCTATCTACATCAACTGATGCCTTCGTCCTTAGAGTTCTGTCTACCACCTGAAGACCAAGCCTAAGAGTCGCTTTAGCACTATGCATTTTTTATGAACTTTTTGGTAACTTGTTGCCAAAGGGGGAGAAAATGTATAGATCATAGGCTTTGAGAGAGAGAGCATTGATTTTTATTCTCTCTTTTTGTTTGGTGGTTAAACTTCGTTTATTTGCTTGGTTGAGATACTTTATGCCTTTGTGATACTTGGATGATCATGTGTTTGATCATATGCTAACTTAATGCTTGTTGGATGACATTATCCTTTTATGTGATCACTCACTTTGCTTGGTGATGAGTGCATGTATTTTGATTATTATCATTTTGAGCGCTCCACCAAGATGTATGTGACATGGAAGAGTAACTCATGATCCTAACTCTTTGTGCATTTGCAGTCCAAAGAAAATCTTAAACTATGCACAAACTTATAGGGAGCTCTTGCTTTTCACATACTTCTCACAACGACAATGTTTTTCACTCTTATTATCATTTGTCGAAGCTTTGATCTATATGTTGTCATCAATTACCAAAAAGGGGGAGATTGAAAGTGCAACTATCCCTAGGTGGTTTTGGTAATTCCTAACAACATATAGCTCATTGAGCTAATGCTATTTCAATATTAATATCTCAGGAAAGCTCAATGATTGGCATGGCATGGATGAGAAAAGTGGACCCCTCAAAACGCTAAGGACAAAGGATTGGCTCATGCTCAAAGCTCAAGACTCTACATTTTCTATTTTAGTGATCCAAGATCACATTGAGTCTATAGGAAAAGCCAATACTATCAAGGAGGGATGAGGTGTTGCTTAATGAGGTTCTTGCTCAAAATGCTTAGTGATATGCTCCAAAACCCTCAACTAGTTCCTCACATCCACATATGACCTAAACCAAAAGTCAAACTCGGCCCCACCGATTCTTCCTATCCGGCGCCACCGAGTTTCAAATGTCTTAGCCACTACCACAAACCCTAGGCAAATCGGTCTCACCGATAGGGATCTCGGTCTCACCGAGATGGGGTTGTAATCTCTCTGTTTCCCTTCATAATGTTTCGGTCTCACCGAGATGAGCGATCGGTCCCACCGATATTGCAATGTAAAATCTCTGTTTTGCCTTCATAACGTTTCGATCTCACCGAAATGAGCAATCGGACCCACCGAGTTTACCTGACCAACTCTCTGGTTAGCTTATTACCAAAATCGGTCTCACCGAGTTTGTGTAATCAGTCTCACCGAGATTATGTTATGCCCTAACCCTAATCATATCAGTCCTACTGAGTTGCACGTCGGTCCTACCGAAAAACCCTAACGGTCACTAGCTTTGCTAAATCGGTCAGACCGAGTTTAACCATTCGGTCCCACTGAGTTTGGGTAGTTATGTGTAACGGTTAGATTTTGTGTGGAGGCTATAAATACCCCTCCACCTCCTCTTCATTCATGGAGAGATCCATCAGAAAAAACCTACACTTCCAACCTATTTTTTCTGAGAGAGAACCACCTACACTTGTGTTGAGACCAAGATATTCCATTCCTACCATATGAATCTTGATCTCTAGCCTTCCCCAAGTTGCTTTCCACTCAAATCTTCTTTCCACCAAATCCAAATCCTATGAGAGAGAGTTGAGTGTTGGGGAGACTATCATTTGAAGCACAAGAGCAAGGAGTTCATCATCAACACACCATTTGTTACTTCTTGGAGAGTGGTGTCTCCTAGATTGGCTAGGTGTCACTTGGGAGCCTCCAACAAGATTGTGGAGTTGAACCAAGGAGTTTGTAAGGGCAAGGAGATCGCCTACTTCGTGAAGATCTACCGCTAGTGAGGCAAGTCCTTCGTGGGCGATGGCCATGGTGGGATAGACAAGGTTGCTTCTTCGTGGACCCTTTGTGGGTGGAGCCCTCCGTGGACTCGCGCAACCGTTACCCTTTGTGGGTTGAAGTCTCCATCAACATGGATGTACGATAGCACCACCTATCGGAACCACGACAAAAACATCCGTGTCTCCAATTGCGTTTGAATCCTCCATACCCTTCCCTTTACATTCTTGCAAGTTACATGCTTTACTTTCCGCTGCTCATATACTCTTTGCATGCTTGCCTGAATTGTGTTAAGATTGCTTGACTTGTCCAAAGTTGCTAAAATCTGCCAGGAACTAAAATTGGGAAAGGCTAGATTTTTATTTGGTCAAGTAGTCTAATCACCCCCCCTCTAGACATACTTTCAATCCTACAATCGCACACGTAGTGGATCCTAGAAGCGTTTCCTATCTCCACGTATATCACAGACATTTTGCTTTCGCAAACCGTGTGCAGTGTAATCCCTAATTAGTCCCTAATTTAACACGTGTTTTGAATTTGAAAGTAGGCAATCACTTATTTCATATCCAACCATGTTTATTTCAAATATAGGTTCAACCACGAATCCATAATCCGATGCACAGGTACATATACTGAAGAACTACAGAAGCACCAAGTAAAGAATGATGAACCACAGTTGTACGAAAGACTATAAAGGGAGAGGCAAAAGACATTCTGGTTGATGGTGAAGGTGAAGGGGAATGCCCATATTGTGCCCTCCTCCATGCGTAATGCGCGCACGCCTCTAGGCCAACCCCTTGTGATGGCTCCCCTTCCATCCTTCACTGTCTTCATTAGGACTTCTTGATGCTCATTGTAGTCTGGATGAAATACTTTAACCTTCATTACATGTCTACCAATCATGTACTTTGCGAGGTAATCTTGAGTGAACTGCTTCGGGAACCACTGGGAACGAAAAAGATTCAGACATTGTTGTCTAACAACTCATTATGGGCAGTAAAAAGAGAAGGCTGTAGAGTGTGTAGTTACAATCCTACAACTCACTATTGTGTTGGATAGAGCATAAACAAATAATTTGCTTGCCACCATTCGTATCTTTTTGCTAATAATCCTTATCAGTTTCCTCACTTGATGCTTGTTCATCAATATCTCATTGCCCCATACGCAAAAAGGGTCGATGCATGGATCCTTGCCAAGGGCATATGTACCTACAAGCAACAAGTCAATATTAGAAGCTAACTACTGTCCAGGCCTGGATCTATATGCACTACATTATGGAACAACGGGGGGAGTACAAGCTGAGGGATGAAACTAACCTCGGCGGAAAATGGTGGCCACTCCCGTTGTTGTCCTGCATAAGTAGTGGAAAGGCATGATAAGTACAACAATCTTAACATCAAACAAATATAGGAAAGGTAAAAAACATCATCTACAAATGATAGCTTGAATGTGTTGGTTTCAGCATGCTGTTAAAGCAGATATAAAACAGAAGGCAATATTACCGACAGCAGGCTTAACAACCATCAAATATTGCAATTCAAACTGGTATTGCTGAAAATGAATAGAACATAGGTAATGCTTAAACATAACATTGGATAAATGTGTAAAACTGAAATAAAGGGCATCTGTTAACTACACCAGGAATAACTGGAACCAAATATAGCCCTTCAAACTGGTATTGATGTAGTCGAGCGGCACAGTTCTGACTTGCACATAATGAACAACACATTGTGAATGACTGAAATAAACAAGGCATAAATGAAGGAAATATGCTGAAATAAATTGAAATAAAGTTATTATTTATTTCCTTATTTCATGATAAATGTTTATTATTCATGCTAGAACTGTATTAACCAGAAACATAATACATGTCTGAATACATAGACAAACAGAGTGTCACTAGTATGCCTCTACTTGACTAGCTCGTTGATCAAAGATGGTTATGTTTCCTAACCATAGACATGAGTTGTCATTTGATAAACGGGATCACATCATTAGGAGAATGATGTGATTGACTTGACCCATTCCGTTAGCTTAGCACTTGATCATTTTGGTTTACTGTTATTGCTTTCTTCACGACTTATACATGTTCCTATGACTATGAGATTATGAAACTCCCGATTACCGGAGGAACACTTTGTGTGCTACCAAACGTCACAACATAACTGGGTGATTATAAAGGTGCTGTACAGGTGTCTCTGACGGTACTTGTTGAGTTGGCATAGATCAAGATTAGGATTTGTCACTCCGATTGTCGGAGAGGTATCTCTGGGCCCTCTCCGTAATGCACATCACTATAAGCCTTGCAAGCAATGAAACTAATGAGTTAGTTGTGGGATGATACATTACGGAAACGAGTAAAGAGACTTGCCGGTAACGAGATTGAACTAGGTATTGAGATATCGACAATCGAATCTCGGGCAAGTAACATACCGATGACAAAGGGAACAACGTATGTTGTTATGCGGTTTGACCGATAAAGATCTTCGTAGAATATGTAGGAGCCAATATGACCATCTAGGTTCCTCTATTGGTTATTGACCGGAGAAGTGTCTCGGTCATGTCTACATAGTTCTCGAACCTGTAGGGTCCGCACGCTAACGTTCGGTGACGATTAGTATTATGAGATTATGTGATTTGATGTACCGAAGGTAGTTTGTAGTCCCGGATGAGATCGGGGACACTACGAGGAGTCTCGAAATGGTCGAGACGTAAAGATTGATATATTGGACGACTATATTCAGACATCGGAAAGGTTCTGAGTGATTCGGGTATTTTTCGGAGTATCGGGGAGTTACGGGAATACGGGGAAGAAGTACTGGGCCTCATGGGCCAAGTGGTGGAAGAGAGGAGGTAGGGCGCGCGGCCCCCCTAGCCCAAACCGAATTGGACTAGGGGGCCGGACCCCTTTCGTCCTTTCCTCCCTCTCCTTCCTTCTCCCCTCCCCCCTTCCTTTCCTCCTCCTGGTAGGTGTAGGAAAGGGGAGTCCTACTCCTACTAGGAGGAGGACTCCTCCTCCTGGCGCGCCCTACAGGGGCCGGCCGGCCTCCCCCTTGCTCCTTTATATACGGGGGCAGGGGGCACCCTAGAACACACAAGTTGATCATTGATCCCTTAGCCGTGTGCGGTGCCCCCCTCCACCATAATCCACCTCGATCATATCATAGCGGTGCTTAGGTGAAGCCTTGCGTCGGTAGCAACATCATCACCGTCATCACGCCGTCGTGCTGACGGAACTCTCCCGTGAAGCTCTGCTGGATCGGAGTTCGTGGGACGTCATCGAGCTGAACGTGTGCTGAACTCGGAGGTGTCGTGCGTTGGGTACTTGGATCGGTCGGATCGTGAAGACGTTCGACTATATCAACCGCGTTCTCATAACGCTTACGCTTACGGTCTACGAGGGTACATGGATGATACTCTTCCCTCCTGTTGCTATGCATCACCATGATCTTGCGTGTGCGTAGCAAATTTTTGAAATTACTACGTTCCTCAACAGTGGCATCCGAGCCAGGTTTATGCGTAGATGTTATATGGACGAGTAGAACACAGGTGAGTTGTGGGCGATACAAGTCATACTTCTTACCAACATGTCATAATTTGGTTCGGCAGTATTGTTGGATGAAGTGGCCCGGACCGACATTACCGTACGCTTACGCGAGACTGGTTCTACCGACGTGCTTCGCACACAGGTGGCTGGCGGGTGTTAGTTTCTCCAACTTTAGTCGAACCGAGTGTGACTACGCCCGGTCCTTGTTGAAGGTTAAAACAACACTAACTTGACGAAATATCATTGTGGTTTTGATGCGTAGGTAAGAACGGTTCTTGCTCAGCCCATAGCAGCCACGTAAAACTTGCAACAACAAAGTAGAGGATGTCAAACTTGTTTTTGCAGGGCATGTTGTGATGTGATATGGTCAAGGCATGATGCTATATTTTATTGTATGAGATGATCATGTTTTGTAACGGAGTTATCGGCAACTGGCAGGAGCCATATGGTTGTCGCTTTATTGTATGAAATTCAATCGCCATGTAATTGCTTTACTTTATCACTAAGCGGTAGCGATAGTCATGGAGGAAATAGTTGGCGTGACGACAATGATGCTTCGATGGAGATCAAGGTGTCAAGCCGGTGACGATGGTGATCATGACAATGCTTTGGAGATGGATATCTCAGGCACAAGATGATGATGGCCATATCATATCACTTATATTGATTGCATGTGATGTTTATCCTTTATGCATCTTATTCTGCTTGATTGACGGTAGCATTATAAGATGATCTCTCACTAAATTTCAAGGTACAACTGTTCTCCCTGAGTATGCACCGTTGCCAAAGTTCGTCGTGCTGATACACCACGTGATGATCGGGTGTGATAAGCTCTACGTTCACATACAACGGGTGCAAGCCAGTTTTGCACATGCAGAAATACTCGGGTTAAACTTGATGGGCCTAGCATATGCAGATATGGCCTCGTAACACTGAGACCGAAAGGTCGAGCATGAATCATATAGTAGATATGATCAACATAGTGATGTTCACCTTTGAAAACTACTCCATTTCATGCGATGATCGATCATGGTTTAGTTGATATGGATCACGTGATCACTTAGATGATTAGAGGGATGTCTCTCTAAGTGGGAGTTCTTAAATATGATTAATTGAACTTTAATTTATCATGAACTTAGTACCTGATAGTATTTTGCTTGTCTATGTTATTGTAGATAGATGGCCCGTGCTGTTGTTCCGTTAAATTTTAATGCATTCCTTGAGAAAGCAGAGTTGAAAGATGATGGTAGCAATTATATGGACTGAGTCCGTAACTTGAGGATTATCCTCATTGCTGCACAGAATAATTACATCCTGGAAGCACTGCTAGGTGCCAAACCCGCTACAGGAGCAGTGCCAGATGTTATGAACATCTGGCAAAGCAAAGCTGATAACTACTCGATAGTTCAGTGTGCCATGCTTTACGGTTTAGAACCGAGACTTCAACGACGTTTTGAACGTCATGGAGCATAGGAGATGTTCCAGGAGTTGAAGTTAATATTTCAAGCAAATGCCCGGATTAAGAGATATGAAGTCTCTAATAAGTTCTACAGCTGCAAGATGGAGGAGAATAGTTCTGTCAGTGAACATATACTCAGAATGTCTGGGTACCATAACCACTTGACTCAACTGGGAGTTAATCTTCCTGTTGACAGTGTCATTGACAGAGTTCTTCAATCACTGCCACCAAGCTACAAAAGCTTCCTGATGAACTATAATATGCAAGGTATAGATAAGACGATTCACGAGCTCTTCGCAATGCTAAAGGCTGCGGAGGTAGAAATCAAGAAAGAGCATCAAGTGTTGATGGTCAATAAGACCACCAGTTTCAAGAAAAAGGGTAAAGGGAAGAAGAAAGGGAACTTCAAGAAGAACGACAAACAAGTTGCTGCTTAAGAGAAGAAACCCAAGTTTGGACCTAAGCCTGAGAGTGAGTGCTTCTACTACAAAGGGACTGGTCACTGGAAGCAGAACTGCCCCAAGTATTTGGCGGATAAGAAGGATGGCAAGGTGAACAAAGGTATACGTGATATACATGTTATTGATGTGTACTTTACTAAAGCTCACAGTAGCACTTGGGTATTTGATACTGGTTCTGTTGCTAATATTTGCAACTCGAAACAGGGATTACAGATTAAGCGAAGATTGGCTAAGGACGTGGTGACGATGCGCGTGGGAAATGGTTCCAAAGTCGATGTGATCGCCGTCGGCAGGCTACCTCTACATCTACCTTCGGGATCAGTTTTAGACTTGAATAATTGTTATTTGGTGCTAGCGTTGAGCATGAACATTATATCTAGATCTTGTTGGATGTGAGACGGTTATTCATTTAAATCAGATAATAATGGTTGTTCTATTTATATGAGTAATTTCATTTATGGTCATGCACCCTTGAAGAGTGGTCTATTTTTAATGAATCTCGATAGTAGTGATACACATATTCATAATGTTGAAGCCAAAAGATGCAGAGTTGATAATGATAGTGCAACTTATTTGTGGCACTGCCGTTTAGGTCATATTGGTGTAAAGCGCATGAAGAAACTCCATTCTGATGGACTTTTGGAATCACTTGATACTTGCGAACCATGACTCATAGGAAAGATGACTAAAACGCCGTTCTCCGGAACTATGGAGCGAGCAACAGATTTGTTGGAAATCATACATACTGATCGTAGCGGGTATCGTTATTTTCTCACCTTCATAGATGATTTGAGTAGATATGGGTATATCTACTTGATGAAACATAAGTCTGAAACATTTGAAAAGTTCAAAGAATTTCAGAGTGAAGTGGAAAATAATCGTAACAAGAAAATAAAGTTTCTATGATCTGATCGTGGAGGAGAATATTTGAGTTATGAGTTTGGTCTTCATTTGAAACAATGCGGAATAGTTTCACAACTCACATCACCCGGAACACCACAGCGTAATGGTGTGTCCGAACGTCGTAATCGTACTTTACTAGATATGGTGCGATCTATGATGTCTCTTACTTATTTACCGCTATCATTTTGGGGTTATGCTTTAGAGATAGATACATTCACGTTGAATAGGGCACCATCTAAATCTGTTGAGACGACGCCTTATGAACTATGGTTTGGCAAGAAACTAAAGTTGTCGTTTCTTAAAGTTTGGGGTTGCGATACTTATGTGAAAAAGCTTCAACCTGATAAGCTCGAACCCAAATCGGAGAAATGTGTCTTCATAGGATACCCAAAGGAGACTGTTGGGTACACCTTCTATCACAGATCCGAAGGCAAGACATTTGTTCTTAAGAATGGATCCTTTCTAGAGAGGGAGTTTCTCTCGAAAGAAGTGAGTGGGAGGAAAGTAGAACTTGATGAGGTAACTGTACCTGCTCCCTTATTGGAAAGTAGTCCATCACAGAAACCGGTTCCTGTGACACCTACACCAATTAGTGAGGAAGCCAATGATGATGATCATGAAACTTCAGATCAAGTTACTACCGAACCTCGTAGGTCAACCAGAGTAAGATCCGCACCAGAGTGGTACGGTAATCTTGTTCTGGAGGTCATGTTACTTGACCATGACGAACCTACGCGAACTATGAGGAAGCAATGATGAGCCCAGATTCCGCAAAATGGCTTGAGGCCTGCTACCTCTTGAGCACTGCCTTGGTTTTCCCTTGAAGAGGAAAGGGTGGTGCAGTAAAGCAGCGTAAGTATTTCCCTCAGTTTTTGAGAACCAAGGTATCAATCCAGTAGGAGACCACACGCAAGTCACCTCGTACCTACATAAACAAATAAGAACCTCGCAACCAACGCAATAAAGGGGTTGTCAATCCCTTCACGGCCACTTGCAAGAGTGAGATCTGATAGAGATGATAATAATAAGATAAGTATTTTGGTATTTTTATGATATAGATTGAAAGTAAAGATTGCATAAATAGATTGGAAACTTGTATGATGGAAAATAGACCTAGGGGCCATAGGTTTCACTAGTGGCTTCTCTCAAGATAGCATAAGTATTACGGTGGGTGAACAAATTACTGTCGAGCAATTGATAGAAAAGTGAATAATTATGAGAATATCTAGGCATGATCATGTATATACGCATCACGTCCGTGACAAGTAGACCGACTCTTGCCTGCATATACTATTATTACTCCACACATCGACCGCTATCCATCATGCATCTAGAGTATTAAGTTCATAAGAACAGAGTAACACCTTAAGCAAGATGACATGATGTAGAGGGATAAACTCATGCAATATGATATAAACCCCATCTTTTTATCCTCGATGGCAACAATACAATACGTGTCGTTTCCCTTTCTGTCACCGGGATCGAGCACCGCAAGATTGAACCCAAAGCTAAGCACTTATCCCATTGCAAGAAAGATCAATCTAGTAGGCCAAACCAAACTGATAATTCGAAGAGACTTGCAAAGATAAACCAATCATACATAAAAGAATCCAGAGAAGATTCAAATATTGTTCATAGATAGACTTGATCATAAACCCACAATTCATCGGATCTCGACAAACACACCACAAAAGAAGATTACATCGAATAGATCTCCAAGAGAATCGACGAGAACTTTGTATTGAGATCCAAAGAGAGAGAAGAAGCCATCTAGCTACTAACTATGGACCCGAAGGTCTGAAGTAAACTACTCACACATCATCAGAGGGGCCATGGAGTTGATGTAGAGGCCCTCCGTGATCAATGCCCCCTCCGGCGGAGCTCCGGAAAAGGCCCCAAGATGGGATCTCTTGGGTATAGAATGTTGCGATGGTGGAAATAGGGTTTCGTGGTGCTCCTGGATGTTTGCAGGGTATGTGAACATATATAGGAGGAAGAAGTAGGTCGGTGAAGCTACGAAGGGCCCACGAGGGGGAGGGCGCGCCCATGGGGGTAGGCGCGCCCCCCTACCTCATGGTCGCCTCGCTGATTGCTTGACGTCCACTCCAAGTCCTCTGGATCACGTTTGTTCCAAAAATCACGTTCCCGAAGGTTTCATTCCGTTTGGACTCCGTTTGATATTCCTTTTCTACGAAACACTGAAATAGGCAAAAAACAGCAATTTGGGCTGGGCCTCCGGTTAATAGGTTAGTCCCAAAAATAATATGAAAGTGTAAAATAAAGCCCATTAACATCCAAAACAGATAATATAATAGCATGGAACAATCAAAAATTATAGATACGTTCGAGACGTATCAGCATCCCCAAGCTTAATTCCTGTTCGTCATCGAGTAGGTAAATGATAAAAACAGAATTTTTGATGTGGAGTGCTTTCTAGAATATTCTTTAATGTATTTTTCTCTATTGTGGCATGAATGTTCAGATCCAAAAGATTCAAGATAAAAGTTTATTGTTGACATAAAAATAGTAATACTCCAGGTATGCTAATCAAGCAATTATGTCTTATCAAAATACCATAGCCAAAGAAAACTTATCCCTACAAAGTCATATAGTTTGGCCATGCTTCATTTTCGTCACAGAAAATGCTCTCATCATGCACAACCCCGATGACAAGCCAAGAAATTGTTTCATACTTAGCCTTTTCAAACTCTTTCAACTTTTACGCAATACATGTGCGCGAGCCATGGACATAGCACTATGGGTGGAATAGAATATGATGATTGAGGTTGTGTGAGAAGACAAAAAGGGAGAAAGTCTCACATTGACGCGGATAATCGATGGGCTATGGAGATGCCCACCGATTGATGTCAATGCAAGGAGTAGGGATTTCCATGCAACGGATGCACTAGAGCTATAAATATATGAAAGCTCATCAAAGAAACTAAGTGGGTGTGCATCCAACTCGCTTGCTCACGAAAACCTAGGGCATTTGAGGAAGCCCATCATTGGAATATACAAGCCAAGTTCTATAATGAAAAATTCCCACTAGTATATGAAAGTGACAAAATAAGAGACTCTCTATCATGAAGATCATGGTGCTACTTTGAAGCACAAGTGTGGAAACAAGATAGTAACATTGTCCCTTCTCTCTTTTTCTATCATCTATTTATTATTATTTTTAATTTGGGCCTTTTTTTTTCTTTTGGCCTCTTTTTTTTCGTCCGGAGTCTCATCCCGACTTGTGGGGGAATCATAGTCTCCATCATCCTTTCCTCACATGGGATAATGCTCTAATGATGATCATCACACTTTTATTTTCTTACAACTCAAGAATTACAACTCGATACTTAGAACAAAATATGGCTCTATGTGAATGCCTCCGGTGGTGTACCAGGATTGTGATAAATCAAGAGTGACATGTATGAAAAAATATGAACGGTGGCTTTGCCACAAATACGATGTCAACTACATGATCATGCAAAGCAATATGACAATGATGATGCGTGCCATAATAAATGGAACGGTGAAAAGTTGCATGGCAATATATCTCGGAATGGCTATGGAAATGCCATAATAGGTAGGTATAGTGGCTGTTTTGAGGTAGATATAAGGAGGCTTATGTGTGATAGATCATATCATATCACGGGGTTTGGATGCACCGGCGAAGTTTGCACCAACTCTCAAGGTGAGAAAGGGCAATGCACGGTACCGAAGAGGCTAGCAATGGTGGAAGGGTGAGAGTGTGTATAATACATGGACTCAACATTAGTCATAAAGAACTCACATACTTATTGCAAAAATCTACAAGTCATCAAAACCAAGCACTACGCGCATGCTCCTAGGGGGGTGGTAAATTGGTAGGAAAAGATCATCGCTCGTCCCCGACCGCCACTCATAAGGAAAGCAATCAAAGAACACCCCATGCTTCAAATTTGTCACATAACGTTCACCATACGTGCATGCTACGGGACTTGCCAACTTCAACACAAGTATTCATCAATGTCACAATTACTCAACTAGCACACTTCTAATATTACCACCTTTATATCTCAAAACCATCTATCAAGCATCCAACTTCTCTTAGCATTTAAAATTTATAACCAAAGTGAATTAACATGCTGTTCTAAAGGACTCTCAAAATGATATAAGTGAAGCATGAGATATCAATTATTTCTATAAAGTAGAACCACCGCCGTGCTCTAAAAGATATAAGCGAAGCACTAGAGCAAAAAACTATATAGCTCAAAAGATATAAGTGAAGCACATAGAGTATTCTAATAAATTCCAATTCATGTGTGTCTCTCCCAAAAGGTGTGTACAACAAGGATTATTGTGGTAAACTAGAAAACAAAGACTCAAATCATACAAGATGCTCCAAGCAAAACACATATCATGTGGCGAATAAAAATATAGCTCCAAGTAAAGTTACCGATAGATGAAGACGAAAGAGGGGATGCCTTCCGGGGCATCCCCAAGCTTAGGCTTTTTGGTGTCCTTGGATTTTACCTTGGGGTGCCTTGGGCATCCCCAAGCTTAGGCTCTTGCCACTCCTTGTTCCATAATCCATCAAATCCTTGCCCAAAACTTGAAAACTTCACAACACAAAACTTAAAAGAAAATCTTCGTGAGCTCCGTTAGTAAAAGAAAACAAACCACCACTTCAAGTTACTGTAATGAACTCATTATTGATTTATATTGGTGTTAAACCTACTGTAATCCAACTTTTCTATGGTTCATAAACTCTATTACTAGCCATAGATTCATCAAAATAAGCAAACAACACACGAACTGTCAAAAATAGAACAGTCTGTATTAATTTATAGGTTTCGAATACTTCTGTAACCTAAAAAATTCTAAAATACATTGATGGGCGTGAGGTATTTATATATTAATCATCTGCAAAAATAATTAACTAAATATCACTCTCCAATAAAAAATGGCAGCAATTCTCGCAAGCGCTAAAGTTTCTGTTTTTTACAGCAGGATCAAAAAGACCTACCCCAAGTCTTCCCAACGGTTCTACTTGGCACAAACACTAATTAAACACAAAAAACACAATCAAAACAGAGGCTAGATAAATTATTTATTACCAGGAGCAAAAAGTAAGGAATAAAAAAAATTGGGTTGCCTCCCAACAAGCGCTATCATTTAACGCCCTTAGCTAGGCATAAAAGCAAGGATAGATCTAGGTATTGTCATCTTTGGTATGCAATCCATAAGTGGCTCTCATAATAGATTCATAAGGTAATTTAATTTTATTTCTAGGAAAGTGTTCCATGCCCTTCCTTAATGGAAATTGGAATCTAATATTCCCTTCCTTCATATCAATAATTGCACCAATCATTCTAAGGAAAGGTCTACCAAGAATAATAGGACATGAAGGATTGCAATCTATATCAAGAACAATGAAATCTACGGGCACATAGTTCCTATTTGCAACAATAAGAACATCATTATTTCTTCCCATAGGTTTCTTAATGGTGGAATCCGCAAGGTGCAAGTTTAGAGAACAATCATCAAATTCACGGAAACCTAGCAAACCACACAAAGTTTTTTGGAATCGTGGAAACACTAGCACCCAAATTACACAAAGCATAGAGTTCAGGATCTTTAATTTTAATTTTAATTGTAGGTTCCCATTCATCATAAAGTTTTCTAGGGATAGAAACTTCCAACTCAAGTTTTTCTTCGTAAGATTGCATCAAAGTATCAACGATATGTTTAGTAAAAGCTTTATTTTGACTATAAGCATGAGGAGAATTTAGCACAGATTGCAACAAGGAAATACAATCTATCAAAGAGCAATTATCATAATTAAATTCCTTGAAATCCAAGATAGTGGGTTCATTGATATCTAAAGTTTTGACCACTTCAATCCCACTTTTACCAATTTTTGCATCAAGATCTAAAAACTCCGAATTTTTGGGACGCCTTCTAACTAAAGTTGACTCATCTCCAGTCCCATCATTATCAAGATTCATATTGCAAAACAAGGATTTAATAGGGTACACATCAATTACTTTTAGATCTTCATCTTTATTGTTATGAAAACTAGAAGAACACACTTTCACAAAGCAATCTTTCTTAGCACACATCCTAGCGGTTCTTTCTTTGCACTCATCAATGGAAATTATCATGGATTTGAGAGACTCATTGATATCATGCTTAGGTGGAATAGATCTAAGTTTCAAAGAATCAACATAAAGAGAAATTCTATCCACGTTCCTAGCCAACTCATCAATCTTAAGCATTTTTTCTTCAATCAAGGCATTGAAACTCTTTTGCAAAGTAATAAATTCTTTAATACTAGATTCAAAATCAGAGGGCATCTTATTATAATTTCCATAAGAATTGTTTTAGGAATTAACATAATTATTAGAGGAATTACTAGGAAACGGCCTAGAATTAAAATTACCTCTATACGCGTTATTACCAAAGTTGTTCCTACCAACAAAATTCACATCCATAGGTTCATTATTATTCTCAATCAAAGTAGACAAAGGCATATCATTAGGATCAGTAGGAGAACTCTTATTAGCAAACAATTTAATAAGTTCATCCATCTTTCCACTCAAAACATTAATCTCTTCAATTGCATGCACCTTTTTACTAGTAGATCTTTCAGTGTGCCATTGAGAATAATTAACCATAATATTATCTAGGAGTTTGGTAGCTTCTCCTAAAGTGATTTCCATAAAAGTGCCTCCCTCGGCCGAATCTAAAATATTTGTAGAAGCAAAATTCAATCCGGCATAAATTTTTGTATAATCATCCATAAATTCAAACCATGTGTAGGGCAATTACCTATCATTAATTTCATCCTCTCCCAAGATTGTGCAACATGTTCATGATCAAGTTGCTTAAAATTCATAATATCGTTTCTAAGAGAGATGATCTTAGCGGGAGGAAAATACTTAGTGATAAAAGCATCTTTGCACTTATTCCATGAATCAATACTATTTTTAGGCAAATACGAAAACCAAGCTTTAGCACGATCTCTAAGAAAAAACAGAAATAGCTTAAGTTTAACAATATCGTTGTCCACATCTTTTTTATTTTTCATATCACACAAATCAACAAAGTTGTTTAGATGGGTAGCGGCATCTTCACTAGGAAGGCCAGAAAACGGATCTTTCATGACAAGATTCAGCAAAGCAGTACTAATTTCACAAGATTCAGCATCGGTAAGAGGAGCAATCGGAGTGCTAATAAAATCATTACTATTGGTATTGGCAAAGTCACACAATTTAGTATTATCTTGAGCCATCGTGACAAGCAAGCAACCCAACACACAAGAAAACAAGAAACATGCAAAAGAGGCAAATGAAAAAGAGGTTAACAGAAAAGAGAGGGCGAATAAAACGGCAAGGGTGAAGTGGGGGAGAGGAAAATGAGAGGCATGGCAAATAATGTAATGCGAAGGATAAGAGTTGTGATGGGTACTTGGTATGTCTTGACTTGGCGTAGATCTCCCTGGCAACGGCGCCAGAAATCCTTCTTGCTACCTCTTGAGCACTGCATTGGTTTTCCCTTGAAGAGGAAAGGGTGGTGCAGTAAAGCAGCGTAAGTATTTTCCTCAGTTTTTGAGAACCAAGGTATCAATCCAGTAGGAGACCACGCGCGAGTCACCTCGTACCTACACAAACAAATAAGAACCTCGCAACCAATGCAATAAAGGGGTTTTCAATCCCTTCACGGCCACTTGCAAGAGTGAGATCTGATAGAGATGATAATAATAAGATAAGTATTTTTGGTATTTTTATGATAAAGATTGAAAGTAAAGATTGCAAAATAAAATAGATTGGAAACTTGTATGATGGAAAATAGACCCGGGGGCCATAGGTTTCACTAGTGGCTTCTCTCAAGATAGCATAAGTATTACGGTGGGTGAACAAATTACTGTCGAGCAATTGATAGAAAAGCGAATAATTATGAGAATATCTAGGCATGATCATGTATATAGGCATCACGTCCGTGACAAGTAGATCGACTCCTGCCTGCATCTACTACTATTACTCCACACATCGACCGCTATCCAGCATGCATCTAGAGTATTAAGTTCATAAGAACAGAGTAACGCCTTAAGCAAGATGACATGATGTAGAGGGATAAACTCATGCAATATGATATAAACCCCATCTTTTTATCCTTGATGGCAACAATACAATACATGTCGTTTCCCTTTCTGTCACTGGGATCAAGCACCGCAAGATTGAACCCAAAGCTAAGCACTTCTCCCATTGCAAGAAAGATCAATCTAGTCGGTCAAACCAAACCGATAATTCGAAGAGACTTGCAAAGATAAACCAATTATACATAAAAGAATTCAGAGAAGATTCAAATATTGTTCATAGATAGACTTGATCATAAACCCACAATTCATCGGATCTCGACAAACACACCGCAAAAGAAGATTAAATCGAATAGATCTCCAAGAGAATCGAGGAGAGCTTTGTATTGAGATCCAAAGAGAGAGAAGAATCCATCTAGCTACTAGCTATGGACCTCAAGGTCTGAAGTAAACTATTCACACATCATCGGAGGGGCCATGGAGTTGATGTAGAGGCCCTCCGTGATCAATGCCCCCTCCGGTGGAGCTCCGAAAAAGGCCCCAAGATGGGATCTCTTGGGTACAGAAGGTTGTGGAGGTGGAAATAAGGTTTCGTGGTGCTCCTGGATGTTTGCGGGGTATGTGAACATATATAGGAGGAAGAAGTAGGTCAGTGGAGCTACGAGGGGCCCACGAGGGGGAGGGCGCGCCCAGGGGGATAAGCGTGCCCCCTGCCTCGTGGCTGCCTTGTTGATTGCTTGACGTCCACTCCCAGTCTTCTGGATCACGTTTGTTCCAAAAATCACGTTTCCGAAGGTTTCATTCCGTTTGGACTCCGTTTGATATTCCTTTTCTGCGAAACACTGAAATAGACAAAAAAAACAACAATTTGGGCTGGGCCTCCGGTTAATAGGTTAGTCCCAAAAATAATATAAAAGTGTAAAATAAAGCCCATTAACATCCAAAACAGATAATATAATAGCATGGAACAATAAAAAATTATAGATACGTTGTAGACGTATCAAGGCCATGGAATCTGAGATGGGATCCATGTATGAGAACAAAGTGTGGACTTTGGTTGACTTGACCGATGATTGGGAAGCCATCGAGAATAAATGGATCTTCAAGAAGAATACTGACGCAGACGGTAACGTTACTGTCTACAAAGCTTGACTTGTTGCGAAAGGTTTTTGACAAGTTCAAGGAGTTGACTATGATGAGACCTTCTCACACGTAGCGATGCTTAAGTCCGTCCGAATCATGTTAGCAATTGCCGCATTTTATGATTATGAAATTTGGCAAATGGATGTAAAGACTGCATTCCCTGAATGGATTTCTGCAAGAAGAGTTGTATATGATGCAACCTGAAGGTTTTATCAATCCAAAGGGTGCCAACAAAGTGTGCAAGCTCCAGCGATCCATTTATGGACTGGTGCAAGCCTCTCGGAGTTGGAATAAACATTTCGATAGTGTGATCAAAGCATATGGTTTTATACAGACTTTTGGAGAAGCCTGTATTTACAAGAAAGTGAGTGGGAGCTCTGTGGCATTTCTAATATTATATGTGGATGGCATATTGTTGATTGGAAATGATATAGAATTTCTGGATAGCATAAAAGGATACTTGAATAAGAGTTTTTCAATGAAAGACCTCGGTGAAGTTGCTTATATATTGGGCATCAAGATCTATAGAGATATATCAAGACGCTTAATTGGACTTTCACAAAGCACGTACCTTGATAAAGTTTTGAAGAAGTTCAAAATGGATCAAGCTAAGAAAGGTTCTTGCCTGTGTTACAAGGTGTGAAGTTGAGTAAGACTCAATGCTCGACCATTGCAGAAGATAGAGAGAAAATGAAAAATGGTCCCTATGCTTCAGCCATAGGCTCTATCATGTATGCAATGCTGTGTACCAGACCTGATGTGTGCCTTGATATTAGTTTAGCAGGGAGGTACCAAAGTAATCCAGGAGTGGATCACTGGACAGCGGTCAAG
The DNA here is from genome assembly GCF_056163025.1 of Triticum urartu. NCBI lineage: Eukaryota > Viridiplantae > Streptophyta > Magnoliopsida > Poales > Poaceae > Triticum > Triticum urartu. The sequence continues at coordinate 296,918,901 of NC_141878.1, read as the reverse complement.
AACATCCTGAAACACCTGAAAAGGACTAAGGATATGTTTCTCGTTTATGGAGGTGACAAAGAGCTCGTTGTAAATGGTTACGTCGATGCAAGCTTTGACACTGATCCGGACGATTCTAAATCGCAAACCGGATACGTGTTTATACTGAACGGTGGAGCTGTCAGTTGGAGCAGTTCTAAACAAAGCGTCGTGGCGGGATCTACGTGTGAAGCGGAGTACATAGCTACTTCGGAAGCAACAAATGAAGGATTCTAGATGAAGGAGTTCATATCCGATCTAGGTGTCATACCTAGTGCATCGGGTCCAATGAAAATCTTTTGTGACAATACTGGTGCAAGTGCCTTGGCAAAGGAATCCAGATTTCGCAAGAGAACCAAACACATCAAGAGACGCTTCAATTCCATCCGCGATCAAGTCCAGGTGGGAGACATAGAGATTTGCAAGATACATACAGATCTGAATGTTGCAGACCCGTTGACTAAGCCTCTCTCACGATCAAAACATGATCAGCACCAAGGCTCCATGGGTGTTAGAATTATTACTGTGTAATCTAGATTATTGACTCTAGTGCAAGTGGGAGACTGAAGGAAATATGCCCTAGAGGCAATAATAAAGTTATTATTTATTTCCTTATTTCATGATAAATGTTTATTATTCATGCTAGAATTGTATTAACCGGAAACATAATACATGTGTGAATACATAGACAAACAGAGTGTCACTAGTATGCCTCTACTTGACTAGCTCGTTGATCAAAGATGGTTATGTTTCCTAACCATAGACATGAGTTGTCATTTGATAAACGGGATCACATCATTAGGAGAATGATGTGATTGACTTGACCCATTCCGTTAGCTTAGCACTTGATCGTTTTGGTTTACTTCTATTTCTTTCTTCATGACTTATACATGTTCCTATGACTATGAGATTATGCAACTCCCGATTACTAGAGGAACACTTTGTGTGCTACCAAACGTCACCACATAACTGGGTGATTATAAAGGTGTTGTACAGGTGTCTCCGACGGTACTTGTTGAGTTGGCATAGATCAAGATTAGGATTTGTCACTCCGATTGTCGGAGAGGTATCTCTGGGCCCTCTCGGTAATGCACATCACTATAAGCCTTGCAAGCAATGCAACTAATGAGTTAGTTGCGGGATGATACATTACGAAAACGAGTAAAGAGACTTGCCGGTAACGAGATTGAACTAGGTATTGAGATACCGACGATCGAATCTCGGGCAAGTAACATACCGATGACAAAGGGAACAACGTATGTTGTTATGCTGTTTGACCGATAAAGATCTTTGTAGAATATGTAGGAGCCAGTATGAATATCCAGGTTCCGCTATTGGTTATTGACCGGAGACGTGTCTCGGTCATGTCTACATAGTTCTCGAACCCGTAGGGTCCGCACGCTTAACGTTCAGTGACGATCAGTATTATGAGTTTATGTGATTTGATGTATCGAAGGTAGTTCGTAGTTTCGGATGAGATCGGGGACATGACGAGGAGTCTCGAAATGGTCGAGACGTAAAGATCGATATATTGGACGACTATATTCGGACATTGGAAAGGTTCTGAGTGATTCGGGTATTTTTCGGAGTACCGGGGAGTTACGGGAATACGGGGAAGAAGTATTGGGCCTCATGGGCCAAGTGGTGGAAGAGAGGAGGCAGGGCGCGCGACCCCCTAGCCCAAACCGAATTGGACTAGAGGGGGCCCCCTTTCCTCCTTACCTCCCTCTCATTCCTTCTCCCCTCCCCCCTTCCTTTCCTCCTCCTAATAGGAGTAGGAAAGGGGAGCCCTACTCCTACTAGGAGGACCCCTCCTCCTCCTGGCGCGCCCTATCGGGGCCGACCAGCCTCCCCTTTGATCCTTTATATACGGGGGCAGGGGGGCACCCTAGAACATACAAGTTGATCATTGATCTCTTAGCCGTGTGCGGTGCCCCCCTCCACCATAATCCACCTCGATCATATCGTAGCGGTGCTTAGGCGAAGCCCTGCGTCGGTAGCAACATCATCGTCGTCATCACGCCGTCGTGCTGACGGAACTCTCCTGTGAAGCTCTGCTGGATCGGAGGTCGTGGGACGTCATCGAGCCGAATGTGTGCTGAACTCAGAGGCGTCGTGCGTTCGGTACTTGGATCGGTCGGATCGGGAAGACATTCGACTATATCAACCGCGTTCTCATAACGCTTCCACTTACAGTCTACGAGGGTACGTGGACGATACTCTTCCCTCTCGTTGCTATGCATCACCATGATCTTGCGTGTGTGTAGGAAAATTTTGAAATTACTACGTTCCCCAACAATAAATGACCAGTATAACAACCAAATATAGCCATTGAAAACTAGACAGAGTCTCACTGCAACCAACCTAACAACCAAATAGAGATAAACATGGCATATGCTTGAAAACTGGGCAAATGCTCACTGCAACCAACCTAACAAGCAGATAAAGATAAACAAGGCATCTGCTTGATAACTGGACAAATGCTAAAAAAAGCAACCTAACAACCAAATACAGATAAACAAGGCATCTCCTTGATAACTGGACAAATGCTAAAAAAGCAACCTAACAACCAAATATAGATAAACAAGGCATCTGCTTGATAACTGGACAAATGCTCACTGCAACCAAACTAAGAACCAAATACAGATAAACAAGGCATCTGCTCGATAACTGGAAAAATGCTCACTCCAACCAACCTAACAACCAAATACAGATAAACAAGGCATCCACTCACTATAAACAACCAAATATAGACATTTGTGAAACTGAAGTGGATAATTCATACTTAAACATCATAGACCTATTGAACAATACATTTTTGCATAACTGAAATAATTAAACACGGCACAGTTAAAGCACCGCACGACAAATGCTACAAAAAGGGTAAGGGTTGACAAGCTAGAAAAGGTTAGATTTGCTGATAGAATGTTTCCTCACATTTCATGGACGGGATCATTCTAGTTGGAAGAGCATAGACCCATGGTGCGCTCTCTGATGTCACATATGGGTTGTTTCACCTTGGAAGAACCTTCGTGGGTGCCCTCCTCGTGGTCGTGGTCATGGTTGATGAGATCTGATTTGGCAATTGAGGATCCCAAGCCACCGCCGTAGAACGTGTCCTTCAGAAATGACAAGATGGGCTCGATGGCGTATAAAGCTCGCAAATCCTTGACCGCTTGTCAGAGGAGATCAGCGTTAGGGCCGTTGAAGAGATCAACGGCGGCTGAACCAGAGGGGTTGGGGATGGACCACTTAACCTGTGACATGGCCCGCGTGAAGCCGCCGGTGTGGACGAGCTTGATGTCGTAGCCAGCTTTCCTGAGATACAGTGATACGCTAGCCCGCTGACATGAAGCCTTCGACATGGCAACGTAGTCAACGCCTTCGCCGACTTCTGTGGCGACGTGTTGCTCCGGGATCGACAGGTCGGGGCAAACGGCGGCCACCTCGCCAACGTCCACCGGAGAGGCCATGATAAACCTCTTCTTGCCCAAACGCGCGTTGGGCTCCCCGGGATACGTGGTCGAGCTTAGGGTGCGACATTCTGGAGTAGGGGATGTGGATCTGGCGGGGAGGAACACCACATGCCTCATCTAAAAACTCAGGGGGAGTGGGGCGATGGTATGGGAATCGCTGGGTAACCTGAACTTTATTATCTAAGGTAGGAAGAACAAGCAGACCGGCAGGGGTTGACAGCGGCGTTGGCGGCCGCCGCGAGCTAGGGTTCGAGGGGGGAGGGGGGCAGGTGGGGGACTATGGAGGGGGGGTTGGTGTTTGAGGATATGCCACGGCTACTGAAATTTTTAGTAATGGTGGGTGGAGCTGGTGGTGGACGAGGGAGGGCGACGGTTCAAATGCCTCGCCTACTGCAATTTTACTATAAGGTCGGTACTGGATGAGTGTGGGTGACAGTTGAAATATGGCGGCTACTAAAATTTGGGTAAAGGAATTGATGCGGGGAGGGAGTGCACAAGATCGCGCACGGTTAAATAACAATAAGCGTGTATGATAATATGGAAAAGTGGCGCAGATCCACAGATTTTTGCAACGCTCAAGGTGGGTAGTTTATTTTTTATATTTCTAGCTAGCTGGTCTATCGCACAGGGTTCGTCCTAATTTCCAAATAAACTTACCCGCCTTTAGCTTGCACAGGTGGTGGTTTTACAGTGCACTTGCATCGCACACGGTTAAGCCAGTACCTCCACCCTTTGCTCGCGCTTGCGTGGTCGTGGTGATTTCAGCCCACTTGAATCGCACACGGTTGAGCCAGTACCTCCACCTTAATTTTCTCACGCTTGTGCGGTTGTGGTGATTTCAGCGCACTTGCATCACACACGGTTGAGCTAGTACCTCCACCTTAATTTGCTTGCGATCGCGCAGGCATGTTGATTCACATCGCACTTGTATCACACACGGTTAAGATATTATACCCCGTGTCCGTTGAGGGTCATCAGAGTCTTTGCAACAAAAAATAATGTTAGAGAGGGTCAAAAGGTAGCCACACCAACATGTGGCCCAAATATATATGAGTGAAAAGGGTTGTCTGTGATGTTCAAAATTCCAATGCACAACTTTGACCCCGCGGGCCCACGGTTGGGCGCGTTGTTGATGATCGATGAGAGGGGCCAGAAGTCAAGAACCACTTGGAGTTGGAAGTGGCCAAATTATGTACGAATATTGGGGATATTTAAAACTTTAAATACACAATGCATAACTTTGGTGGCACCTACCTCGCAAACCCGAAAGCACCCTAACAACCACCTAGCTAGGATATATATAATGACATAATGTCGTACCTAGCTAGGATGCTTGGACCACCACCTCCCACTTCAGGTCAGTGGGGTGGATGCACGTAATGATCGATACTTTGGTCATACATGCATGTCACCATGACCTACCATAAGACGGACCAATGAATCTATCGTTTGGTCAAATGACAATTGTTGTTGTTGATAAACCGCTTAGTCCAATAGATTGAACCATCATAAAAATCACATGAGAGGGACCACAAAACCAGCACCTCTTGCATGCGGCCCAAAATGATGTACATTGGGAAGGGGTGATGTGTGTTTTCAATATAGAATAATGTACAATTTAGATGTGGTGCCTACCTCTTGATACAGTCAACAACATGAATGCAAGGTAGTTAAGGACGAGATACGCAGGGTTTGATGTAGGTCAAACCTAGCAATCCGAGCATCTGGGAGTGAATCCTGACAACGTATGAGGTCGAGCTTTGGTTGACCGACATTTGATGGTGACCGACCGTAACACAAACCAGGATGAATCCATTCATGGCCAACACATATCCCTCATTATCAGTCAAAGGGATGATATATATACACTCGGGGAGCCCACAGATATCCGTGTCGTCACAAAAAACCGCACAAGGGAGATGTGGTCAATCAGAAGACCCCATATACACTACATGCGGCCCGAAAATATGTATGGGTACGATGGTGTATGATGTGTTTAAATCCCAAATGCACAACTTCGATGGGCCACCAACTACAGTACAAACCAAAAACCATACCCGACTCCAAGCCTGGTTCTATACGTACGATGTCAGTTTCCCAACTTCGAGGCGGCAGCGGCGGGGGGGGGGGCGTCCCACGCATGCGCTCAAACTTTATTTTGTCTACCATGGGACACGTCTATATATATATCTATACATCTATACACCTATATAGCGTGCGAATAACTTTGAAAGTTGCTCGTTGGATGAAGCCAATTCGACGGTACAGAGATGGCAAATCCGAGCACTACTAGCCGTTGGATATCATCTACATTCCACCAGATTCTGCCACATGTACAATCTAGAAGACTCCATGGTTGAACTTAAGCATAATGGACAAACCTCAAAATACAAGCACTTCCCCTTTGTCCTCTAGAGTCTTCCATATCTTAATTGCCCAATTTTTTTTCTAAATGAATTGTCACTTTTTGTTTTTACCTTTACAATGCACAATTCCATGAATCTTAAAATAGATTTTTTTTATAAAACTAATTGATTTTGGATGAGATGAACTATAATAATTAAACGAACATCTACATCATGCATATCTGGGAGAAGAGACGGGAAACCGATGAGAGGAGTGGCGAGAAACGGTAGCCTGTTTTGAATGGAAACCTAGTAGAGAAGGAAGTGTGAGGTACACGACGCATGCGCACAGTGCTTACCCATGTACTGCATCTGCTACCGAAAGGGCTCACGGCTGTCGTTCGATCTGGGAGCATCCAATGGTGCTCACGTACGATCTGTGGGGTTTGGGTTCTGGCCAGTCAGAACGCACGACTCAGATCGGGTGCGTAGTGGGGGGGGATCATACGGAAACCAACATTCGGTGGAAACCAGTGAAAACCACGACAAAAAGATGTTTTAAAGTTTCAATTTTTTTTGAAAAAATGCGGGATGTTAAGAGGATGATGTCCCATGTTTTATTGCCACACAAAATTTCAAGTTGAAACACATTACGCGATGTGAGCTATGAAAAAGACAAAATCAGCATTGAATAGTGCCGAATAGTAATGTCACTATTTAGGGCTGAGTTTGTCTTTTTCATAGCTCACATCTCGTAATGTTATTCAACTTGAAATTTTGTGTCGCAATAAATCATCACCTTCTTAACATGCCACATTTTTTTTCTTCATATTTTTATGAAACTGTAAAATATGGTTTCCACGAAGTTTTCATTGAATATCGGCTTTCGTGAGTGAACCATGTGCTATTTGAAAACATTTCGTGAGAAGAATGTCGGTTTTTAAATCCCCGTAAATCCAAAACTAAGCCAAAAATCGTGAAACCTGCCATGGTATCATGACATGGCACTTATATGTCAAGGAATTTTTTCGTCCATTGTGGCGCAAGATTATTACAAGCCTCTTAAAAATCGGAGCTTCTCTCAACGAAGCCTCATGATTCTGATAGGGAAACGTGTCCCCCTTGTGGGCAAAACGTAATCACTGCCTCTTTTTGCCTTGTATTTTCTTCTACGGGAAACATGGAACGGCATGATATCTGTGCTGAAATTTAAACTTATTCAGGGTTCGTTTGGCCTTTTTATACAGTAATTGAGTTTCCTAGGCATTTAATGTCCATAATTGAAATATAAACTACAAATACATGCTCCAGTTCACCAAAATGGCTACAAAAATTATACATGTGTCCTTGGGTGCATGTTTAGGTCCCATGCCAGGAATGGGAACGAATTACAACCGTACCGATGTCATGGCTCATCCTCAAACATTTCGAATCTTGGTTTTTAAGTACCCATAAATCCTAAACTCACTAGAAAGTCATCAAAGGTGGCATGGTGTCACGTCATGGCACATATATGTCATGGTAAAAACATTGTCCAATTTGGGCCAAGCTTTATTACAAACCTCTTACAGAAACTGGAGCTTCTCTCGAAGAAGCCTCATGGTTTTGATAGGCAAACGTGTCCCCCTTGTGGGCAAAACGTAATCACTGCATCTTTTTGCCTTGTATTTTCTTCCATGGGCAACATGGAACGACATGATACCCGTGCTGAAATTTAAAATTATTCAAGGTTCGTTTGCCCTTTTTATAAACTAATTGAGTTTCCTAGGCATTTAATGTCCATAATTCGAATCTGAACTACAAATACATCCTCCAGTTCACTAAAATGTCTAGAAAAATTATACATGTGTCCTTGGGTGCATGTTTAGGTCTCATGCCAGGAATAGGAACGAATTACAACCGTACCGGTGTCCTGGCTCATCCTTAAACATTTCGAATCTCGGTTTTTAAGTCCCCATAAATCCTAAACTCACCAGAAAGTCATCAAAGGTGGCATGGTGTCACGTCATGGCACATATATGTCATGGTAAAAACATTGCCAATTTGGGCCAAGCTTTATTACAAACCTCTTACAAACCGGAGCCTGTCGCAAGAACTCTCGTGGTTTCGATAGGGAAACGTGTCCCCTTGTGGGCCAAACGATAACACTCGCTCTTCTAGCCTCGTATTTTTTTCTACACACGACACGGAACAACTGGAGATTCGCACTGAACTTTGAAATTATTCAGGGTTCGTTTGACCTTTTTTATTCATTAATTGATTTTTCTAGGCATTTAATGTCCATAATTCAAATCCGAACTACAAATACATGATCTAGTGCATCAAAATTTCTAGAAAAACCGTACATGTTTCCTTGGGGTGCATGTTTAGGTCCCATGGAATGAATGGGAACGAATTCAACCATCTCGCCGTCCTGGCTTGGCCACAAACATTGCGAATCTCGATTTTTAAATCTCTCTAAATCCAAAACTCACTAGGAAATCATGAAACTTGGCATGGTGTCACTACATGGTACATATAATTGTCCAATTTGGGCGAAGCTATATTACAAGCCTTTTACAAACCGGAGTCTGTCGCAACCCTCATGATTCCAGTAGGGCTACATGCCCCTCTTGTGGGCGAAACAATAATCGCTGCCTCTTCTCACCTTGAACTTTGTTTTCTACAGGCAACATAGAGTAACAAGAGTGTCAAGCTGAAATTTGGAACCGTTTAGGGTTCGTTTGGCCATTGTATATATATTACTGATTACTAAGTTTTCTGTGCATTTAGTGTAGTCCATAATTCAAATTTGAACTACAACCACATGCTCCAATGAAACAAAATGGGTGGGAAATCATACATGTGTCATTGGGTGCATGTTTAGGTCTCGTTTAAGGAATAGGAATGAATTACAAACTTGTCGTCGTCCTGAAACATTGAGAATCTCGGTTTTTAAATCCCAGTAAATCAAAAAGTCACCCAAAAACATGAAACTTGGCATGGTTTCATGACATGGCACATATATGCCGTGGTAAAAAAACCTTCCAGTTTGAGAAGAGGCGCACACATTAGTTGCAAACGAAGTCCTTTTTGAAACAAAAAACTAACACGTTAATATCGCAAACAGTTGTATTATATTAACCATGTCAAAATTTAATCATACTCAGTGGCGTGCGTGCAGCTGTTTGGTTAGACGGGACGAGCACGAGAAGTCCGCCATGCAGGCTCGACGGGATGTGTGCGAGCAGTCCGCCGCGCAGGCTCGACGGGACTCGTGCATCCTGTCCACCTCGCAGGCTCGATGGGACACGTGCGAGCAGCAAGGCCACCCATGCTTACCGGGAAGCGAGCTCTTTGGCCTCCATGCACCAGCCGCCGCCCGCCTCGCTCACAACTTCTCTATTAATGGGTTAATTAAAGCACCTGGACGGATGGTGTTTGCTTGTGATCCCATGGCAACATTTGCTTTGTTCGTGTTTTCAACTCATATTCCGCCCTAATTTAAATTGCCACATAAGGCAACGGATAGTACGACCACAAATAAAATGGCAACGAATAATACGACGACAAATTTACAATGGCACATATAATAGTTGTCTTACATATTCTAGATAATTTAAAATGCCACATGCGGCAAAGCCCGGAAGACACGGGGGCAAGAGAAGAAGGAAATTGCAGACAATGATGTGGGTCGCTACTGTCTCTACTTGTCGATGGATCACCGAGCGGCGAAATCCTCCAGCTCATTCTTCAATTCCTCACAACTTTGCTTGAAAGAAGCCACAGATTCCTCCACCTCCTACTCGCACTCGATCCGGAGCTTCCTCAAGCCACCCCTCAGTTCCTCGACGACCGCTTTTAGCGTCATCTCCGAGGCACTGCTCTGCTCATGCAGCATCTTCCAGCCGGTGGCCTCCTCCTCCTTCTCAGCGACCAACTTGAAGAGCTTCGCATTGTCACCCATGAGTTGCTCGACGAGGCTGGTCGCCTTGTCAACCGAGGCATCGCTGATCTTGAGCAGCTTCAGCAAGCCGTCGACCAGCTGCTGCTGGGTAGTGACGCTAGCGTGAATGTCGTCATCACCGGTGAAGGACTTCAGGAACGCCGGCTCGTCGCGATGGCCAATGCCATGAATGCACTTGTGAGAGCCCTCGTGTGCCCGTGAGAGCTCGTTCGAGGGCTCCGCAGTGCACCGGGACATCTCTGCTGCGGCTGCGGCTTCGCGGCAGGACCTCTCTAGTGCTTCCACGGCCTTGGTCTTTGCTGCCTGGTTATATTTCCACCCTAAACTCCTCCTATCGGTCATGGCGGAACAACTTGACAGAAAAAACCAGTTTTGTGGGTGATGAGGAGAGGAACTGTGAAGTAATTTTCGAGTGGGTAGTTTTTATAGCCCGATGCTAAGTGTGAACACATATTAGTTTGATAGGTGTGAACAGATTTGCAATTACTTATTGCGTTGTAATCAGCAATGTGACGAGAAACAAGGTCAAAATTTATTGATGGCAGAAGGTTGACCACGTGGTTCCTCGCCGTTGAGGCGGCCGTGGCACGCTCCGCTCTGGCATCCTGCGCGCACTCTGCTCGCCGTTGAGGCAATGTTACAATGGCAATGGTTAATAATTCTTAATAATTGTCTTACATATTTAGGATAATTTAAAATGCCAAATGTGGCAAGGCCCAGAACACTCACGACCTACATATGCATACAATTATAATAAAACATAAGCTAAAAGGTTGAGTTGGTGGGCTTCCGACGATGGTCTTCTCAGACTCCATGATCAGCATAGCACCCTTGCGACCGTTCACTCTGAGTGTCCCGACCCGACTCCGCCTACGGATCTGCTGGCGCTGAGAGGCTCTTGGGGCTGCTGGGCCTCTTCCAGAAGAGCTTGACATCGTGCAATCGCGCGCATGACAACTCCGCGCACTACACCACGACACTCAAAACAGCGTCAAAGAATCTGTCAGCAAAGGTCACCTAAGGCGACACATTTAGTGTCGACAAAGACCTTTCCTGACAGAAAGGAGTTGCCGCCTATAGTCCTGCCGAGAAAGGTCTTTGCCGACAGATAAATCTAGGCCGACAGACAGTATGACGCCATTTGTGAGATCTACACCGAGGGACATTTCTACACCAACAGACAACTCTATGCCGACAGATCATCTGTTAGTGTGATATGCCGACAGATTGTGCGACGTGCATTTCTACGTCGACAGTTTGTCTATCAATGCGCTATGCCGACAGTTTGTGTGACGTCAGATACTTCTACCGACACATTTGCTGCCAGTGTTCTACATTTCAGCACAAATGCAAATGCACAATATTTTGAATGCAATTACATTCATAATATTAAACTCATGTTCAATATGCAATACATACAAACAATTGCACTCTTCTATTCATCACAAGATATCGTTGACCAATGCATTCATTCACTATATATAGAAGATTCATTAGTTTTGTTCACTCAAGTTAGCTACAACCATTATGGAAATGCACAAGTCACATATACAAGAGAGGCATGTTACAAACATAATGGCCAAAGTTCATAAGAGACCAAGTGCTTGTTCACTGGACTGCTACTGCTACAGAATATTATGGAAGACCAACTCTTTAATTGCCAAACCAAATCAACTTCCGTATGAACAAAATGTGTCATCCATGTTCTCAACAAAAGCAATCACGAGAACATCTTCAATCAGCCAGTGGACTTGCTACTTTCTACCATTTGTCCCTACAAAAGAACTCATATGTTTCAGCAATCTTTGAAATAATACAATGTATTCAAATTTATGAGTTGCCTTCGAGTCCAAAGGTCTAAGAAATAAGCATTATTACATATACATGTACCAGCAGTCATATATGTAATAGTGTACTTGGTGAAAACAAGTCAATTTAAAAGACATCACTTGTGTTGCGGTTCATGCATGCTATGAAACATTTTGTGGTATACAATAGGGGTTCGCATATGTTGTTTTCTGCTATGGTTAAAATCCTAAAACTAAACAGATGCTGCAATAGGCTACGACACCTATGTTTACCTAAAAAAGGAGTCAGGTGTAATCCTAACATGTGGACTGAACTAAATATGCTTCGCAGAAAAATAATGGTCAAGTATTTTTTTTGTGGCTGATCTTTAAAAGAGAGCAAGCTTCAGTTTAGCTACTAGGAATTGCACACTGACAGACAATTGTACCACTGACCGTATTTGAACAAATATGCAAGCAAACATTCAGTTTAGCTTGCGTACTAAATCACATATTTAGCCTGCATACTATTTGCATGACAATGGCGGTTGCGTTGCACACATATAAACGTAGAAACCAAACATTCTATGTTCTACTATAGCCCAGATTTAGTATCACCTTATCGTGCCCTTAATTCTTATCTATTTCTGATAGAAACTAGATACTCTAGTAGCCTCATGCATCATCTATTTATAATGACACTACAAACTGCACTACATGTGTTTAGTTATGATGCATGAAACCTGACAAGAAAAATGCAAAGATTGCCCAAAAGAAGAATCATATTGTTTAGCTCAAACTGAGGACCCTTTTCCCCATTCTGAACCTATCTCTTCCTACCCAAGCATCAAGCGAAACATGGCAATGCCAACTCATGGAAAAAAGTAAGAATAATACCTAGTGTTTCCACATTTCTGATGCCTTGAGAAAAGAGAACTTGATGCATCTCTCCAATTTATCATTGCATTTTTTCTGTGCGCCCTAGTAGAGTAGAAACTTGTTCATCTTGTCGATGAAATTGAATTTCCATTGCAAGTGTTGTTGGTGGTTCAGCTGTTTCTTCAGGTTGTTTCTGCAAAAAAATAGAGCAAATGAGGCACCTAATTTATTTCTACAATGAAGTCAGTGCAATGTATACTTGTCATCGATTAATATGCAGTCACGTGCATGGCTGTACTAAAGAAAAACACATGATGTGTATGTGTGACTAACAATTAGTGTCTCCGCTTGTGCGGTAGGAACTCCAATTTTACGTGTATGTGCTCTGACAAATATTTCATCTCTCTGCATGTCATAACCAAGTTCTTCAGCCTGCAACAATTTTTTCCCTAATAATTAGAAAACCAACTAATTGGATGCATAACTTTCAAAAAGAGGTGCTTGAGTTTACCAATTCATGCCTGCTACGAGCATAGCTCTTGATGCCAGCTACACTTTGCAATGACAACTCCGAATAAACTTAATTATTGGCTCGCTGGGACGAGCCGCCTACTTCCCCAGAGGGCCTCATGTTTTCTCCCAATGCTAAATATTTTCTTTTTAATTCAACAAGAGCTCTCAACTTACTTTTGTTTTCTGCAATACTTGCAAGCCTCGATTGTTCATATGCTGGGAGCTCACTTCCACCTCTTGTTCCTTCCATCTTTTCTCCTGCAAGTAGCACATATCAGACCATGATGCTTAATAAAAAATAGTGCAAAATATGCATACTGAGCAAATTATGTGATGAGTTAAATACATGGCAACAACTTTTATCGAGAAGCAGCAGGTTAAAACTGCACTATCCACCAAACAACTTCGTGTGAATTAGTAGTATAATTAAGAAACATAGTTATGAAAATATAGATAGGAGAAGTGGACATTCATTACTAATATACATACCAAATAGAAAAAATGTAAATAGTAGGGCGCCAAGGAAGAACAAACTGAGACTAGAGAAATGCAATTTTCCATTACCCCTTTTATCCCTACAATTTCGTGACTATGATTTCTGAAGTTTACGGAGATCTCCACTTGAGCAGACTAAAATAGAAGTTAAAATAAGATATGCCACAAACAGACTTGAGCAGAGAGTAAATGGAGGCTATGTTAGCAGATTCAGAAGGTTTCTTGATTTAGTAAACATTAAACTTGTGATCCCTGAGACAACAAATAAGTAGAAATAATGAGCACCTAGATTAGAAGTCTACTGGTTAGGAGTGAAAGAACAAGAAGATATCCAGTACAAGAAAAAGGAAATTCAGAGGCATGAGAAATATGTTTGAGCTCCTTCTAGAACTGCACAGAAATGGAGGTAGTGGTTCAGAAGTGTGCTCATCTCCTCCTCCTCATTCTTCCTCTATGCCTTGAGCCCATTCTGGAGCTGGTTTGCATCAACCTTTTGTAATCCTGTGGCACAAGAGTTGAATCCATTAATTGGTACATAGATAGATAAAAACACGTGACTGAAATTCTGAAACTGAAGCAACATCGATACAAGTAGCGCAGAAAAAGAAAAAAATATTAAATTGGTTTATCATTAATTACTTTATTGTGCAAATTAATTGTCAGAGTTTGGAGCTGTTACAGAAATGCATGTCCTGTTTTAGAGCTAGCACTCAGGAAATAACATGTCCAAATTATCAAAAGGGAAATATGTTTGATATGAACTCTGAAGCAATAACAACAATCTTAGACAAGCCGAGGAATAAACTAGCAGATGGTTTACAATATAATCCGTTGCCAAGCTATATAACACCCCCCGTAAATTTGGGCTGCATGTATAACAAAAGGAAAGGCAAGTAGGTCAACATACAGCGGAAGCAACTAATGGCCACCACACCCCATAATCTCTCTCTTCATTTTTTAGTCTCTAAAATAAATAAATAATGATTGTGAAATCTGAGGCACAACCGAAGGAAAAGCAAATTCGCATAATCATTTAAAACTTCCCATACACTACATACAGAGTCCAACTTTTAGTGTTAATATTGACCTTATAACATGTTCTGTACAAAGATGCAAACTGCAATACTAATTTCACAATTTCCCACCGGCACTTTTGGAATGTGAGTTGCTAATTAACGACAAGCACACTGGCCTTCTAGGAAACTAAATGTACATACTACATCGGGTAAATTTTCCAAATACAGGTGGCCAACATAATTTATTCAGTCTGAAACTTAAGGTGCTGCAAAGGATTGTGCTTCATTGGTTCAAGAGAAGGAAATTTGGATTGTGGGACCTCTCCTTTTCTCACCCCTGAAGAAATAATTACTGTTGTGCAGTAAGCAAATTCAGGCCGGAGGAAGGAGACGAATAGAAGGGGAGAGAAGAAAATGCTTACATTTGTCCATGGCGTCAGAGTAGCGGCGTCCCCGGAAGGGAAGAAGCAAGCACATAGAGCACCTGCGTGCGGGCGTGAGGAAACCACATCAGGAAGGGGAGCGGCCAAAACAAAACTAACCAACAGCCCAGGGGAGAGAGGGGCAGGGAGGAGACCTTCCGTGGCGGCTGCCGGTGCGTGGTTGTGGAGATGGAGCCATAGGTGGATCTGGCGCTGGGAGCAGAGGAGCTCGACGTCGGAAGGCGCTGGCTGATCTAGGTGCGCCAGGGCCGCCGCCTGACCTGCTTCGGTCGCGGTGGATCTCCTGCTTTGGGAGGCGCCGTTGGTGGTGGGAGAGGCGGCAGCGCGAGCAAATCGGCCGGCAAGTCAGGGGCCGGCGGCGGCAGGTGACCTGGGTTTAGGTTTAGGTTTAGGTGGGAGAGTGTGTGGCGTGGGAGGAAGAGAAAGAGTTTTTTTTAGTTGAAGATGGGTGGCCGGGCGGAGAAGGAGATAAGATGGGCCTAGCCAAAATTTTGGAGTCTCTCGCGCGCAAAACTTGTCCCGCGTGGCTCGGTCCAAACATACGCCGACATTTTTTCTATCGCCAAGCAACGGCGACGGATAATCTAACAGCCAAAAAAGCATACGCTGACACATTGTATGTCCGCACATCTTTAAGCATTAATGACACATAGAATGTCATCACTCTAGAGCAACTCTCACAATCGATGTGTCGTTATTGTTTTTTGATAGACAATGTGTCGCTAATGTACACTTATGCCAACAGATGCGTGTCGTCATTGTAGTGTCGTGGTGTAGTGGCGGAACCGCTCCATTTCCATATTTCTAGCCTGGTAGCAAATTCCGTCGATCATCTGCATCCTCATGATATCACGTTGGCGATGTTCTACTTCGTTGGGGACATCAACTCTGCCAAGGATGTGCTCGAGCCTGGCCACCACATCATCGGGATCGAGGTTGACACGGCCGCCGCGGGCAATGATGAAGCCACAGGCTGCCTTTGGCTTGACTGAATCGCAGAGGTCCTCTGCCCATTCCTTGCGGGGCATCAGGCTCTGGATGAGCACTAGTGACGACGGTTCTTCGGGTGGGTCATCGATCATTGCCGCCGAGCAGCTCTGGCTCTTTTGCACGGTGGATGGCAAACTGCTCATCACACCTCCTCTGCAATATGTCGATTGTGCTCCCAAGGATTGTGATGCCGATATCGCTGCCGATGGGCCATGGTGCCTGCACCGGCCGATGAAGCTCTTGCTCACCGACCTGCTCCGGCTCGTTCTCCTCGCCAAACATGTAACACAGGTAGGCATCAACGTCGAAGCTTTGGTCGTGTAACGCCCCGGACACACCCGCCGGTGGTCGTTACTCCTGGCGGGATCTAGACTGGCCCCCACAGATCAATACTAGTCTTTTCTGTGCACTTTGTCCTCACTCGTGCGCACCCGGGAGCAACTTCCCGGTCGATCACTCATCCTGAAATTTCTCCAAGCTGAGCACGCTTAACTTTGGAGTTCTGTCCGAATGGGCTCCCGGAAAAGAAGGAATTCCTTATTGATATGCCAAGGATGTGCTCGAGCCTGGCCACCACATCATCGGGATCGAGGTTGACACGGCCGCCGCGGGCAATGATGAAGCCACAGGCTGCCTTTGGCTTGACTGAATCGCAGAGGTCCTCTGCCCATTCCTTGCGGGGCATCAGGCTCTGGATGAGCACTAGTGACGACGATTCTTCGGGTGGGTCGTCGATCATGCCACCGAGCAGCTCTGGCTCTTTTGCACGGTGGATGGCAAACTGCTCATCACACCTCCTTTGCAATATGTCGATTGTGCTCCCAAGGATTGTGATGCCGATATCGCTGCCGATGGGCCATGGTGCCTGCACCGGCTGATGAAGCTCTTGCTCACCGACCTGCTCTGGCTCGTTCTCCTCGCCAAACATGTAACACAGGTAGGCATCAACGTTGAAGCTTTGGTCGTGTAATGCCCCGGACACACCCGCCGGTGGTCGTTACTCCTGGCGGGATCTAGACTGGCCCCACAGATCAATACTAGTCTTTTCTGCGCACTTTGTC
Source organism: Triticum urartu (assembly GCF_056163025.1). Classification (NCBI taxonomy): domain Eukaryota; kingdom Viridiplantae; phylum Streptophyta; class Magnoliopsida; order Poales; family Poaceae; genus Triticum; species Triticum urartu. The sequence continues at coordinate 296,901,932 of NC_141878.1, read as the reverse complement.
CTCACTCGTGCGCACCCGGGAGCAACTTCCCGGTCAGTCACCCATCCTGAAATTTCTCCAAGCTGAGCACGCTTAATTTTGGAGTTCTGTCCGAATGTGCTCCCGGAAAAGAAGGAATTCCTTATTGATATGAGTAGTCTATCATCCCTATTAAGCCATGCTATCACATACACCCCCACTCAGAGGAACCGATGTCCTCGTCGGGCCATAGGAACGTTCCCTCTTGGCACAAACGTCTGTGCATCCAGTCTGGTACATGTGCCATGCCGTGTGCCACGATGGGTCACAAACGTCATGAACAACATGACCGCGCACCTGTCCGCAAACATCCATGTAACCGTGAGGGTCGGCTCTGATACCAACTTGTAACGCCCCGGACACACCCGCCGGTGGTCGTTACTCCTGGCGGGATCTTGACTAGCCCCACAGATCAATAGTAGTCTTTTCTGCGCACTTTGTCCTCACTCGTGCGCAACCGGGAGCAACTTCTCGGGCAGTCACCCATCCTGAAATTTCTCCAAGCTGAGCACGCTTAACTTTGGAGTTCTGTCCGAATGGGCTCTCGGAAAAGAAGGAATTCCTTATTGATATCACTGTTCAAGAATTCACCCGATTAATCAGTTAACGGGCCAGTTAATCGCTAGTCATAGCATGGCCGAATCGAATAACACCTATTCGTCGCGTTAACTTGGCAGGCCGATTAATTGGCCAGTTAGACCAATTAATCAGTTGTCGTGCCGATTAATCCTTGCTGGCCCATTAACGATGGGCAAACAAAGCCCAAAATTTTGGCCCATAACCCCTTCCGGCCCCATGCCGCTCCTTAATAGATAGGATTAATAATTTTACCTCCTCTCTATGCTTTTCATATGTGCATGGCAGCATATTTTGGTATACTACGTAGTTAGGAGCATGAGAGTATGGTATAATACATTAAAAAAATCTAGAATATGTTGGCAAGTTTCTATTCAATCTATCGATTAATGGTTGACCGATTAATCAATTAATAGGCCGATTCGGTGATTAATCGCTACTCCTAAACTGACCGAGCAGCTACCAGTTAACGATTTCTTGAACATTGATTGATATGAGTAGTCTATCATCCCTATTAAGCCAGGCTATCATAGGTCGTTGTCTGGCATGCTTGGAATAACTAATGGTAGATGGGTGAGGACTAGATCTTCGCAGAGTGTCACGGCGGTGCGTTGCCGCTTGGGTTATATGCAGCAATCCGTTAGCTGGTGGTGGGAAACTAGTGAGGGAATAGGCGTGGATTTTACAGTTCACCCATGTGGAGCGCGGGAAGACTAAGTGGAGCACACATACAACCAGAATACCGTATCCGGTGCCACGTGTTTTTTATCACACAAGTGTTAACATAAGGAAATGCATGTGTAACTTACTAATCATCGGACACGAGTACTTGCAGATGCATCGTGTGCGATACTCCTAGCCACCGCAAGCAACTAGTTTGCATTTTTCAAAGTTTTTTGTACACATAGAATCACACACGAGCTAACTGTATTAACCGTCTGTGTTGTAAATTCTCATCGCAAACAGTTCATCCGAGTCGGCTGTTTGCCAAGTATCACACACATCTTGTTAAGTTGGACCGTTTCTGTTGAGTTCGCTAATCGAAAATAGTTCATCCGAGTGAACCGTATGCCCTATATCACACACACCTTGATATGGCTAACCATTTATGTTGCACTCCCTAATAGCAAACGGTTCATCGGAGCGAACTATATGCTGTATATCGCACACACATTGACATGGCTGCCCGTTTCTATTGTTCTTCCTCATCGCAAACAGTTCGAACGGGTTAACCGTGTGCCCTGCATCGCACACGCAACTAAAATCTGAACCGTGTTTGATGCATCCTCCATCGCAAACGTTTTGCACCTTTTTTGACGGTTATTTTATATCCCCGTTTGTGATAAATGCATCGTACACTGTTTTGTCAAAGGGTCTCTGATCGTAGTGTCACGTTAGCAGCATCATGCAGTAGTGATCATACGACTAGTGGACTTTAATCGGGATTAAACGGGACCCAGTTGACATCCCTAGTTGAAAGGGAGTGTACCACCTCTATATTTAAGTTGCCAAGGCATCTAAGAAGTTGAAATAATCTGAGAAAGCACTTAACAGTGTGGCATCGTATAAAATACGAAGACAGTCTTGTAATGAAGTTCATAGGAAAAGTTAAGGACTCAAACGAACTAGGCATGCATTTCTTAACGATAGTACAACAGGCACTGCTGACATATTGGCCAACTCAGGTATAGCCTAACAAGTAACAAACAAGCATTCAGATCAAGCAATACAACAAAGCAGGCAACTGAACTATTTGTAATTCTGTAGGATTACAGGTTGAGGGCACAAGCAAAGAAAGGAGCCCCCACGCATTACATTTCACATGTACTAAAACACACTGGCTTACCATATGTTGCTGTGAAGCCTCGCTGCTGTTGCAATGTTCTTTGAAGATATCGTCAGCATCTCATAGTTGCAAATCTAGTTGTTGTAGTTTATTCTGCACCCTCTATTTAGGTAAAATTAATTTTAGTCACATGCACTGGTTCAAATTGATCATCAATGGTTCATCTAAACTAATGATAGAAGGGTGTGTGTGCTTACATGACAATATATGTGCTTCACTATATCTTTATGCTTGTTCGAGGTGCCAGCCCCAAAAGAACAAATATTTTGCTTGATGGGGTTGGCAGCTCCATAATTAATAGAAGCATCAAATTAGTCATGCAACTTGGGATGATCAAGAACACACAAAAAAGTAATGAACAGAGGCTCAGAGCAGTGATGTAATAGCTAGCATCAGAAAATGTAGGGTAAAACAAACAAAAAGCAGCGGAACCACATGCTAGTTTGCTGATGTGTAATTAAGCATAGAGAACATGAAGCAGTCTAATGGAACCAACAAGTGGCATCAGAACAACACCATTATCATAAATATAGCATGAAAGAAGTAAAATAGTAGTCAGTGATATCTAGGAAGTACAGTAATACTTAGGACAAAACTAAAGCATTGTAACTATATGTGCATTGGTTTGTAATTTAGCACATGTAACATGTTCACTGCCAGAAGTATGGCCCTATAGGTGCAAGCAGAATAACGCATCTCATGAAAAATTGAATGATGCCCTGAAGAAATTCAAAGGTGCGGTGCTTATGCTAAGAAAGTGAACGTAGGCGCCGGCCGTTGGATAATAGTACCTGTTTCTCGGCGGCGTATGGGTATCGGTTAAGCAGATCCGGTGCGGTGGACCATGATGGCGGTCAAGGAGATCTAGAGCGGTGGACAAGCCAGTCGCTGAAGCAGCTCCGGTGAAGTGGTGAGTTGGCAGTCGGGGGTTCCAAGGTGTAGAAGGTAGATCCGGCGGGGTGTGAGGTCCGCTGCGGCGGAGGACTAGATTCGACGGCTTGCCGTGGTTGGGGGGCGGGAAGGGGAGGGGCTCTGGGGAAGAATGCTGGGGGCAAAGAGGGGAAAACAATGGAGTTACCAAAGCAGACCTTTTCCGTTCATGTGGCAGGGGTAAAACAGGAATATCGGAGGGCTAAACTTTCATTCGCGAGATATTTTGATGTGAGCGGGAAATTTGAAAGCTTTTGGCGCCTGAAATTATAAGTGTTCTGCTCTTGTACGGCCGACTATGATATCATGGCCGAGAATTTATTTGTTTTGCATGCAAAAAAAGTGCAAGTTTTGAAAATCAATGTCTCCAACTCAAAACTTAGATTGTCCATTCAATTCAAATATGGATCATTGAGCTAGTACAAGCAAATACCATCATACTGTCCAATTCAAATGAAATTCCAAATGTGTTTATCCTAAATATGATGACAAAAGCAAAAATGTGTATGTGTATGAATAAATTGGATGATTATAAAGTTTGAACATGTCCGTATGTGTATATCTCTAGGTTTGATATATGAATTTGAAATCATGAAATCCCGGCTTAAAAAATATACCTCCGTTTAAATGAATTACAAAAGCTAATGATGGAGTCGAATTCCAAAATTCCAACCTTAGGTTTCTAATTCTGGTACATCAAGGTATATCACGCATGTTCAAAAGTATCGTTATCTCATAGTCCAAACTGCGAAACAAATTGATCAACCATGAGTGCACACACTATTGACCATATATATCTCAATTACGCTAAAGTCCCTCAAATATAGACACCTCACTCTTTATCTGAATCCAACCCCCACCCCCCAACACACAAGTCGTTCTCTCCCCCATACACGAACACACGAGCACATTAACACCCCTATCTTCTAAAGTCTGGACCCCAATATAGGCCGCTATCACTTTGTCTCTCGGGCATGCACACATCTCTTCCCCCACTATATAGGTCTCCCGGCATCTCTCTTTCCCAAGCACACACACTATGTAGAGTGTATCTTTCCCATACACACAAAACGTCGCTCCAAACGTTTGTCTCCCTAGTTACGTGGTTCTCGCACACTCACCTCACACACCACCCCCCTGCAAACAAGCACACTTTGTCTCCTTGTGCACCACAATCCTCTTTCTATCTCTCCCACATGCGGACCTGCCCCAGCTCCTTCCCTGTATACATATATGCCGTGACTCTTTCCATAGCTCCCTAATGTATCATCATTCTCAATCTCCCACATTGTTCTCTACACCATCTATTCTAGATCTCTCATGAAGTCCCTATCACACACACGATGACTCGCTTCCCTTGCGTCTTCATACATAGGCCACTTTTGAACAACATCAACATTGTCCCCTATCTATACGCCACTTCTGCACACAAACAACCCCTCTCTCTCCCCCTCTCTTCCTCTCCCGCTACTACACATGCCTTTGTCTCTCTTTGAAACACATGTCACACCATTCCCCCTTCCCTATACTAGGTTTACATCATTAGTGGTCTCTCTACTCTACATACGCACACTCCCTCTCACACACAAACGCGCGCACAAACACACACAGACACGCACAAACACCCATCTATCTGGATCCTTCTTTTAAGACACACACACTTGCATATTCTCTCCAGCTCTAGGTATGTATGTATCCTCCTCTCTCTAGCTCAGATGCACACCAAAGTTATCCATCTCTCTAACTCACACTCTCTCCCCATGTCCGCATGTGTATCTCACACACTCACTCTCTAATTATGTCTATGTGTCTCCATGTTACACAACACAAAGCCCCATGTACATGTCTCTCTCTATCCTCCACACACATAGACACAAAGAATCTCCTATCATCGCCTCAGTCTCTACACATATCACACATGCACACTGTCTCTCTCTCTCTCTCTCTCTCTCTCTCGCAAACACGCTCAACAAGGGTTTCCCCGTGAATAACTTAGTGTCTATCTATCAACAGTCGTGGCAGTACGGTGAACACGAGACGTGAAAAATAATAAATCTACACACGCGTAGACCACGTAGTATGACTACTAGGACTATAGCAAGCCGAAAGCGCGCCGCTGTCACCCCCTCCTTATCGGCGACGGGAAAACCTTTGTTTTACACAGTAGAGAAGTCATTGTGCTAAGGCCCCACATGATGAGCCGTTGAATAGAATGTAGATCCTAGTTCACAGAAACAAGTATCGATAATACATTTGTATCTCCATACTTATATTTCTTCTCTTATAAAAAACCGAGTTGGTGATGATGGTACGCGTGCCATCTTGCAATATAGACCGTCCGATCTATATCTGATGGATAGAAATTAAGCTAAAAGATACCTGCACCTCTCTCCACATTTGCAGACAAGGCCTTCCCTCGTTCATCCTTATCTCCAACAACCTCATTGTTGAGCGATTAAAAAGGAAGCCTCTGGAACAAACTGGCATGGTGGTCGATGTTGGCGTCGTCCATCCCCATGCCTTCGCTCAGTCGGACCACCAATCACCACCACGCCCCACTCCTCTTCACCTTATCTCCTCTTTCTCGAGATATCATTAGTTTTTACACATGGGATTACTCCCGCATGGGTCAATCACAACAAGTGTTTTATAAAAAAATGCATCTTGATGTTCCGTGCAATGCATGGACATCTTGCTAGTACTCCTACGTAAGACTTAGTTGGCGATGATGGTGTGTCTGCCATCTGTCATTTCTGACCATTAGATCTACATGTAATGACTGTGAGGTAAGTTCTTGCCTTTTCTCACCAACATCCCACTTCTCTACCAATTTGCAGAAAAACCCATTATTATTATCTTAAAACCAACCACATCCCTCCCTCACCTCACCAAAACAGTCCAAGGAATATATTCTGATTGAAACATAATATATCTCTAGTGATATATGTATATCAAAATTAGAGTGTTTTCTATCAAGTTTGTGAATAAGTATTATTCTAATTATGATCCGTTGCAACACACATGAGCATTGCTAGTATTTCCAACCATGCAAACAATGCTAGTATTTCCATAGTTTCGAGTTTTCCATCAAGATATTAGTCACTCATGGTTGATATTTAGTTTCAGTCACGTACACGTAGGCACTATGTAACTAGCCTTGCTTATTGGATTCCAAAGCTTAACTTTCACTCCTACTTACAGTATGTAGAGTATTTAACAAAAAACTACCACTTTCAACCAGCCCTAGGAAGAAACTATTGCACAAAAATAGCAAAACCATACACAAAATTTCTTAATCCGCGCCAAAAACTACTACCTAGTGTCGATTAGGCTCGTTTAAAACCGTTTATGACAGGGTTGGCCCACACGTCTGTGCTGACGAGGCAGCTTAAACCAACACATTTTGTTTGACCGTTGACACGAGGGACCCACATCTGACCTTCTATCCTGTTATTCCCCCTCAAATCATTATTTTTCCTGAACATTACTTCAAACAGTACTGATGCGTGTTCGTTGGTGGCGCCGGTGATGAGCGAGTTGGCCGCCGCTCCGCTGGACGGGCCGGACGCCACACTGGCCACACGAGAGCAAGCCGCCGCGCTAGCCTTCGCTCGAGCCAGATGGCTGGCCTTGGCGCGGTGCGTGCGAGCAAGCCGCCGCACCGCAGTGCCAATCTAGCTAGCAAATCTTGCAGACAAGCAACTGGATGCATCCAGCAGGGTGTGTGCTATCTTGGCTAGCTAGCGGCCGCGGGCGCCGGACGGAGTTGGCATCCGGACTGCCGCAAGATGGGCTCCGCACCGCCGACGGTTTTGACCTCGCCTTCTGCCGGCGGTGGTAGCTGCGTCCCATGGCCGAGGGTGACTAGGTGGACGAGCCGAAGGTAGGAGGTCACTATGGGATTTTTGTGCAGACTGACATGTAGGTCCCACAAGTCATAACGCCTAACTTGCCGGTCGAATAGAAGGCGTTGACTTATGGGGCAACATGAGTTGAAACGTGCCTATAACTGCAATTTGTAGAGTAGTCGTTTCTTGGTAGGGCTGGTTGGTAAGGGCATGTATAATGGTTGATAAGGTAGTCTTATCTTAAGTCTGCCACGTATGCAAGTGGTAGTAGTTTCTTAGCATTATTAGTGGTTTCTTGGCATTATTAGTGGTTTCCTATAAGGAACAATGTAGTAGCGACAAAAGGCGATTCTAGGTTGCATTGTACTCCAACGAGTACTATTAATGGTCACGGGAGTGTATAGCTTGTTTTGTGGGGTCGATCCCAACCGAACGCACGACATCCTTTTTTTAAATAGTAACTTTGCTACAAGCCAATATTGTACACTGGTAGTTTGAGTTTTGAAGTCGAACGAACGTGTCGCACCACAATCTGGGTGCACTGGATAGCCCAGCCACGTGAATGGGTTTTCCTTCCCATCATTTCGTGGCTCGCGTGCTCACCCTAGCCGTGCCTCGCTTGCGGCTTCCTCATCAGCTAGTAGCATATTTAAACTAGTGCCTCCCAATTAAGCCCGAGGAGCCAGAAAATCCTGGCGCGGCATTGGCAACTGTGCAATATGGCTCTGTACGTAAAATGCTAGTACTCTACTACTCTGTAGCTTGTGGCGTTGCACGCATGGACTTCACTCCATTATCGGCTCTATAAAACTTGACGTGATTTTTTTGTTTTGAAGTGGAGGCAAAAGCTTTGCCTCATCTCATTCATAAAGAAGGAACTACTAACAAAGTTCGACGAGATCCATTACACCTCCACAAGTGGAAGCAAAAAGCCTAGTCTCGCTGTATCAAATAACTCAAATGTTCTACCACCGCAGTAACCATTGCTGATAAACATGCAGCTAGTGTGTGCGTGAGAGGAGCGGCTGAGTAGGCAAGCTACGCGCTTGAATAGAGCACCGAGAGTTCCCACTGCAGGTGTACTTTCCCTGCATTGATAGTACATTGATGGTTCTAGAGAATAGTAGTACCCTCCACTTCTAACTGTAGCTCGTTGGCCCTGAGATTCAAGAGTTCAAAACTGGTGCACTATAGTAGAAGTACAGTACATCACACTACTAGTTGAGAAAGTAGTACTAGTACTGCTACAGTACGAGTACGTAGTAAATAATAGCCTCACCCCTTCGCTAAGGAATGATCGAGGAGCTACAGTTGGAAGGAACGAGGCCCTGCGGTTACTATGCTCTTATCTCCTCCTCGCTAGTTCCCCTCCCCCCGAAGATAAGGAAGTTCGTCGCTGCTCCCATGGATTCGCCAGGCGGTTCTCCTCCTCGTCGGGGCTGGGAGACCTTGGATGATGATCCTCTGGGAGAAATCGCACGCTGCTCCGACGTTCTCACTGCCGCAAGACTCAGTGCTTCCTGCACCAACTTTTTCAAGACGGTGCTTAAACAGGCTTGGGAAAAGGCCATGCTTGTTGGTCTTCCATGCCTCCTCGAGGAGAAGGTTCTTCTATGGGACAATCCTTCGAACAATCCAGCGCTCCCTGGCCATGGTTGCATGTTGACTCCGCTAGAGTTGCCGATGTTGAGAGGTAGTCGGATTTTGTCCGATGAGCAGGTCAGTCATGGAGTTTGATCATGTAGTACTTAGTTATTCCATTTCCATCCCCTAATTTCTCCGCTGCCCACCGTCTTATATATAGGTCTGGGTCGGTGCCAACAAAGATTGGCTTGCATACCTCTGGCCGGATACCACCATCATTTTGCACAACAACCACAGCAGTGCGGCCGTTCCCGTAGACCCCTTCTCCACCATAGGGATCGGCCTTCCGGACTGGCTGGGCTTGAATACATATGATGATGCCTACATGAGATTGAAGAAGATAGCAATTGCGGACCCACTGACAAAGCAACGCGGCTAGGACGATTACTATCTCATTGCGGTGTTCGACATAAGAATTGCCATCAATGCAAGAGGCAGTAACGGTAGAGGCCGGCGCATGTTGGCTACGATAGATTTGTACCCCTACATGTTCAAAGACGTCGTGCGCTATCTAGGCCTCATCTTCGCGGTGACAAGCCATGGGACTTGTTTCATATGGTTGCCATGCTACGGTACGGGAGATTACAAACAGAATGCACAAACCATCATTTGCATCCCTAACGGTACTGCATTATCTTGCAGGGACCAGTCATCCCCCGATCAAAATAAGATCGCCGATCCTGGATGTGCATTTGCATCTGCGATTCGGTCTAACCTGGAACCTTGTAGATGACTTTGGCTTATTGGGATCAACTATCTTAGCAGTCGTTACCCATGGTACCACTGATGTGCAACATGGTCACACAATCTACCATGATCGGACCATCACCATCTACCTAGGTATTCCATTTAGTATTATATTTTTTAACCCTCTCGCCTTCTCTTTCATTGTTGTACTACTTACTAATAGTACTAGTAGGAGTACTTTTTACCTTGGAGGACGCGTATAGCTAGCTAGGCCCTTGAAGACTTGAACCCACTAGCTCCCACCATTTTTGTTTTTCCATGTCTTATTACTATCTCATCCATGTAGCCAAGAGTGGCTATATATAATAAGATGGTTATTTTACTTCCACTATACTACCGGAGTAGTACTATTTGCTGCACACTATTACTGACCGCCATATTTGAGCACAACATTATTATGCATGGACCTTGACTATGTACGTCACCATGTGTCCAGATCTGAGATGACGCGTGTACCAGATGAACGACGCCGAGTTCGACCCCCGTGATGCTACGTGGGTGCCAAGGAATACTCTTGGAGAGTACTCACTTTTCATTGGGGACAGCTACCCCATTGTGAAGTGGATGCCACCTTCTGTGCACGACACGAAGGCCTGTCGTTCATGAAGCATGGTTGTGTCTTCAGTGTGCACTGCCGGATGAATGACATGCTGAGACACGCTATCCCTGATTTATGCCGCTTCAGCTTGGATGAGTCTCCATCATGTGGAACTGGAGTAGAAACCTGCAACAGTGATTCCCATTGCCCACCGCTATGGATCGTGCCATCCATAAAGAACACCTAGGACTAGAACCTGGAGGAGGACATGTAGCCCATATATAATGTGTAAGTGGAGTTTGGTAAATTGTGAACAGTAGCGCTGTGAATATATGTAGACTAGTCGTGCACAAATTTATCACATGAAGTGGAGATGAACTTGTGTGGCATACTAGCATTTGTCCTTTAGAATTTATTACTAGTAAATGTGTTATGTGTACGTGCAACTTATGTTGTTGTTGCATGGGTTCCAACACGCTCTTTGAGAAAAAAATGTGGCACAACTTTGGATATAGGTGACGTGGCGGCATCATACAGTAGCATCGTTCTCTATAGTTGTAGTATACTCCTACTAGGACGACAACTCCTATAAAACCTTGCGCTTGGCTCTTTGCCTCTTCGGGAGGTTCAATAGTTCGTACTCGTGTGAACCTTGCACTTGGCTCTTCGCCTCTTCGGAAGGTTCAACAATGATGATACTACAATACAACATGCTTCTGGCAATCTGACATCGATTGAACTACTACACGTCCACCGCGAGGGCGAGGGCGAGGGAGAGGGTGCTATAGTCAAAACCCTCTCCTCGTCCTGCGAGCCACCGCGTGCCTGGGCGAGGGAGAAGCGTAGTAAGAGCAAGGATAATAGGTCCTAGTCAGCAGGCTATAAGCCATTCCAAGTCAGCAAATTCCCATCTAGAAAAGAGAGAAGGGAGGAAAGAGAGTGCAGCCGGCGCTTCGCTAATCGCTTGGCTATAGCGCAATGTATGAGAGAAAGGAGCTGCATGCAGCCCTTAAAAGCTGGCGCTGGTTCTCCCCTCCAATCAGGTGTGTCTCCCTCCTTCTTCATGCATGCCAAAATTAATTACTATAGCCGATGAGCCACTCCTCTATAGCCAGCCCTATTATATCAAACTTTTTCTTTGAAGACTATAAGTGACATGGCACTAGTATAGAGCCCGTTGCCGGCTCTTCTATTAGCCATGCTCTAAGCAAGCTTCTCCCAGTTCGACGAGTTGACGGGACACATCAAAGCAGTACTAGTACTAGTCCATACTGCGTCCTTTCCGGTTAATATGGCTTAATTTGAAACGAGAAAAATACACTGGCGGTCAACGTATGTAACAACACGCTCTTTACGGTCACTATATAGTTTTGCGGTGATTATATGATCACTAGCTCATTGTAGAGCACCGTATTACACCCTACTGACCGGCCACATACTCGACATGGCACTTTGTTGACTGGTTAAATTGTCACCTGGTTTCTGGGTCCCACCTATCAGTTGGCAGAGCAAAGAAATCTCTACTATATACTACTTAAAAAGAACGTAAGGTTCCCATTTCACCTTTCTTTTCACCACACCTTCGTCCAACCTTCCATGTATATGATAATCAATCACCTTAATTTACTTACCTTCTGAAACAATTCCACTTTAATTTACTTACCAAACTTCTAATCAAAATATAAGGCAATTCATGGTCAGAATTTGATAAACATTTATTTACACAACCACATTATTATTGACAGGTAAATCACAAGCTAACATAATAGAATATTTATACCCTGTTGCAACGCACGTGCATTGTTCTAGTCAGTTAAACAAAACTTTACGCAGGCGCGACATGAGTCCAACCCTTGCGCGCGAACCACCCTAGCTATGTATGTGAGTGCATGCACGTGTACTCCCTCGGTCTTCCAACAAAGAGTGTACATCGGCTGAAAAAATGAGTGTACATCTACACTTCCAATGCATTTAGCCTTTAATCTAAATCGATATTGATTGACTAATGCACCAACTTGTGCTCTAGCTATAGGCTACATGTCTATCCTTAATTACAACATGCAACAACCTTCATTTAATTTTCTTCTCTCAATGGTCTTATGCACACATAAGTCTGCTACTTTTGGGCGTTAATTATGCCCTGGTCAATGTGTAAATCTCTAAATGTACAGTCTTTCACAGACGTAGGGAGTAGGTTGAGCACTTGAGCGTGAGCGTGTGTGTTGCGTCGTGTGCTGTGTGCCGCATGGGTGCATGAGTGTTGCGTGCGTCCATGTGTACGTGTAAGTGTTGCATGTTGCATGCATGCATGAGGCTTTTATTCCCTCCCATTGACATGTTCATATTTCAAGCTTGATTAAAACATTGCATGCAAAAATTAAGAGATAACTCACCAATGCGTGTAAAAGTTCTTGTCATTTGTTCCTCACACATGCATTCCAATTAATACGTTAGTAAACACATTTTTCTTGAGGAAAACGAGCCCATTATTGAGTACTTTCGAAAAAAAAATCTTCGGGCACTCATCATTTACTACTACTGTAGGATCAAAAGTATGTTTAGAGGGGGGGATTAGACAACTCGACCAAATAAAAACCTAGCCTTTTCCCAATTTTAAGTTTTGGCAGATTTTAGCAACTTAGCACAAGTCAAGCAATCAACCTACACATGCAAGTATAAGAGTATAGCAGCGGAATGTAAATAATTGCATATGAAGGTAAAGGGAGGAGTTTAGAGGGAGCAAACACAATGTAGACACGAATATTTTTGGCGTGGTTCTAATAGGTGGTGCTATCGTACATCCACGTTGATGGAGACTTCAACCCACGAAGGGTAACGGTTGCGCGAGTCCACGGGGCGCTCCACCCATGAAGGGTCCACGAAGAAGCAACCTTGTCTATCCCACCATGTCCATCGCCCACGAAGGACTTGCCTCACTTGGGTAGATCTTCACGAAGTAGGCGATCTCCTTGCCCTTACAAACTCCTTGGTTCAACTCCACAATCTTGACGGAGGCTCCCAAGTGACACCTAACCAATCTAGGAGACACCACTCTCCAAAAGGTATTAGATGGTGTGTTGATGATGAACTCCTTGCTCTTATGCTTCAAATGATAGTCTCCCCAACACTCAACTCTCTCTCACAGATTTGGATTTAGAGGAAAGATGATTTGAGTGAAAAGCAACTTGGGGAAGGCTAGATATCAAGATTCTTGTGGTTGGAATGGAATATCTTGGTCTCAACACATGAGTAGGTGGTTCTCTTTCAGAAAATGAATGGTAGAAGTGTAGGCACGTTCTGATTGCTCTCTCCACGAATGTAGGATGGGTGGAGGGGTATATATAGCCTCCACACAAAATCTAACCATTACACACAATTTACCAAACTCGGGAGACCGATTACACAAACTCGGTCAGACCGATTCAGTTCAAATGTGAACGTTAGGCTTTTCGGTGGGACTGATATGATCAACTCGGTGGGACTGCTTTCATTAGGGTTAGGGCATAACGTAATCTCGGTGAGACCGATCACATGAACTCGGTGGAACCAACTTCTGTAATAGGCAAACCGAGAGTTGGTCAGGCAAACTCGGTGGGACCGATTGCTCATTTCGGTGAGACCGAAATGTTACGAAAAGGAAACATAGAGTTTGCATTGCGAACTCGGTGGGACCGATTGCTCATTTCAGTTAGACCGAAACGTTACGAAGGGAAATCGATAGTTTTCTATCCCATCTCGGTGAGACTAAGATCCCTATCGGTGAGACTGAACTGATTAGGGTTCTGGCTATGGCTATGTCAAATGAACTCGGTGGCACCGGAAGATCAAATCGGTGGGGCCGAGTTTGACTTTTGGTTTGGGACAAATGTGATATGAGAAAGTGGTTGAGGGCTTTTGGAGCATATCACTAAGCATTTTGAGCAAGCAAGCCATTAAGCAACACCTCATCCCCTTTTAATAGTATTGACTTTTCCTATGGACTCAATGTGATCTTGGATCACTAAAATGAAAATGTAGAGTCTTGAGCTTTTTGCCAATATGTGTCCTTAGCATTTGAGGGGTCCACATTCCTAGTCCATGCCATGCCAGTCATTGAACTTTCTGAAATAATCATCTTGAAAGAGCATTAGTTCAATGAGCTATATGTTGTTAGGAATTACCAAAACCACCCAGGGATAGTTGCACTTACAATCTCCCCCTTTTTGGTAATTGATGACAACATATAGATCAAAGCTTCGACAAATGATAATAAGATTGAAATACATTATCGCTTTAAGAAGTATGTGATAAGCAAGAGCTCCCCCTAAATTTGTGCATTATTTACAATTTTCTTTTGAATGCAAATGCACAATCAATTAGGATCATGGGTTACTCTTCCATGTCACATACATCTTGGTGGAGCTCTCAAAATAATAGAATATGAAATGTGCACTCATCACCAAGGCAAAGTGAATGATCATACATAAGTGATAAATAATGGCATCATTCACGCACAAGCATTAAGGTATGATATGATCAGACACATGATCGAACGGGTATCTCACACACAGAAACATAGAGTATCATCCAAGCAAGCACACAAATAAGTATCAAACAAGTGGCAAATAAGGCAAAAAGAAGCAAAACTCTCTCTCTCGAAGCCTATGATCTATACACTTTCTCCCCATTTGGCAACAAGTTACCAACAAGCTCGAAAATGTATAGTGCTATATGTCTCTCTAGGGTTGATCTTCGGGAGGAGGCATTGAGAGGACTCCAAGGACGAATGCATCGGTTGAAGTTGTTGGAGCTGGTGGAGTGGCAACTGGAGGTGGCATTGATGCTGTGGCTGCAGGTGCTGATGTAGTTGCTCTCGTGTCAGTCACTGGCACTGCAGTAGATATCTGTCCTCTTGGCACTCTCTGAAAGGCATCTGTGGTAGCATACCCTTTCCTCTCCTAAGCTTCTTCCTGGAGCTGCTCAACTGTTGTGTGCATCTTTGTTACTTTCAAGTCAAGATGATAGAATTTAGTCTCGATGATCCTCTCCAAGCTTTCTTGGTTCTGAGTCAGGGTGGCCAATCCCTTCTCAATCCTCAAGGTGGCTTGAATCAGATATCCAAGTTGGTCTTGCTTTGACTTGAGAAACACCTGTGAAGCCTCTTCAGCACTTGGCATCTTTGCTGCCTTCTCATCTTTAGCTTTCTCCCTCTTCTCTTAAGCCTCTGTAGATGTGGGATCTTCATCATTCATGACAACTATGTTGTCCTCAAAATTAGGCCTCAAGGGATGATGTTTCTTGTCCAACAAGTAGGTGCCTGTGCCCATCTTGGAGTTGATGAGCACCTGGATGTGTGAAGCATACCCACATGATCTCTTCTGGTCTGCAGCTGTCCTCTTGATTGTCTCAACAATCAGACTCATCACCTTGAACTTCTTGGGCACATCAAACAACTGCAGCAGGTTAATGAAGTGGCCTCTTATCATTCTATGTGTCGGATTCAGGGCTCCGCAGACCCTTGAGAGGTTCGAACACTGGGGTGCATACGAAGAACTCCTACTCCCTGACCTGCCGGCCCAACGATTCCACAACTTGACTCGCCGAAACCAAAGAACGAGAGACACAGAGATTTATCCTGGTTCGGGCCACCTTGCAGTGTAATACCCTACTCCAGCTTTGTGGTGGATTGCCCCGAAGTGCTGAGGATTAACTAGTATAGTGGATGAACAACCTCAGGAGGTGAAGTGTTCTTGAGCTCGACAAGCTGGTGGGTGTGAGGATGGTTTGAATGATCCGTCCCCCTCTATGGTGGTGGCTATCCTATTTATAGTGGCCTCGGTCCTCTTCCCAAATGTTGGCGGGAAGGGATCCCACAACGGCCAATTCGAAGGGAGACATCTAGTACAAGTTATCCTGACAAAAGTAGTCTTCGCCTGCAAAAGGATCTGGTGGTGACGCTATAGTGGGCTCCGCGATGACCACCGTCCTGCCATCCTGGCGGTCTTGGTCTTGTTGCACCAATATGGAAACCTTTGCTTGATTCCTCGGGACTCCGCGCCTGTGCTTGCCCCCCTTAGCACCAAAGGGGAAACTGGTAAGCTGCGCCCGCTAGCACCCTCCTGGCCTTGGTCATCATGGCTCATGTCATGTGGACCTCGTGAGGTGCGCCCTGCATAGATATCTCCGCTCCTCGGGAGCCAGCCAAGCGAGGCTGCCCCCCAGGGAGGTCTTGGTGTCGTCCGCCTCGCAAGGCTTGGCCCCTCGTGAGGGTCTTGTATTGTTGCTGCCGAACTGGGCCATACAGGGCCACTGATGGAGCCACGCCATGGGCTGCAGGCAGGCAAGTCTGGGCATCCCTGGTCCCAGAACGTCGACAGTAGCCCCGGGCCCAAGGTGCGCTCGAACTTGGCTTCGAGACAAAGGCAAAGGGCAAGTGCGGAGTGCCGCGGGCCCCAACCGCTTGCAGCCTCGGTCGACGCGTGGCGATTGACGGGTCGTGGGCACCTCTGCTTCCCACGCTGCCTCGGCAACCATCCTTGCCTGACAAAAAGGGGCTCGCGCCCACCATAGGGCTTTCATTGCTCCCCTTCGTCTTGCTCCAGATCCCCTTCTCCTTCTTGCTCAAAGTGACTCCAGATCCGCTGAAACTTCTCCCCAAGGTTGCAACCGATGGCCACCGACAAGGCTAAGGCTGTGCGCTTGAACTCCTGGTTTGAGCCTGCCCTAAGCGCATCCGCAGTCTCGGAGAAGAATCTCGCCGTTGCGCTCCTGATGGCGGCGGGCAACAACAATGAGGGGGGAGAGACCGCACTTCGGGACGGCTTCGCCGAACCGGAGGCCTCGGGTAGTACCTTCTACCCATTCTTCATGCACAGTGTCTTCGTGGGGCTGGTCCCCCTTTCTCTGAATTTTTCTATGCCATCCTCCGCCAGTACAAGCTCCACATGCTCTATCTTCATGCCAACTCCATCCTCCTCCTGTCGATCTTCGCCTTTTACTATGAAGCATTCGTGGGGGTGATGTCGTCAGTGGCGCTGCTTTGCCATTTCCTCTACTTCTGGAACAAGGAGGGCCAGTGCTCGGGGTGTGCCAACTTCGTCGCGGCCAACGGAAGCAACACAATTTCAAGAGCCGGGAAGAAGGTGGAGGGCTTCCAAAACAAGTGGGTCCTCATGGATGCCAAGAGCCCCTACCCTCAGCTGGTGCTGCCGATGGGGATGCCAGCGCCTCACGAGGGGTGGAATAGCGCGAAGTTCACCGACCCATGGGCGGAGTAGATGTTGGGGAGGATGGTAGCCGACCTGAAGCCTGACGACCCAAAGGCGGAGAAGTTGACGGGGGCCATGATCATCAAGGAGTTCCTGGCGCAGCACCTGGCTCCACTCCAGGCGCGCTCGCGCCCCATGTGGAAGCTCACGGACGAGGGAGGTGACCTCCGTCTGCGCCCGGATGCCTTGTCCGACAAGGAGCTGGAGAAGGCCCTCCGCCTCCTGGTCAGGGAGGACTAGGGGTACCCGCCTGATACCCATCTTCCGTTGTACCATCGCCCGAATGGGGCGAAGATTGTCGCCGCCATGCCCGTCTGCAACAAGCGCAGTCTCGTGCCGCCAGCGCCCACCGGAACCCCGGTGGTGGTTTCCTCCAGCGAGTCTGGCCAAGAGGAGGGGACGGACTCGGAGGCGACCCGGGAGCGGGTGGGGGAGACTTCTCCTCCCCGCCTGTAAGATATCCTCCGCACCCTCCCTAATGACGATGAGGCCGGAGAGAATCCGGTGAGGGAAGGCGGCAGCCGCGCTCGGCAAGCCAAAGGGCATGCGAACGTAGTTGTGAGATGGGCCCTCACACCGACTAGTGCGCGAAGGCCAGAAGCGCTCCTGAGCTGCGGCTCTGTTAAGCCCTGGGATGTTGACGCAGACGCGCAGCTCGTCGTCCTCGCTAGGACAAGGAGCTGCGCTAGGTGGTGGGCGGCAGTCGCCGTGCATGGCCCTTGCCTCTTGAAGCTCCTCGGTCGTCTTGGTGATGAACTCCTGAGCACCTGGCACCTTGTGCCTAGTGCCCTCGTGAGGGAAGCGTGCAGTGAAGCATGCCTCCACGTGGTGCCTAAGCGCGTCCCTCATGACATTGGCCAGGCCAGAGGCCCTCCAGAAGAAAGCGCCTGACCCCAGCCTGAGGAGGGCGCAGGGTGCGCCTTCCTATGCGAGAGAGGGAGGCGCCCCATCCATGGGCGCTGGTCCTGAGGTGGTGCCGCTGGAGACGCCGCTCTCATGAGGCTCTTGGTGGTGCAGCTGCTTCTTCTTCTTGGGGACTGCCTCAAGTGGGTAGATGGCACCTTTGTTGTCTGGGTCTTCAACCACCGCAGCCTGGTAGGCGCGCTCAAGGGAGCACACCGCGTCCTTCTCCTCGCAGGCGACCGTGATGATGCCGTAGCTTCTTGGCATCTTGAGGATGTTGTAGTCGTGGTGGGTCACCGCCATAAACTTGGCCAGGGCCGGATACCCAAGGATGGCGTTTTATGGGAGGTGGATGTGCGCGATGTCGAAGTCGATGAGCTCGGTGTGGTAGTTGTCGCGCTGGCCGAAGGTGACAGGGAGGAGGATCTTCCCTATCGGGATGGTGGAGCCATCGGTCACTCCCGAGAAGGGCTTGGTGGGCTGCAGCTGATCATACGGCACTTGGAGGTGGTCAAACATCTCGATGGAAAGAACATTGAGCCCTACGCCACCATCGAGGAGGGTCTTGGTGACAAGGACGTTGCTGATGACGGGCGGGCACAACATTGGGAGAGCACCGACAGTTGCTGTGCACTTGAGCTGGTCGGACGAGCTGAAGGTGATGGTGCACTTGGACCACCTGAGAGGATGCATGGCCTCGAGCCTAGGGAGGGCTGCGTTCACCTCACGAGCGAACTGCTTGAAGATGCGGTGGGAGGCTAGGGCCTAAGCGCCACCCAAGATGTAGGCAATGGCGCGAGGCTCCTGGAAGCCCCCAGCCCCCTCATCTTGGTGGTGTTCGTCATTCCTTCTTGGTGGTGGCGGCAGCGGAGGGAGGCCGACGTTGCCCTGAGGACGGTCCTCACGAGGCTGGTCTCTCCAGGCGCCCTCATGAGGCTGACCTTGCCAGCGATCCTCACGGGACTGGTCGCGCCACTCCTGGTGTGGGCCGCGGTCGTCCCAGTGTCCTCCACTTCTGCCTCCTCCGCGGCCGTAGCCTCGGTCATTGCGTTCGGGGCGTCGACCGAGGCGCCTATCGCGGATAGCCCTGAGCTCCTGATAGTCGTTGGTGTTGTGGCTGTGTAAACCGTGAAAGACGCAGAATGGATGGCTGCCCTTGGACGACTCTGGGTGGTCGCAGCCGCGCCTCATCTCCGGTTCGTCCGCGAGCATGACAGCCCCCTTGCACTTCACGTCCTTGACTTTGGCCTTCTTGTCTTCTGGGTTGGCAGCTAGGAGCTCGAGGAGGGAGAGGTGCCCCTCTTCAACTCTCTTGCACTTGGTAGCCATGTTGAACATCTCCAGAGCCGTGCATAAGTCCTCGTGGATGGCGAGCTCCTCCTTCATCTTGACATCGTGGAGTCCACCGGAGAACGCCGAGATGATGGCTTCATTAGAAACCTTGGGGATCTTGAGGCGAACGTTGTTGAAGCGTTGGATGTACTTCTACAGGGTCTCCCCAAGCTGTTGCTTGATGCGCTGTAGGTCACCCGCGGCAGGCGGGTGGTCGCGAGTACCTTGGAAGTTGGCGATGAAGCGCTCGCGCATCTCGCCCCAGGAGGAGATTGATCCCGTGGGGACGTTCAAGAGCCACGAGCGTGCGCCATCCTTGACGGCCATGGGGAACCAGTTCGCCATGGCCTTCTCGTCGCCGCTGGCCGCCTCGATGCTCAGCTCATAGAGCTGCAAGAACTCCGCAGGGTCGGGGGTGTCGTCGTAATGCGGAGGCAGGTCATGCTTGAACTTGCCTGGCCAGACGATGCTACATAGCTCAGGGGTGATGGCACGATAGCCCGCTCTGGTCACCGGGGCCTATCGTGGAGGTGGAGCCTGATCTTGGCACTCGCGCACAACCGCTGCAAGCAGCGCGCGGTCTTGATGTGGTGCTGGAGGGAGCGCTGGAGCACCTTCTTGCGGCCGCTGGACCTCCCGGCAGCTTTCTTCTTCACGCACGTGCGCCTGGGGCGGTGGGTCATGCGTCTTGGGCCGAGGGTGACGTCCTGACGAGGAGGTGGCAGAGGTGCTCCATGGGCCACGTCGCCCGCAGCAGGCAGCGGACGAGGCAACGAGAGGGACGGTGCAGGCGAGCGCCAAACAGTGATGACTAGCTCGGTGATGCGGTCCAGCCAGTCTTCATAGAGGTCGTCAACTGGGCGGTAGCGCAGAAGCTCACGTGCCATGAGCAATGTAGCCTCCGCGTTCCCTGGGCCATGATGAGCGTGGGACGACGAGCCGGCCGGAGGCAGTGACGGGGTGGTGGTGCGTCCGTCCCGCCGCAAGGAGGGATGCTGCGACGAAGCTTGCTGCGCATGCCCTACCGTCCCCGTGACGACGTTGGCGGCTGGTGATGGAGAACTACGGGGAGGCCCGTTGACGGGCGCCGTCTAGGCGACGCGCGCGGCGAGAGCGGCTCGACGCTCAGCACGGGCTTGGCGAGCATCTGCCATGGAGATGGTGGAGCAGCAGCGAGTCAATCAATGGAAGAGAGGCTTCCACGCACCCCTACCTGGCGCTCCAAATGTCAGATTCAGGGTTCCATAGACCATTGAGAGGTTTGAACGCTGGGGTGCATACGAAGAACTCCTACTCCCCGACCTGCCGGCCCAACGATTCCATAGCTTGACTCGAGAACCCAAAGAATGAGAGACACGGAGATTTATCCTGGTTTGGGCCACCTTGCGATGTAATACCCTACTCCAGCTTTGTCGTGGATTGTGTCGGATTTCGGGTTCCGGCAGACCCTTAAGGTTCGAACTTTGGGGTGCGCACGGAGATCTTTCCCCTACCAAATCGCGCTTCTATGGCTGGCAAGGAATCTAGGCTGGAAAGAAGAACACACAAGGGACACGAGGTTTATACTGGTTCGGGCCACCGATGTGGTGTAATACCCTACTCCAGTGTGTGGTGTAGTGGGTTGCCTCAGGGGCTGATGATGAACAATACAGGGGGAAGAACGGCCTCGCGAGAGGTGTTCTTGAGCGGGTGTGGTATGTTCTAATTTGTCCGAATCCCCCTCCCTCTATGGTGGCTAGTCCTACTTATAGAGGCCCTGGTCCTCTTCCCAAAATGCGAGCAGGAAGGGGGCCCACAATTGGCCATTTTGAAGGGGAACACCTAGTACAAGTTATCCTGACCAAAGGTGGTCTTCGGCTGCCAAAAGCACTGGTGATGACGCCGTCTTTGGCTCCATGATGACCTCCGTCCTACCGCTCTGCTGGTCTTGGTCTCGTTGCACCGGAATGGTAACCTTTGCCCGATGCCTTGGACTGTGCCTGTTCCCTTTGCACCGAAGGGGAAACAAGGACACTGCACAGGCCGGCGCTCGCCTGGCGCCCGCCTGATCTCGATCGTCATGGCTTGCGTCACAGACTCCTCGCGAGGTACCCCTGCCTTGATCTCTCCGCTCCTCGTGAGCCTTCCTGATGAGGCTGCTCCTGAGGAAGCTTCCTGTCGTCCGCCCCGCAGGGCTTGGCCCCTCGCAAGGGTCTTGAGTTTGAGCTGATGAAGCTGGGCTGCACTGGGCGCCCACTCGAGCCACGCTGCAGGCCGCAGGCAGGCAAGTCTGCGGACCCCCGTTCCCAGAACGCCGACAGTAGCCCCTGGTCCCGAGGCGCGCCCGGGCTAGGCCTAGCAGAGAAGCGAAAGGGCAAGCGCGAAGCGCTGCGGGCCCCAATAGCCTGCGGCCTTGGGCGCCACGTGGCGACAGGTTGGTCGTGGGCGTATGCGCTTCCCCACGACGCCTCGGCAACTGCACGACTTGGCAAGTCCCTGCATGCAGAGAAATGGGTCATGATTACCTGCGATCATGGTGGTCGGCGGTTGGCCTTCTCCAGCTATAAGTACAGGACTGTGCGAGCCTCGTTAGCGTATCCCTTCCTGCTACTCCTTTTCTTCTTCTAGGCTACTCGCCATTCCCATGGCTCTGCCGAAGAGATTCTCGGCCGCGGAGAAAGGAAAAGCTCGTCCGGCAGGGCCAGACTCCCCACCGACCAAGCGCGGCCGGGGCTGCCCTCGCAAGCACCCCGCGGTCCCTGTAGTGGCTTCCCGTGGCCATGGAGGCTGTTCCCTGCGCGGTGGTGAGCGCCCGGTTGCCGATGGGAGGCACGCCGTGGCCGCGAGGCCCCCCAGGCCGCGCTTTCGCTCGACGGAGGTGCTGCCGGAGTTCATCGTGTGGTTGGCAAACCCGACCAGCACCTGGCTCCAGCTCCCCCATTTCTTCGTAGGTGAACTGCCGGCCGGTGCTCGGGGCGGCCTCTGGCTTCAGGCAGATGGTTGCTGCAGCAGGGCCTCCTGGGCTTCGCTGGAGGTCTCCGCTTCTGGGGATGCGGCCCTGACCCGCGGCTGGCAAACGTTTGCCCGTGCGCGCGGCCTGAGCCGGTGGTGCACCCTGCACTTCAAATTCGATGGCGACGCCACCCTCTACGTGAGGGTGTTCAGGGAAGACGGTCGCCGCGCTGGGTGCTACCCCAAAGACGATGACCGCGACTGCCTGCCCAGCCCCGGTGCTGACCAGGATGAAGACGGTGGCAGGCGTGTAGGCGGCGGCGCTTGGGGCTTGCCAAGCTTTGGCGGCTCCTTCTCAGGCACGAGCTCCTCCAGCGGTGACCGCGACTAGCCCCCGCACCATCACGCCCGCCTGGGTGAAGGTAGCGGGTCAGCCCGCCGTCGTGCCCCAGTGAAGCGAGAGGAGGGATCCGCCTGAGCCCCCTGAGGCAGCCCGAGCTTTCGTCGCAAGTTGGTGCCGGACAAGTCGTGCCCATTTTGTCTTTCTTCTTTCCCTGCGCAAAAAAAGAAGGTAGTATAGGACCCTGCGGGGGCGTGTTAGAACTGTTGCTATTAATCATTGTGCTGCTTCCGCTGTTTCTGCGTTATGTTTCCGCGTCGCGTGCCCATGTGCGGGAATTATTTAGCTCAATGGGGCTTGACACGGTCCTCGCCTCCCGAGGCTGATGCCTCGCCGTGCGCTTCATGTCTTGCAAGGATTAGCAGGAGGAGTAGCCTTTGGTCTGGTTGCGAGGGCAATCGGCCCAGGTCCCGCGCTCGTGTCGCGATGCCCATGGGGCATGGACTAGGAGGGGTGCTCCCGCAGCGGACCCGGACATGAAAGCTTCAAACGATCGGGGCAGAAAACACTCGCAAGGGCGACCGCGAACCTCCCTCGCGAGATTTGCGAGAGAAAACGAGGCAAGTGAGTGAAAACGACAAAGAATCACAAGCCTGGGACGACAACAGCTCCAGTAAAAGTTCAAACAGGAACGAACAAGCCAACTGCATAAAGCAAATGAAAAAGTCGCGTCCGGCACCTATTCTAGTCTTCGACGTCTTCTCACCAACGCGGAGCTAAGTGCTGCCACTGGGCGTGGGCGGGAACCCCCGAGGCCCGAGGGCGGCACTCCGGAGACTCCGGGGCGTGTACAGCCCCACTCATTATTACGTGAGAGTGTCACGGGAGGCGAGCTTCACAGGCATTGGCCTTCTTCACAGGCACCGGGCCTTTTCCAAAACGCGGCAACTTCATAGGCATTGGCCTTCTTCACAGGCACCGGGCCTTTCCCAAAATTCGGGAGCTTCACAGGCATTGGCCTTCTTCACAGGCACCGGGCCTTTCCCAAAATGCGGCGGCTTCACAGGCACCGGGCCTTTCCCAAAATGCGGCAGCTTCACAGGCATTGGCCTTCTTCACAGGCACCGGGCCTTTCCATAGGCGCTAGGCCTCGCTCAGGGATAGAACCTCCAGAGATGTTGAATGTTCCACGCGTTCTGGACGGGTACTCCCTCCGGGGTCTCCAAGCGCGCGGAGCCAGGCCTGGAAACATGAACAACCTTGAATGTGCCCTCCCACATGGGAGAGAGCTTGTGCAGCCCCTCCCTGGAGAGAACCCATCTGAGCATGAGGTCCCCTACCTCAAGAGTTCTGGGGTGGATGTTGCGGCAGTGGTATCGCCGCAGCGCCTGTTGATACCTTGCCACTCGTAGCGCGGCTTCTCGACGGCGTTCCTCCCCTAGCACGAGATCCGTCCCCCGCATGACGTCCTGCTGCGTCTCGTCGAATGCCAGGACCCGCGCGGAGCGACGCCTGACTTCGTGAGGGAGGACAACTTCTGCTCCGTAGACGAGGAAGAACGGCGTCTCGCGAGTCGGCTTGGCCGCGGTTGTGCGGATAGACCACAACACGGACTAGAGGTCGTCGTACCAGCCCCTGCCGCAAGCCTCCAGCTTCTTCTTGAAGGTCTTGGCTTTGAGGCCCCTCAGGACCTCCGCGTTGGCTCGCTCGGCCTGGCCGTTGCTCCGGGGGTGCGCCACCGAGGCGTAGCATATCTGCGTTCCAAGGTTAGCACAGTACCTTTTGAAGAGATTACTGGTGAATTGCGAACCGCTGTCGGTGATGATGCGGTTGGGCACCCCAAACTGGCTCACGAGACCCTTGACGAACTTGACTGCGAAGCCTGCTGGGATGGTGTGGACAACTTCAACCTCAGCCCACTTGGTGAACTTGTCCACAGCGACGTAGAGGTAGTGATAGCCCCCTCGCGACCGAGGGAACGTGCCCAGAATGTCTAGCCCCCAAACTGCAAACGGCCACGAGAGGGGTATAGTCTGTAGACCCCCCGCCGGCTGATGGATCTGCCTAACATGGAACTGGCAGGCCTCGCAAGCCTTCACCAGCTCAACGGTGTCGCTGAGTGCCGTGGGCCAGTAGAATCCACTACGGAACGCCTTTCTGACGAGGGCTCGCGATGATGAGTGGTGCCCACGGTCTCGGCCATGTATGTCCGCCAGCAGCTCCTTCCCTTGCTCCCTGGAGATGCAACATAGGGACACGTCATTTGGTTGCTTCCGGTAGAGCTCCCCATCCTTGATGCAGTAAGTCGTGGCCTGCCGCGCTACACGCTCTGCCTCCTCCTCGCTCTCCGGCAGGGTCCCTTGCATCAAGTAGTTCTTGAGCTCTGTGATCCAACACCCTTCCTGAGGCTCTGACGCCAGGAGCAGGCGTGCCCCTGAAGCCAAGCCGCAGGCCGGAGCTCCCGAGGTAGGCGGCTGAGGGAGCTCCTCCCTTGGTTGCGCCGTGCTCGATAGTGATGGTGCCGCTGAGGGTTTGAAGAGCCGCTCCTCGAAGACGCCAGGCTCCTAAGGCAGCCGCCTGGATGCCCTCTTGGCAATGTCATCAGCCTCTTGATTGGTGCCGCGAGGCACATGCTGCAACTCCAGCCCCCAGAACTGCTTCTCCATCTTGCGAACCTCAGCAAGGTAGGCTTCCATGTGCTCATCCTTTGGTTCGTATATCTTGTTGGAGAAGTTGACGAGGAGCTGCGAATCGCCCTTGATGATGAGGCGCTTTACCCCTAAGGCGATTATGGCTTTCAAGCCTGCTATCAGGCCTTCGTACTCTGCTATGTTGTTGGAGACCTTTTCTCCGTGCTGGAAACAGAGTTGCACGACGTAGTAGAGTTTGTCCTGAGTGGGGGATACGAGCACTGCGCCAGCTCCCGCGCCGTGCCGGGAGAATGCCCCATCGAAGTACATGACCCAGCCGTCTGGTGCCTCACTTCCCAGGGAAAGTGATCGGTCCTCGCTTGCCTCGAGACCCGGTGCTTCTGCCCATTCTGCCATGAAATCCGCAAGTGCGGCTCCCTTGATGACTCTGGTCGTACTGAGTTCTAGCTGAAATGCTTGTTGTTCGATGTTCCATTCAGCGACTCTTCCAGCTGAGTTGGGGCTCCTGAGTACCCTTTCCAAGGGGTATGCTGAGACGACTTTGATGGGTGGCCTTGGAAATAGTGCCGCAGCTTGCGTGAGGCCACTAATAGCGCGAGGAGGAGTTTTTGAGGCATGGGGTACCGCGCCCTTGCGTCCTGTAGCACTGTGCTGACGAAGTACACAGGATGCTCGACGAGGTTGAGGGTGCTAGCGCAGCTTGCATCCTCCAGAGGTCGAGGCGTCTCCTGAGATGGTGGAGCCCCCAGTGCTTGATTGCTTGAAGAGGCCTCTCCTTCCCCGGGTGCGTTCTACCGCTGTGGCTGTTCCACTCCGGCTGCGGTCGTGGTCCTCACGAGGCCCTCTTGACTTTGCTTTGCTTCAGCCTGGACGGCGGCTGCGGCCTTGGTCCGGCACTCCTCCCTGACCGCCACCAGGGCTGCGCTAGCGGAGTAGGGGGTGGCCTCAAGGTAGAGAACCAGGGGCTCCCGCGGACGCGGAGCTACCATCACTGGTGGGCTGGTAAGGTACCTCTTGAGATCTTTGAATGCCTTGTCGGCCTCTTCAGTCCATTCGAAGGGGCCCTTCTTCTTCATTAACTTGAAGAAAGGCAGTGCTCAATCCCCCAGCTTGGAGATGAAGCGCCCTAGCGCGGTTACACGCCCGGTGAGCTTCTGCATCTCTCTTAGGGTCCTTGGCGGGCTCATGTCTTCGACTACTTTGACCTTCTCTGGGTTGGCCTCGATGCCCCTGTGGGACACGAGAAAACCCAGGAGCTTGCCCGAGGGGACCCCAAACATGCACTTCTCCGGGTTGAGACGTAGGTCCACTTCGTTGAGGCTCGCAAAGGTTTCTTCCAGGTCTTGTATCAGGGTTTTTTCCTCCCGGGACTTCGCCACAATGTCGTCGACGTAAGCTTCAGCCTTCCTCCCGAGCTGCCGGCCTAAGGCGATGTGCATCAGCCACTGGAAGGTTATGCATGCGTTGCGCAACCCAAATGGCATGCATGTGTAGCAGTACACTACACATGGGGTCAGGAAAGCCGTTTTTTCCATGTCTTCTATCGCCACCTTGATCTGGTGTTAGCCTGAGAAGGCATCTAGGAAGCACAATAGGTCACACTCTACGGTAGAGTCGACTATCTGGTCAATGCGGGGAAGCGGAAATGGATCCTGTGGACAGGCTTTGTTGAGGTTGGTGAAGTCGACACACATGCGTTCCTTTCCTCCCTTTTTCGGCACAATGACCGGATTAGCAAGCCAATCTGGGTAACGGATCTCGCGGATAACTCCTGCCGCTTCTAGCTTCCAGGTCTCCTGAATGATGAAAGCTTGTTTCTCAGTGGACTGTCGCCTCGCCTTCTGCTTCACGGGGCGCATGTTGGGGCACACGTTAAGGTGATGCTCAATCACACCCCTCGGGACCCCTGCTAACTGATCAGGTTCCCATGCGAACACCTTCTTGTTCGCACGCAGGAACCTCAGCAGGGCCTTCTCCTGCTCAGGCTCGAGGTTGGCTCCTATGGTGAAGGTAGCGTCAGTGGACCCGTCCTCGTTGACCGGTACCTGCTTGGTTTCCGCCTTGTCTTGGGTGAACAACTGGTTCTTTTTAGCCGGCGCAGCCCCCTTGGGCTCAAGGGCGTCGGTGTTGGTGGGCTGCGCCACCACGGCCGCCCTGAAAGCAAGCTTGAGCACCTGCAATAGATCCCTTGTGTCTCCTGACACGGTAAGGACGCCGCTGCTCCCGGGCATCTTCATGAGGTTGTACGCCGGGTGAGTTGCTGCCATGAACCGGGCCAAGCCCGGATAGCCGAGGATGGTGTTGTAGGGGAGGCCGATGGGGGCGATGTCGAAGTCGATCAGCTCTGTGCGGAAGTTGTCGTGGGTGCCGAAGGTCACTTGGAGGCGGATCTGTCCCAAGGAGGCGGTGGAACCGACTACGACACCCGAGAAAGGCCTGCTAGGCAGAAGCCGGTTTAGCGGCACATGGAGGAAGCTGAAGGTCTCCACCGAGAGCACGTTGAGGCCGGCACCACCGTCGATGAGGGTCCTGGTGAAGGCCACCTGGCAGATGGTGGGGGTGCACAACATCGGGAGCGCGCCCGAACTGATGGGGTTGAAGGGGTGATCATCCGAGTCGAATGTTAGATCGGCCTCGGGCTCCACCCAGCCCGGGGGGCTTCTCGACGCTTGGAGGCGGTGCTGATCTGGCGGGTGAACGGCTTGACGTGGCGGCTCGAGGGTGGTGCCTGTGAGCCACCAAGGAGAGCTGCAACAACGGGCGGCACTGGTGCGGCATAACGGGCGAGGAAGAGGTCGCGCAGCTCCTCCCAGGAGGTCCCAGAGGCCGTCGGCAGGTGGAGGAGCCATGCGCGCGGGTCACCGGCGAGGGCCATGGGGAACCAGCTGGCCATCACTCAATCGTCGCCCCCGGCTTGGAGGACGGCCTCCTCATACACCAGCAGGAAAACCAGCGGATCTGTCGCACCGTTGTAGCGCGGCGGCGTCTCGGGCTTGAATTTGTGTGGCCACTGCACCTGTCGCAAGGTGGGGGCCAAGGCTCGGAGCCCCCCGGCCCCAGTGCCGGCATCGGT
Source organism: Triticum urartu (assembly GCF_056163025.1). Taxonomy (NCBI): domain Eukaryota; kingdom Viridiplantae; phylum Streptophyta; class Magnoliopsida; order Poales; family Poaceae; genus Triticum; species Triticum urartu. The sequence continues at coordinate 296,873,308 of NC_141878.1, read as the reverse complement.
TGCGAGAGCGGGTGGCGCGTTGTCCGCCATGAGGGCGAAATGCGATGTTGGTGGAGAGCGGGTCGTCGAGAGGGAGAACTCCGGCGCACCCCTACCTGGCGCGCCAAATGTTGGATTTCAGGTTCCGGAAGACCCTTAAAGTTCTAACTCTGGGGTGCGCACGGAGATCTTTCCCCTACCAACTCGCGCTTCTATGGCTCGCAAGGAATCTAGGCTGGAAAGAAGAACACACAAGGGACACGAGGTTTATACTGGTTCGGGCCACCGATGTGGTGTAATACCCTACTCCAGTGTGTGGTGTAGTAGATTGCCTCAGGGGCTGATGATGAACAATACATGGGGAAGAACGGCCTCGCGAGAGGTGTTCTTGAGCGGGTGTGGTATGTTCTACTTTGTTCGGATCCCCCTCCCTCTATGGTGGCTAGTCCTACTTATAGAGGCCCTGGTCCTCTTCCCAAAATGCGAGCGGGAAGGGCGCCCACAATTGGCCATTTTGAAGGGGAACATATAGTACAAGTTATCCTGACCAAAGGTGGTCTTCGGCTGCCAAAAGCACTGGTGATGATGCCGTCTTGGGCTCCACAATGACCTCCGTCCTGCCGCTCTGCTGGTCTTGGTCTCGTTGCACCGGAATGGTAACCTTTGCCCGATGCCTTGGACTGTGCTTGTTCCCTTTGCACCGAAGGGGAAACAAGGACACTGCACAGGCCGGTGCCCGCCTGACGCCCGCCTGATCTCAATCGTCATGTCTTGCGTCACGGGCTCCTCACGAGGTACCCCTGCCTTGATCTCTCTGCCTCCTCGCGAGCCTGCCTGATGAGGCTGCTCCTAAGGAAGCTTCCCGTCGTCCGCCCCGCAGGGCTTGGCCCCTCACGAGGGTCCTGAGTTTGAGCTGATGAAGCTGGGCCGCACTGGGCCCCCACTCGAGCCACACCGTAGGCAGGCAAGTCTGGGGACCCCCGTTCCCAGAACGCCGACAGATTGCCCCGAAGGGCTGAGGATTAACTAGTACACTGAATGAACAGCCTCAGGAGGTGAGGTGTTCTTGATTTCGACGAGCTGGTGGGTCTGAGGATGGTCCAAATGATCCGCCCCCTCTATGGTGGTGGCTAAGTCCTATTTATAGTGGCCTCGGTCCTCTTCCCAAATGTTGGCGGGAAGGGATCCCACAACGGCGAATTGGAAGGGAGACATCTAGTATAAGTTATCATGACAAAAGTAGTCTTCGCTTGCAAAAGGCTATGGTGGTGACGCTGTAGTGGGCTCTGCGATGACCTCCATCTTGTCGTCCTGGTGGTCTTGGTCTTGTGGCACCAATATGGAAACCTTTGCTTTATTCCTCGGGACTCCGCGCCCGCGCTTGCCCCCTTAGCACCAAAGGGGAAACTAGTACGCTACACCCACTGGCGCCCGCCTGGCCTTGGTCGTCATGGCTCACGTCATGTGAACCTCGCGAGGTGCGCCCTGCATAGATATCTCCGCTCCTCGGGAGCCAGCCTAGCGAGGCTGCCCCCCCCGAGGGAGGTCTTGGTGTCGTCCGCCTTGCGAGGCTTGGCCCCTCGCGAGGGTCTTGTGTTGTTGCTGCTGAACTGGGCCGCACAGGGCCGCTGATGGAGCCACGCTATGGGCCGCAGGCAGGCAAGTTTGGGCACCCCCGGTCCCAGAACGTCGACACTATGATCTCCTGACTTGGGCAACAAGGTATGCCTCAAGATTGTGTTGATGGTGGTCAGGCCAGACAATAGATAATATACGGAGCCCATCTTGTGAGTCTCCAAAGCTTTGTTTGGAATCTCCTTATACACGTTAGCCATGGAGTTGTGATCCTTCTTCTTCTTGGCATATACATCTATGTCATCTTGATGCTGTGGAGGGGCATTTATCAGCTTTGCCCACTCAGCAACTGTCAATTGTTACCTGGTACCCTCAGACATCCAGACAATTCTGCCATCAGGATAGAAGTGTGCTGTGGAGTAGAATTGCATAATAAGTTCATCATTCCACTTGGTTAACTTCTGACCCACAAATTTGTCTACCCCACATAGCCTGAAGCTCTCATGCACTCCTGGGAAGTGGTCTTCACTGCTGTCAATATACTTCCAGTCTACCCATTTCATATTGCAGACAATGGGCTTCTTATCTAGCAGAATGTTCTCATAGAAGTCCTGCTGCTCCTTGGTGTGAAACCTGTAATCCACGACAGTCCTTCTCCTCACAGCATATGGATCAGATTCTCTCCATAGTCTGAGACCTACATCTTTTCTGATCTTCATGTTTTCTGCCACTAGATGATTGTCATCATGGTCTGGGATCATGGGCTTGAGCTTCCTAAGAACTTGGGCTTCAGCCTCTTATTCTTCTTCCTCAACTTCAGTCTCAGGCACTAGGGCCTTGTTCTTCTCCTCAGATGGTATATTCCTTGTGCTCATCTTTGGTGCAGTCTTTGGAGCTAGAGCAGAAGCTTTGGGGGCAGTCTTGGGCTTAGAAGCGGCACCCCCAGACATGATGGCATCCGCCATCAACTTTTGAGCTTTGGATGATGGTGCAACATCCTCTTCTTCCTCTTCCTCTTCATCCTCAGCTGGGTCTTCCATCATAGAGGATCTCCCAATGACTTTGGCCATAGTTTTCTTGGCCCTTTCCTTTCTTTTCTTGCCCTCACCAGTAGGCTCTTCAGTTGATTTTTAAGTCTGAAGAGTGGATGCTCTGGCCTTTGACATGGGCACTCTCTTTGCAGGAGCCTTTTTGTGCACACCAGGATTTGTGGATGCAGCTGTGCCAAATTCATTCTTGATAACCTTCTTTTTCTTGGAGTTTACCTCCTCCTCAGCAGCTACATTGTCTTCATCTTTAGACTCAGAATTTTTCTTCCTCCTCTGCCTAGTAGCAGCCTTAGGAAGGTTGCTAGGAGTACTTCTACTGCCTTCATCATAACTCCCAGAGGGACTTGTGCCCTCAATCAGATTCAACTGCTCCTCAGACTTGTTCTGGCTATCACTCTGATCAGACATACTGGCACTACAAGCTGGCAGCTGACCCTGTGAATAGTTATAGATGAGATAGAGTGGATGATCATCACAAAGTGTAGAGATTTTGCAAAATAGATGACTCAAAAACTTAGTTTTAGTTTTCCACAGAAAGCATTTCGGAGCTACCGATTTGTAAACTAGGTGACACCGAACCAACTTTTGGAGTCTAAACTAGTGAAATCGGTCAGACTGAGACACAGTTCGGAGGCTCCGAGATTGCTAGGGTTTCACTAAGAGTTGAACTCGGTCACACCGATTTGCAAGTTTCGGTCAGACCGAAAGGTGTAAGTGCAATGGCCTAAGCCAAATCGGTGAGACCGATTTCCACAACTCGGTTGGTCCAAGATGAGTTCGGCGGAAACCTAACCCTAAATTTTCGAATGAAAACTAATCTAAAGGAAGATTTCACTGGATAGATTGATCTCATACGTGGTAAGAAACATGGCATTGACCTTGTGTTTAGAATCGGAGTTAAAAAGAATGCACAAGGGGTTGAACTCATTCCCTAACTCGGCGACGAGTTCGCTATGGCGGCAACGGCGGTGTTGAAGTCCGTTGACAGCGACGGAGACTAGCGGCGGTAGGTTGCTGACGAGGAGAGGATGATTCAGAGACCCTAGACGGTAGAGTAGGACACACACGGGCGAAGTGGTTTTGGAGAAAATTCCAAAATTTGACCCGTCGGTATATATATCCTGACCCTGTCGGCGTGACCGAGTGGAACAACTCGAGTGGCACCGAGATGTAGAATCGCAAGCGGTTACTGCAACTCGGTGTGACCGAAAGGTTCTATTCGATTGCACCGAGATTGAAAACCTAGATCAACTCAGTGAACTCGGTCAGACCGAAGAGGATGTATCGGTCAGACCGAAATGTACAGATAGGTTTTGGAAGTTTAAGTCTATGATGAATCGGTGACTCCGAGTGCTCCTCACCCAGAGTGTTCAAATCTGACTTGATCAAACTTTGTGATGTAGCATGAATATAGTTTGAGATGTGGAAAGCATAGATAGCTAGAGGAAGTTCTTAGGCATTCTTGTCCATCCATTTGGCAAAAGAAAAAGAACCAAACAATCAAAGCAAGAAATGGATGTCCTCGAATGAGTAAAATATGCAACCAACATGCTCATGCAATAAAATGGCAAATGAAATATGTGGCAAAGCATGCACAAACACTCTAGCATTTATCAAGCAATTGGCGATGACTAGGTCATCTATATATGAGTATATTGATTAAGGAGTCAAATGAGAACATTTGATCGTAGGTCATACTCATCGTTTTAAGCACAAGTGGGGTTACCACTTTTACATAAAGCATTGTTGTGTTCACATCATTAGAGTTGCTTTAGCTCAATTCTTAGAGTAAAGCTCCCCCTAGATGTGATATCCCCCCTAAGAGGGATGAACTAACCTTGGGTTTTGTCGATGATGACTTCATGTAGATGTTGAAGATGTGGATGCTCAATATTGATGTTCATCATTTGGAGCAATCCATTGGAGTGAGTTGCACTTTCAATACCTACATGGGTTAGTCCCACAAGGAACAAACAAGGATATCCATAGACATAGAGTGAAGTACACACAAGATGATGTCCATGAAAGCATTAGGTTACCTTGTCCCTTGTCTTACCAACAAGCGGGTTTGTGACTCCTTGAACTAGTGCAAGATGTGGAAGTTGTTTGCACTTGTTCTCGCCAAAATGATATGAGTGAAGTATATTGGCGGAGTCACCCTCAAGAACTCTCTAGTTCTTCTTCTTCAGGATCCACATCAACTTGATGGGAATCCTTGGAGTTGTAGTAATACTTGATGAAGCAGAACTTGATGTAGTCTTGGGAACCCACTTGACCAAGGCCTTGGGAGCTTCTTCAAATGCATCAATCTCCTCTTGAAGCTTGTCCTTGCCTTTTTGCTTGTGGTCTTGTGGTGGAAGACCATCTTGAGCTTGTGTTCCCTTGAAAGAAGTAGGATCATACTTCTCTTGTTGAGGAAAAAACTTTGTCTTGGGGCATTGATCTTCTTACCACTCAACTCCATTGGCATTGAACTTTCGTTCAAAACAAACATCTTGCTTCTTCTGGTGCCTTCCTTGCTTGTGTACAATTTCCTCAAATTGCTTACTTCCGGCAAGGCTCTTGTAAACACCTTTCTCTATAATTCCCTTCAATAAGTTATTTTCTTGCTCAAGTGTAACTTGGCTAAGAGAACCATTAGTGGAATCAATAGAACTACTAGAAGCAACAACATTGGATTTAGCATGAGTATTGTTACTACTAGAAGAAGAGTCTTTCTTACTTTTATTGCTAGATTTAGTTGTGGCATGTAAGTAGACAAGAGTAAACGCTTGACAATTTAAGAAGAACTTTTCTTGTGAAGATGATTGCCTTTAAGAACCCATGCCCTTGCTCAAGGTTGAGCTTTTCAAAGCATAGCTTCTCATGAGTCTTTAAAAGCTCTCGATGATCTTCCAAGGTAGTTTCATGAGCTAACTTAAGAGTGTTTAGTTCTCTAGTTAGACGCTCAATTTCCTTCTTATCACCATCATTCATTTTATCTTGATTATCATGATTAATAGCAAGTTCATCATAGTTTTCATCACTAGATTTGTCAACAAGTAAATCATCATCACCTAGCAAATTATCTTCATCATATTGAAATCAACATACTCGGGGTGTGATACCTTTGGGCCTTTAGCCATGAAGCATCTTCCAATTCCTTCATTTGGTGAGTCAAATATGTCATATGAGTTGGTTGACACAAGTGCTAGACCGACAACGCCTTCATCTTGAGTATATTCGGAGTCGGAGTGATAACTTCTCTCGGAGTGATGGTCGGAGTCAGAGCCGGATACCCATTCACCAACATGAGCTTGATGTCTTTGTTTTGTGTAGCTCCTTGATGACTTGTCCTTCCTTTCCGAATCCTTGCTTCTGCGAGAGGTCATTCGTTCATAATGATCATCTCTACTCCTTCTCTCTCTTGGAGGTGATTCTTCTCTTCAACTTATCCTTTTAGGTGAGTCTTCTCTTCTTTTGTAGGGATCCGTACACTCATTGGAGTAGTGTCCGGGTCTTCCACAATTGTAGCAATGACGCTCACGACTAGAAGATCTTTTGTCATTGTAGGACCTTGACTTGGAACTCCTTTCTTTGCTTCTACTCTTGTAGAACTTTTTAAAGTTCTTCACCATTAGGCTCAATTCCTCATTGAAGGCTTGTTTTTCACTTGATGATGTAGGAGCATCACATGAGACTTTGTAAGCACCACTTGAATGGTTGTGAAGCTTCTTTATCCTTGAGGGACATCTCATGAGCAACAATTCTTCCAATGATTACTGTTGGCTTGAGATCTTTGTAGTTGGGCATCATTTGAATCAATGTGCACACGGTATCATATTTTCCATCCAATGCTCTTAGGATCTTCTTGATGATGAATCTGTCGGCCATCTCTTCACTTCCTAAACCGGCAATCTTAGTTGTGATGAGAGCAAGCCTAGAGTACATTTCAGCGACACCTTCACCATCCTTCATTTTGAACTTGTCAAGCGGACTTTGAAGCACATCCAATTTGGATTCCTTGAAGGAGTCGGTACCTTCGTGCATATCAATCAAAGTATCCCAAATTTCCTTTGCATTCTCAAGACGGCTGATTTTGTTGAATTCTTCGGGGCAGAATCCGTTGAAGAGGATATCGCAAGCTTTAGCATTGTATTGCAGCATCTTCAAGTCTTCCGCGCTAGCTTCACGGTTCGGTTCTCTCCCATCAAAGAATTCACCTTGCAAGCCAATACACACAATAGGCCAAACGGGAGGGTTGTGTCCAAGAATATGCATTTTCATCTTATGCTTCCAACTAGCAAAATTAGTACCATCAAAGTAAGGGCTTCTACGATGGTAATTTCCCTCGCTAGACGCCATACTCTCCTAGGTTGTGAAACCAAGGGTATGATCACCAAAGCTATGGAAATTGAGGTAAATGGAGACCAAAACTCTGATACCACTTGTAGGATCGAAAGTATGTCTAGAGGGTGGGGGGTGATTAGACTACTTGACCAAATAAAAACCTAGCCTTTTCCCAATTTTAAGTTTTGGCAGATTTTAGCAACTTAGCACAAGTCAAGCAATCAACCAACACATGCAAGTTTAAGAGTATAGGAGCGGAATGTATCATTGCATATGAAGGTAAAGGGAGGAGTTTAGAGGGAGCAAACACAATGTAGACACGGAGATTTTTGGCGTGGTTCCGATAGGTGATGCTATCGTACATCCACGTTGATGGAGACTTCACACCCACGAAGGGTAACGGTTGCGCGGGTCCACAAAGGGCTCCACCCATGAAGGGTCCACGAAGAAGCAACCTTGTCTATCCCTCCATGGCCATCGCCCACGAAGGACTTGCCTCACTTGGATGACTCTTCATGAAGTAGGCGATCTCCTTGCCCTTACAAACTCCTTGGTTCAACTCCACAATCTAGACGGAGGCTCCCAAGTGACACCTAACCAATCTAGGAGACACGACTCTCTAAAAGGTAATAGATGGTGTGTTGATGATGAACTCCTTGCTCTTATGCTTCAAACGATAGTCTCCCCATTACTCAACTCTCTCTCACAGATTTGGATTTATCGAAAATATGATTAGAGTGGAAAGCAACTTAGGGAAGGCTAGAGATCAAGATTCTTGTGGTTGGAATGGAATATCTTGGTCTCAACACATGAGTATGTGGTTCTCTCTCAAAAAATGAATGGTAGAAGTGTAGGCACGTTCTGATTGCTCTCTCCACGAATGTAGGATGGGTGGAGGGGTATATATAGCCTCCACACAAAATCTAACCGTTACACACAATTTACCAAACTCGGTGAGACCAAATACACAAACTTGGTCAGACCAATTCAGTTCAAAATGTGAACGTTAGGCTTTTCGGTGGGACTGATATGATCAGCTCGGTGGGACCAATTTCATTAAGGCTAGGGCATAACGTAATCTTGGTGAGACCGATCACATGAACTCGATGGAACCGATTTCTGTAATAGGCAAACAGAGAGTTGGTCAGGCAAACTCGGTGGGACCGATCGCTCATTTCGGTGAGACTAAAACATTACAAAAAGGAAACAGAGAGTTTGCATTGCGAACTCGGTGGGACCGATCGCTCATTTCAGTTAGACCGAAACATTACGAAGGGAAACAGAGTTTGCAATCCCATCTCGGTGAGACCGAGATCCCTCTCGATGAGACCGAACTGATTAGGGTTTCTGGCTATGGCTATGTCAAATGAACTCGGTGGCGCCGGATAGATCAAATCGGTGGGGCCGAGTTTGACTTTTGGGTTGGGACATATGTGGATATGAGAAAGTGGTTGAGGGATTTTGGAGCATATCACTAAGCATTTGAGCAAGCAAGCCATTAAGCAACACCTCATCCCCTTTTAATAGTATTGGCTTTTCCTATGGACTCAATGTGATCTTGGATCACTAAAATGATAATGTAGAGTCTTGAGATTTTTGCCAATATGTTTCCTTAGCATTTGAGGGGTCCACATTCTTAGTCCATGCCATGCCACTCATTGAACTTTCTGAAATAATCATCTTGAAAGAGCATTAGTTCAATGAGCTATATGTTGTTAGGAATTACCAAAACCACCCAGGGATAGTTGCACTTACAACTACATTGGTTGATGATTTTTTTCTTAACCTGTATATAAACCTCCATCCTGGTTCAATGGTCCCCTTCATACTTAGTGTAAAATTTTGACCATAAATTTAATTAACAAAGTGTCAATGCATGTCATAAAAAACTATACCATTAAAAACTATGTTCAAATACGAATCCAGTGATATGATTTTTGGTGAAATGCATTATCATTTTATTAGTTAAATACTCCCTACATCTAGGTGTATAAGTCACTTTACGAAAATCAAATAATCCCAAAACACTTAGGCACAGTGCATTAACTCCCACCTTGTTTCTTGACATATCAACCAATAAGAGATGTGGGCGTTCATGTTTTCAATGAGTCGAGACTACCAAATAGGACATGAAGTGGTTAGTTCATTGCATGCAATGATATTATTTAGCAAATAAACAATAAGTTCTCTTGTTTTTCCCTCCTTGGTTACGGTGCACAACCAAAGATGACTTATTCATCTAGATGGAGAGAGTAGATGGTCAAAGTTTGACACAAAATTAATGCATTGGTAAACATAATTTTTTGAGGAAAACGAGTGCATTAATTGAGTGTTTTTGCAAACTACAAAAATTATCACCACTCATCATCTACCTTGGTTGATGAGATTTTTGAATTGAGCCCTATAAACCGGAAAGGAGGTAGTACTAGTACTCCTACATTATTGGCGCTGGGTGCCTTGGCCAATGTTTCATCTTGTTGGACAGAATGAGCATACATGCATAGGGATACTGTAGATAGGAAGTCTTCGCGATCCATTATTGCCCATCTCAGTGAGAGAGAACTATTCAACTAATCTTCACAGTGAAGTGACAATACATGCTGTAGCAGATGGGACACTTAATTAATAAGCTAAACTAGCGTGTCGGTGTTACTAAATCAGCCTTACCCAGTACTGCCATCATGTTTGCCAGTGGAGCACGCTTCCAAAAATACACCTAGACACCTCTCTCCTCCATTAACCGACATATGGGCCCTATTGAGGTAGACCCCACTTGTCATCGGTGTAACTATTTACACTCCGAAGGATGGTATATCCTGGTAGTAGTACTAGTAGAATTGAGATTTAATGCACTTTCTTCGCCATCTTTCACTCTTCTTCCTCCTTTCTTCTTCTTCCTCCTCTCTTCCCCATCGCCGGCCACACACCATTTCCCCCCACTCACTGCTCGCCCGCCCGCGCCATCTTCCTTGGTAGTTCGCGCGTACCATACCCCCCGCTCACTGCTCGACCACACACGCCATCTTCTTCGCTCGCCCGCCCGAATCTAGTTCCCCACTGGCTCGCAGGCACCGAAAACCCCAGTCACTCAGCGCCCTAAAAACCCTATGGCAGAACTGATTGACACACAAAGCCACAATTGGAATTCCCTCCCCGATGTTCTCTTGGAGCAGATCTGTAATCGTATGGACCTGCTCAGCACCGTCCGTCTGGCCGCATGCTCGGTGTCTTTCTACCGTCAACTTGTCGGCAACTGGCTGGCTCTTTTCAAGACACCCTGCTTGCTGATGCCCGATCCTTGCAGGTGGCCCAGACACCGACTTGACGATCCTACAGAGGTTGTCGTGGTGCCCCTCGACATGCTACCACTACCCGTCCACCTATCCTTCATGCGCGGCTACTACTAGGCGGGCATGAAGGCCAACATGATCATCCTCATCCACCAATCCGGTAGTCCATGGCGTCTCGTGGATATCTACACCCGGCGAGAGATCACCCTTCCATCGTTGGATACGCCACCATCAAGCCCCGCGGCCCGCCGGACACTCCTGCCTACTACACATGAGACACGTCGAGCTTTTGGCTCGACCTCTGTTTGCTGAAGGTTGTAATCTGCGAAGTGCCCACACCATCAAAAGACTACATGGATTACAAGCTCATCGCCTTGTTCAACATGGGATTAGTCTATCTAAAATCCGGTCGTTATACATGGTTATGGCTCATCGCCAATCCTGTTGAGGCAACATCTCTGTTTGATGCTATAGTGCACGATGGCATCGTTTACGCGGTCGACACACAGATTGGCTGCCTATACTGGTGCAATCTATCGTCCTATAATTGTTCTATCTCATCTCTTCTTTACCTTATGAATACAACTGCGTGTTCATTGTTACAAATTTAGAATAGATAGTATGTCCATAACCACATCATTGCTATATGTTCCTCTCATTTCCTAGATTTTTATGACCACACATGTTATTGTTAGAGTTGATATGAGAACAATTGGCATCTAATGATTGTTAGAATAGATATTATGAGTATAACCTCATGATTTCTATATGTTACTCTCATTTCCAAGATTTTTATAACAACACATGTCATAGCTAAGAGTTGATATGAGAACGGTAGTAAGTGCTATGGTAGAATATGAGTAGGCCCTGTCATAGTTGTTTTTCTCTCATTGTTACATGATGTTTGAACCATGAGATATTGCTAGAATATGAAAGCCATTGGCTTATTTTTTTAACTTGGGGTATGATTATGACAACGACATTGCAATTCTCCGTCTATGATATGTGTTACTGTTATAATAATCTTAATTCCACACATACTCTGAACATGATTGTTTATTTTTGTCCTTTTGGTCTCCAATTTGAATTGTTGCAGCAGACGCAAATGCGCTAGGATTCATGATTCCAGGACCCGAAATCATACCAACTGATGGGTGGTGGTTTATCGCTCGTTCAGCTGATGGCGGTAATTTGATGCACATTCGCACGTACCAAATTGACCAAACCATTACATCAAACCACATGCAGTACAATGCATGGGGTGATCGTGACATTGATGGCTATGGCTACTTCGTGTTCGAGAAAGATCCCAGCTCCATTCGGCCAGGCTTATTCAACTAGAGGCAGGTTTACAGCCTCGACAACCACTCCATGTTCCTCGGGCTCAATTATCCGATCATCCAACTAATCATTGATCATATCACCGGCGATGATTACCGTGCTATGCAACTTCCATGCATTCGCCAGGGGAACTGTGTTTACACATCATACCATGGGTTTCATGAATCACCATATCTAGAGATTCGTCGACACAGCTTGTTGCCAGATAATCTTCAGTGTGTGAAAGGCATCAAGCTTCCATGCGATGGATGGCTTTTCACTGGTGCACATCGGTCCTAAACAGACAATTTTTAACCCCTTTCCGCGACGGCATTTGGAACCATCGCCAAGTGAGTGTGGGCGATAGGGGGTCCTTCCCACACGACCCAAAAACCATCGGGGATATGGAGCAGTGATCCAGAGGCCTTCCAAAATGTAATCGTGTGCGATGCAACACACACTAAATTCTTTTGCATGTGTGGTATTGGTGATTAAGCGTTTCTAATGATGCAGTGAAATAATACGGCCAGTCGTAACGAACCGTTTGGGAAACATTATGTAAGGCACACGGGCCAACATAAGAACTATGTGCGATTTGTGCCCCATCGCACACGAGTTTTCTACGCAACCCGTCCGCCATGCTAGACTCTATCGCACACGTTTGCCAACAATTACCGTCTGCGATAATGTTCTATCACAAACAGTTCAGGAGCCCCTTCGCACACATACAAGTGCTGCAGACCGTTTGTGATTTGTTGGGTATCATCAACGGTTGCCGCAAGAGTGACATGTGCTTTTCATTTGGGATCCCACACATTTCCTGAAAAAATTACCACTGGGATTGTATTTTGCATTGGGCACGGTTTACTCCCAGTTCTCATGTGTGATAACGCGATATCACAAACGGTTCCGGAGACCCTACGCACATGTAGTAGCGCTACAAATCGTTTGTGATCTGCTGTGTATCACCGACTGTTCCACTATGATTGACGTATGCTTTCCAATGTGAATCACACACACTCATTTAGTTGAACCGTGTGCGGAGCAATTGCCAGGTTAAAACAAAAATATCACATTTTGAATCAGCACGCAAAAAGCAAATTCGCCACAATATTCAATTGAGCAAATAAACAAAAAGATCCCAGTTTGAATCGGCACACAAAAAGCAAATTCGCCACAATATTCAATTGAACAAATAGTGTCCACAGGACGAACATTCATCAGATTTCGCAACAACTGCAATTGAACATATGGTAGCTAAGTTCCAATGATTTGTCCACACATATATGCCTTACATAATTAATCATGATGTACGAAATACAAAGACCTCATCAGATGGAAAACAATGGATCCATGCGTTATATGTTTAGCGGCTAACTCTTACTCAATGTTTCAGGAGAACGCATGTTGAAATCTTCATTATCACCAGTGGGATTGATGTAGTGATCCAGGAAGAAGTCACTGATAAATCTCTGAACCATCAGCAATTCACCAGCCAAGAGTGGTTCAGGGGTCCTCGGTTTTAAGATGAGCTGCAGTATTTTTAAGATCAGAATGTGCCATATTAGTGGAGTAGAAGATATTAATGAAGATAGACTTACAGGTACTAATTTGCGAGGATCGTCACAACTATCAGCAGATTTGCAGATGGAGATCATGTGTCTGCAAACATAGTATCCACAAAGGTTGGTCCCTGCTTCTTGCTAAGGACACTGAAATTTTTTGTACAAAATTAGTCATGTATTTGTCCTATTAGGAACAACCTAACCGGTGTTAGATGTATTATTATTTTTGGGCAAAATAGAAAGAGGTTTATTTAGAAGCTTGAACATTTGACTAGCGTAAGGAAAGGTATTTGCAGACTGATTTTTCCGAAAATAATGGATTTCGGTGTGTTACTGGAGAAACGATCTAGTGCTGCAGAGGTTGTTCCATCTTGAACAGGTTCCCTGGTTTAGTTTTCCACAATGCGAGCACACTGCAAATGATTATGAATCTTGACAACATCAATTATTGAACTAGATATGAGTGCAAATTAATTTCAACATCATAGAATTCAATACCTATCCAAGAATTGCTGAACATGCGTCAGATCCTGAGCGTTTGTTGACTCTCTGAGAGAATCGATGTAGTAAATTTTGTTCTTGTTTGGAACAATGAATACCAATATCCAGTGATTGCTACATATTAAGAAAGCCATGAACTTACAAATGATGTCGAAATCTGAAAGACAATCAGTGTATGCGTGGTTGTTTACTTGACTTACATTCATGATATGGCCAGAGAAATGATTGTGCATGGGACGTGTTTTCGAACATACGGATGATCGTGTTAACGACCCAGTCCCGTCAGTCCTTACCATCTAATGTTGTGCCATTTGCTAATGCAGGATCTATGAAATACACACTCTCCCGTTTATGTTGTGCCATTGTACATGTTATTGTAGACAACAAACCTATATTCAACTAAACAACTAATTCATACTTTTTATTTTCAATGCGCATATGGATTCAACGTGTCTCTACATCATTTAGCGCAACAGGTCACAAAAAGCATTGTTCGTGGGCTGGGATAAGCAATCTTATGGTCCACTACTGCTTCTTATTCTACTCCAAACGAGTAACACACAATATCGTTCTTGGGCTGGGCTAGGTGGCATATGGACCTCTCACAAGCTTGTGCATCCAAAAGCACAACACAAAGAGGGTTTTTTCTCCCGCACATGGAAAATAAAAGTTTAGTGCAAACGGTGTTAAAAAATATACCCTTAATTGGTCTTTACATCTTATACAAATATTTTTTTAAATTATATTTCTCATCGTGATAACCATATTTTCGGCTAAAACAATGCTTCCTTAGCTGGCTCATGTTATACAAATACACTTTTTTATTCAAACTCAAATTTCACAACATGGTAAACATATTTTCAACATAGCATGGTTTAAAATGGGCTTTCTACTACCGATATCGAATATGTTCTTACAAAATGCAACTATTTTCATCGACAACATGGTTTTAGTGGGTCTCTACGCCATTTGGCGCAACGGGTCAACTAGTTTTAATAATTACTGAGGGTGCTCCATGTTGTTATGCACACGTGCAATGACAAAAATTAATGGCCAGTCAATTTACATGCAGAGTACTAGTACAACACTACCCTTAGGAATTTAATACCTTAATTAAGCCACTCAAGAAAAGAATACCTTAATTAATTCGCCGCGCGACGACCTTCACCCAGCAGACAGACAAGCGCGATGCGGCGGCACACCGAGATAGCAGGGTCGAGGAGCAAAGCTTAGTGCGGCTGCCGGACCTCCGGTATCCCGCCATCACCGCAATGGATGTGCTCGAATCACGCCGCCACCGACCTCGATGGTTGAGCTCCTCCTATCTCCCACTTCAGACCGAGGTTTGACCTCCTATGACGCCACCACCGCCCACCAACCGAGGATTGACCTCTTCTCCCGTAGCCGCTACCTAGGCCGCCACCGCCATCTCTATACGCAGAGCGACTGTTTTTTATGGATATATCCGAAGAGCAGTTGTTCACACGGTATCTCACCGTAACTTAATTTTATGGACAGGGTAGTACATCACATATGGTTATGCAACGACAACTGTGTCTAACCTACGTTGTATTCTCACACGATTTGGTGCAGAAATCATGTGTGACATTGTAATACCTAACACACAAACGACATGTATAAACAATGTGCCGTATACAACATATAGTACCATAAGTAGTTCCCGACCGTTAGCTTATCTCCACAGTTCCCCCATTTCCCCCAAATCCCTACATAGCCTCCAAATTCCCTCGCGTGGTGATGACATTGGGGGAATGCAGACGAGTGGTGCTGATGGTTTCGGTGCGGCTGCTCCTGCTCGTATCGCCGCAACGACGGCGGTCGCTGCCGAGCACTTGCCTAATGTCATCAGAAGGCAGGTGTACTACGGATCCGAATCGTCCTGTCAGGTTCCAATCTATCCCGATCTATTTTAGCATGTCCAAAGTATAGCTCCTTGCTGAATCCTTCCTGAATGACCCCCCCCCAGGAAAGCGATCTACCGCCGGATCCGGAGCATGACTCCAGACTCCCGCAACATGAGTTCGACTCCGAGTTTTGCGCCACCGGGAAGTACCAAAAGCTGAGTTGTGTGCACGGGCACACTCCCACTCGACGTGTATGCACGGAGGGATTTGACATTGGCAGGCGGTTTCTCAGTTTCCCCTTAGAGGCTAGTGCTAATTAAGTTCATCATTTTACTTCAGTTAATGCCATCGCTCATGTAGAATACTATTTAACATTGGCAGGGATATGAGGCTTGTGCCTTTGTTAACTGACTGGATGAAGAATGGCATGGCAGGGCTCGGAGTGTTATCACCAAGCTCGCAGAAGATAACGTAAAGATGAAGAAGAAACTAGCTGATCTGGAATGTACAATTTGTACGATGAAGCAAGAAAGAATCAATCACAGGCAACATATGTGTCGGCGTCCTAGAAACGGGGGTCCCCAGACTTGCCTGCCTGCGGCCCATGGCGTGGCTCCACTAGTGGCCCTATACGGCCCATCTTCACCAGCAACCACTCAAGACCCTCGTGAGGGGCCAAGCCTCGCGAGGCGGACGACGCAAGACCTCCTCGGGGGCGGCCTCACCAGGCTGGCTCGCGAGGGGTGGAGAGATCAAGGCAAGGGGCGCCTCGCGAGGTTCCTGTGACGCAAGCCATGCCGACCAAGGCCAGGCGGGCACCAGGAGGGAGCCAGCCTGCACAGTGTCCTCATTTCCTCTTTGGTGCTAAAGAGGCAAGAACAAACGAAGAGTTCCGAGGCAGCAGGCAAAGGTTTCCATATCAGTGCAATGAGACCAAGACAGGCAGGACGGCAGGACAGAGGTCACCGTGGAGCCAAGGACGACGTCACCACCAGAGCCTTTGGCAGGCGAAGACCATCTTTTGTCAGGATAGCTTGTACTAGCTGTCCCCCTTCAAATTGGCCGTTGTGGGATCCCTTCCCGCCTAATATTTGGGAGGAGGACCCGAGCCTCGATATATAGGACTAGCCACCACCGTAGAAGCGGGATCTCGTCTTGGACCGGATCCATTCCACCAAGGCGACCACACAAACTCGCCAAGCACAAGAGCACCTCTCCTCATGAGGTTGTTCTTCCCTTGTAACTTTTCATCCTCATCCAAGAGGCAATCCACCACACCACACTGGAGTAGGGTATTACACCACATCGGTGGCCCGAACCAGTATAAATCTTGTGTCCCTTTGTTCTGCGAGTTCAATGTGTTGAGCCTTGAGATCGCGGTGAGGGCGCGAGCTAGAGGGAGGAGAGATCTTAGTGCGCACCCTAGTGTGTGTTCGAACCTCAAGGGTTATGCCGGAACCTGAAATACGACATTTGGCGCGCAAGGTAGGGGTGCGCCGAAGCATCTCTTCCGTCAGAAGACCCACCAACACTCTGCAGCACCGATGTCCGGTGACCCGAGGGCTGACACCGATCACTGGGTAGCCTGGCCAGCCCAGGCGGCGTCGTCCACCCAAGAAGACCTCAACTCCGCACTCTAGGTGGCACGCGGACCGCCAAATGCCGCGGGGCGCGGGCGGCGTGGTCCGACGCCTTGCACCCTTACCCCGCGGCGTGGACGGGCCGCCGCAAGGGCCTCAAGCTATGCTGCGGCGATGGTGCCGCACTCCTGACGGGAACAAGTGAACATGAGGGCCGCGCTCACAGTGGTGCGAGAGCTGCTGTGATGCCGACAGATGGCGAGCGGTCGGGATGCTTTGCTGGAGCGTGTTGCCGAGCTGTTGGACACTGCAGCTAGGGGTACACTGCCTTTATGCTCCTTGCTTACGCCTCAGGCTGCGGCCGGATCGCACGATGGGCCTCGTCGCGCCCGCGCTCCCCCGGGCGCACCAGGAGGTTTTGTCGGCACCAGCGCAACCAGCGGCGTCGGACACCCAACCACACCTGTGCCTCCCCCAATGGGTGCAGGCGTAAGAAGTGCCACCCATAGTCCCGACGGGATGCTGCCCTACCATCCTGGCGCGCCGAGCCAAGCGACATGGAGCGTGGGGGACCTGGGCGAGGTTTCTGGGGCGACGGCCCCGGAGGCCTATGTGCCCCGCATGATGGACCAGGAGTACACATCGGAAGATGACCCCGGTTCATTCCTCGAGCCAGGCTGGGAAGAGGAGACGCTGGAAGCTGAGGCCTTCCAGGCGCCACCCGGGAGCCTCGCCGACCACGCCGACGACAATAGCTACAGGGTACCACTGATCTCTCAGGAGCAAGCTTACGCTAACCATGGGTCGCAAGTGAATCAGGTCACAGCGGTGGATGATGGCCCTAGCATGGCGGCCCCCTTCCACCAGGGGAAGCACATTGGGGGATGCGGGGGAGGGGCCGGGAGCAAGGCCCCTCCCCGCATCGAATGGAGCAAGGCGTCGCCCGGAGGTAGGTCCTCTACCGGGGAGGCACCGACGAGCCTTCCCCCCGGCAGAGGGCCCGTGGTCGCCGAGGGGGCCGATAGCATCCCCTTTGCCCGTTGGCATCGTCCTGGTTTCCGGACGCCCCAATGGTGGTCGAGGGTGGCGCAAGGCGGGGTCCTCGTCTGGCGATATGAAACAAGGCTCACGCATGTGAAGGTCTCTGCTCGTGACACTCTCACGTAATAATGAGTGGGGCTGTACACGGCCCGGAGTCTTCGGAGTGCTGCCCTCGGGCCTCATGGGCTCCCACCCACGTCCTAGTGGAAGCACCATGCTCCGCGCTGGCCGTCGACATTGTCCCCCAATGACTATGCTCACGGCATGTGAAAGCACTTAGCTCCGCGCTGGTGAGAAGACTCGAAGACAAGAAGACTAGCTAAGTGTCGGACGCAGCCATTTGCTTTTGACCTCTTTTTTGTAGCTCAGACTCGCAACTTTTGATCTTGAATTTGAAGGTGCATTTTCATTGGAAATCACAGGGGCATCCTTTCTTGTTCGCGTTGATTTCATGAGTTTCTGGATTCATGTTTTGTTTGAGATTTACGACCGCTATCTTCGCCCCTTTCGAAAACCTCGCGAGTGGGGGCTGGCAGCGGCGCACACTCACTACGCGCGCATCTCACCATTACTAGCGCTCGCTTCTCGCGAGGCCCTCTCGGATGGACCGGCGGACCTCTCAGGAAACCAAAACCTCGCGAGCTCATGAGGGGTTCCTCTCAGAAGGAATGCACGTCCACAACCGCTGAACCGGTTTGAAGCCCGGCTAAAGCAAAGTAAGTTACAACATCAAGCCGGCAAGGGGAGTCGCGAGCACCCAAAAGCATGCTTTAAGCCTAGCCTAAGGAATGAAGTGGTTGTCTATTTACATGAGAGGCTTCCCCTCTCCAAAATGCTCTTACATCGTGAGGGGCCGTATCCAAGCTTTTTGCATGCGGGTTCAAAATAAAGGAGTGAGAGCTAAGTCGAACATATCGCCCGCCTCGTCCCTCGAATCGCTCCCGGACAGGCTACTGGCACCATTGTTTTCGCTGTCTCCACCGCCATCAGCGACACCGCCATCAGCCGCGCCGCCATCAGTCGGATTTCGGGTTCCAGCAAAACCCTTGAGGTTCGAACACTAGGGTGCGCTCAAAGATCTCTCCCCTTCTCTAGCTCACACGCTCTACGATCTCATGGCCTAGCTCGACGAACCCAAGGAACACGAGATACAAGATTTATACTGGTTCGGGCCACCGTTGTGGTGTAATACCCTACTCCAGTGTGGTGTGGTGGATTGCCTCTTGGGCTGAGGATGAACAGTTACAAGGGAAGAACAACCTCGCGAGGAGAGGTGTTCTTGTGTTGGTGTGCTTGTGTGGTCGAAGATTCGAATCCCCTCTCCACGATGGTGGCTAGTCCTATTTATAGAGGCCCTGGTCCTCTTCACAAATATTGAGCGGGAAGGAATCACACAACGGCCAAATTCGAAGGGAGAGAACTAGTACAAGCTATCCTGACAAAAGTGGTCTTCGCTTGCGAAAGGCTCTAGTGGTGACGCTGTCTTGGGCTCCACGATGTCCTCCATCTTGCCGTCCTGCTGGTCTTGGTCTTGTTGCACCAATATGTAAACCTTTGCCTGATGCCTCGGGACTCCTCGCCTGCGCTTGCCCCTTTAGCACCAAAGAGGAAACAAGGACACTGCACGCGCTGGTGCCCGCCTGGCCCCAGTCGTCGTGGCTTGTGTCATAGGAACCTCGCGAGGTGTCCCTCGCCTTGATCTCTCCGCCCCTCGCGAGCCATCCTGGTGAGGCCACCCCTGAGGAGGTCTTGTGTCGTCCGCCTCGCGAGGCTTCGCCCCTCGCGAGGGTCCTGAATGTTTGCTGGTGAAGATGGGCCATACGGGGCCACTGGGGAAACCACGCTGTGGGCCATAAGCAGGCAAGTCTAGGGACCCCCGTTCTCAGAACGCCGACAGTAGCCCCCGGGCCCAAGGAGCGCTCGGGCTTGGCTTCGAGGCGAAGCCAAAGGGAAAGCGCGGAGCGTCGCGGGCCCAAAAGCCTGCGGTCTTGTCTGACACGTGACAATAGATTGGACGTGGGTGGCCTCGCTTCCCCACGCAGCCTTGATATCCGCCTGGCTAGGAGGCCACGGCCTCCCACACAGTTATTTCCCCCTTGCTGGCAACGCACCTGATGGTGTCCTGGACTAGGGGGTACTCATCACGTCGTCTCCCAATCAGTTGGATTGGGCCGAGGACCCCCATGGCCGTATACTCATGGGCCATTCCGGACAGCTGCCGCATACAAGGAAGATTCCACAAGACTTGGTGATCAAGACAAGGACTCCTCCCCCACCGGCGTATTCGGCTAGGACTCTTGTTATCCTAGGCCTCTGGTGCATTATATAAACCGAGGCCAGGCTAGTCGATAGATCATATACAACAATCATAACATAGGCTAGCTTCTAGGGTTTTAGCCTCTACGATCTCGTGGTAGATCAACTCTTGTAATACTCATATCATCAGTATCAATCAAGCAGGGTATTACCTCCATCAAGAGGGCCCGAACCTGGGTAAACATCGTGTCCCCTGCCTCCTGTTACCATCGATCCTCGACGCACAGTTCAGGACCCCCTACCCGAGATCCGCCGGTTTTGACACTGACATTGGTGCTTTCATTGAGAGTTCTGCTATGTGATCGGCAAAAGGATCTATGGCTCGCCCGCAGGTCAACTACGACGCCGACATCTTCGTCGCCGGCTCGACTGGTCACCTTGGCTCGACCGAGGACCGTGCTCCATCTCCGATCGTCATGTTCGAACGGGGGCCTTCTTCAACGTCAACTCCAATCTCTATCATGATCATGGAGGAATCATCCATGGAGCTCGAGGGCTCAACGTCAACATTGCCCTCGGGCGGCCGTGCTGTTTTTATGGACAGCGAACTTGTGTTCGCCGTCACCGCCTCCTCGAGCGTCATTTTGATGATTGCTTTGGTGTAATAGTGCGGAATTATGTCTACAACAGCCATGCAAAATTTCGTCGAGTTCCAATGGAGGAATCTCCGACAATCTACGATATACCGGAGCACTGTCAAATCTGGATGGGAATCTGGACGAGTTTAGGGCGTGGCCTCCAGAGCCCAGCTCGGAGGTCCTTTGGAAGATCCAACTGTTCATCTACTGCGGAATTCCCATATTTACCACCCCTCCAAATTTCAGCTCGATCTGACGGTTCAAACTCCGGTAACCTTTCGATGAGTGGACCAATTTTTGGATCCGTTTTCTGCGCGAATACGGCTCTGACCCGAATTCATGTTTCTTTATGAACGTGATATTGGACAACCTTTTTGGAGGAATTCTCTTCTAGGATATTGTGCGTTGTTTTTTTAACACGTGCCCATAAATTTTTAAGCCTCCCCTGAGGTCATGTTCATCATCATGCTGGTGTCAAACCAGTCCGGCAATATTGCTCCAAGGCTGCCGACCTGCGCTAGACACGTCGTCACTTTGTTGAGCCGAGCTCAAGTTCTTCGGATCATCATCTCGGCAAGCCGAACAAGAGTCCGGCATCACGAAGGATAAATCATCACCCACATCGCCCCACCGATTACATGGAGCGGGCATACCGGCATTGCCGCACGGTCACTTCATCAAGCCAGCATCGACCACTTCACGACCTGCATTGGCAGGGCCGCACTATTGCTTCTTTAAGCTGGTGTCCATCACGCCGACCTACTTCGACTCATCGGCTGACATTGAGGCTTCGACATCTCGGCTGGACTGGGGGCTTCGCCATCTCTTCATCAACCTACTCCGGAGACTTCGGCGTCACTAGCCGACCAACTCCGTCACATTAGCTGGACCGAGGGCTTTGGCTCAGCGAGCCAACCTTTGCCAGCATCGCCATATCGTCTCTTTATCGCCCATCAGGCAATGGGTGTGCGGATCAAGTCCCAATTTTCGGAATCACCTTTCTTCAGATTGCTACAACAAATAAACCAGGTGCTATTAATCCTAGTATTTTTTGCTTGTTCGGGTTCATTTTTCCCAAGGAATTATTACTCTGGTTTGTTCATCATATGTACACAGGTCTATCAAATGATGGCCTCATTAACGACGGTCGCATGGTGGTTCGGTCAGTTTCCGTACATGGTCCGGCGAATGACGCATCCGGAACTCAGACCTTTACCGCATCACGCCGACGCCCTGCATCGACATTGAGTTCGGCGCCAGGCCATATTTGTTTTATTACTCACTTTGCATGAATTATTTATTATGTAACGATTTTTATTTATTTATTATTATTACTATTATCTCCGGTTTGCACTATTTTTTGTGCACCGGAAAATGATCCGGGATGGGCATATCGTCAACTCGGCGCACTGACATACCACGTCACCTTGGCTGGACGGAGGGCTTCGTCAACACTTCATTACCCTATGCCAGGGACTTCGGCATCACTCTGCCAGCCTGCATTGATAGTGCTATGTCACCACTTCGGAGTGCCGAGCTCTTTGCTCCGCCACCTTGGGACCGGCTTGGGGGATGGAACCTTGTCCCGCATCAAGCTTGGGCCGCGTCATCAATACCGAACACATTAACCAGCTAAGTTGCCTTCATGCTCAAAGTTTTAAATTTTTAACTTGTGTTCGGTTCGACCAAGCATTATACCTTTTTGAAAAAAAGTTGCTTGTAGAGAATCTCCTTGTCAAAACTTTGTTTGTGACGCACAAATTGAAATACCCAGTTCACTTGGGGGCTTCCTTCATGAAGCCTTTCCCCTTGCATATGATTATACTTGTACGGCTTCGTTCCTTGTTCGTGTATTACGCCACAATATGCACCATATTGACTTCAGCGATTTGCAAGCTGGGTTGCCTCGCTCCTGTGTTTACCCCTATGTTCCCGATTGTTCGGCTAGGGAGTAAAGGGAGCACCTCTGCGATTGTCACGATCGGGTCATCCGAGCTGGACCTCAGACTGGGTGAAGCCGAAAGCTAGCGCTCTTATAGTTTTCAATGATGGTCGGCACACAACGAAACTCATGAGTACAAAAAATCTATTGCACAAGTCTCATAGTAACAATGAGCATCGAAGAAAGGTATCGGTGGGGGTACTGTTTTCTTCGAAGATGCTTCTTACACTTCACAGTAATATAGCATAAGTTCCCTGAGCGCGCTTTGTCTGTTACAGCCTTATGGCCTGATTGCCTGGTTATTGGAAACACCGTTGATATTCTCGACAGGTGGAGTACATAACACTTTTCGGTCCTTGACCGAAGAGGGAGAAGCCGACGGTCGGTTAAGACGCATTTAAAGTTCGGGCGAACATAGATATGATATAAGTACTTCGGTACATGCAATCATTCTTTTACCCAAGTCACTTGGGGGCTCTTAAGTTTATTTAAGCCGTTTTATAATAAGTGTTTTTCTTCTTAGTCGTTGCAAAGTTATTATTATTATTATTATTATTATTTATCATTCCTTTTTTCGATACAAGTATGTGGTCACTAGCTGAGGAGCCTAATTTCTCTCTCGAAACCGCTAGAGTTTAGTTTGCTAAACTGGCCTAATGAGAAGTACTCCGCCTTCGGGATAGGAGGTTGAAGCCGTAGGCTGACCCGCTTGAAGTCTTGAGATAGGATGTGTTATGTTAAAGCACCGCAGAAGCACTTTTTTTTCAAGTCCAATTTTCGGATTGGCACCAAACACTTGATCTAGTTGGGACATTAAACTTTTGAATAAGTTTTTTTGGCTTTTTGAGCCTATGGCACTTTTAAACTATTTGTGCGTTTCCAGCATTAGTCTTGTAGTGCAACGCCGGACACCTTTAGGGATTCATCAAAAACATTCTCGGATATTGCTATATATGCATCGGTTTCGAATTGTGTCTTTGGTCAATAGTTGGGTTGCCCGGCTCCTATGCTTGCCTCCTACGTCCTGCTTTGTTCGACTAGGTGTGCAAAGGGAGAACCACTGCGATTGTGCTTCCAGCTCGCATGGTCAAGCACCTCAGTGGAGAAAGCCGAAAACTGACTGTCACAATAGGCGTAAACTGGTCAGTGATCCGATGACTATGTTAAATGACGGGCCGTTCATAACATTGGCCGAAGTGTTTACGGCTTGACCTCGGATGTCGCCGAACAGTAACCGGGGGCTCATAGCTAGCTTCCCCAGTTTAAAGCTCCTATGACTAAGCAAAAGTTTTAAATCCCGCATATCTGATTGCCTCGTTTCCGCTAACACAACCGCCTTCGGGCACCGAGACGTCGGCTAAGCATTGCTTTGTTATTGCGGAAACACCCTACGTAGTATCTACCAAGGGGTAGAAGCCGACGATGGGCCACTTTCAACTGATAAACGGTCACAATGGAGTCAAAATAATGATGTAAAGTACTTGAATACATAGAATCATTACACATAATCTGTGATTTTACTCTGGATATCGATCCTTAATTCGGCCACCCGTGCCCACATTAAGGCTCGGGGGCTACTGGGCTTTGCGCTCATTATTTATAAATATTAAAGGGGCACATCGATCCCCTGATCTGGTGTTGCCACCCGACCAGTGTCTCGGGGGCTACTGCATTGCCTATTCAATGCAGAAAATTCAAAGGGCTTAGTGTTCGGCTTGATCGAACTATGGGAAGCGCGTCTTCGGATAGCAATAAGTACCATCTGGACCTATCTGGCATCAAGCTATATATCACGACGACTTCTCACGACCCTCTCTTAGGGGCCCGTTCGCCGATCACTATTATCTCTAATATATTACACTACATTTTTATTCCTATGTATGCTGCCGAGTTAGGAGTTGATCCTCAGGCCGATTTCGCGCATCGACCTAAGTCTTAGGGGCTACTAGGAATAGCGGTTTTATGCTTGCCTTCAGGTGCATCTCGGGTTTTAGACTGATACACACCTTGAGGGCTACTGGATATACATCGGCAGAGAATAAACTGCACCAGTTAAAAATATTCACAATAAATCAGCCCGCGGTCGGGGTGGTGCACCACCTTGGAAGCAGTCCTGCATAAAGCTTGGGCGCTAGCGACTAGCTCCATAGAGGGCATTTCCGGCATTAAGCTCGGCTAAACTCCTTCAACTTTTTTGGACCAAGATGATCTATGACTTCTTTGACATAGTCCGGCGTTGGAGCTTGGACACAGTCCGGCGTTGGAGCTCAGATACATTTCGGCGTTGGAGCTCGGAAGCAGTCCGGCATTGGTGCTCAACTGCAAAAGATACCTCGAATGTAGTCCAGCATTAGAGCTCGGATGCAAGAGGACACTGCCTCCCGGGAACAACTTCAAACCCGAGGTGTGGCATAAAAATAACAAGGCATTGATAAAGGCCAGAAACTTAAAGGGGCTCCTCGGATACCCGACGTGTAAACTCGTCGGATGCACTTCGGCGATCCTCAAGATCGAAGATGAGAAGATTTGTTGAACTAGTTTTCAAGACCGATGACCGAAGATGAAGCACAGTTCGGAAGAATCGAGGAGCGTCCCTAACTTGAAGACCGGTTCAGGGGGCTACTGACGGTGTCCTGGACTAGGGGGTACTCATCACGTGGTCTCCCGATCAGTTGGATTGGGCCAAGGACACCCATGGCTATATACTCATGGGCCAGTCCGGACAGCTGCCGCATACAAGGAAGATTCCACAAGACTTGGTGATCAAGACAAGGACTCCTCCCCCACCGGCGTATTCGGCTAGGACTCTTGTTATCCTAGGTCTCTGGTGCATTATATAAACCGAGGCCTGGCTAGTCGATAGATCATATACAACAATCATACCATAGGCTAGCTTCTAGGGTTTTAGCCTCTACGATCTCGTGGTAGATCAACTCTTGTAATACTCATACCATCAATATCAATCAAGCAGGATGTAGGGTATTACATCCATCAAGAGGGCCCGAACCTGGGTAAACATCGTGTCCCCTGCCTCCTGTTACCATCGATCCTAGACGCACAGTTCGGGACCCCCTACCCGAGATCCGCCGGTTTTGACACCGACAGCACCCCCCAACTCCGTCGCTTCCTGTAACCTCAGATTCCTCTCCCAATCAAACCTGAGCTCAGTCCTCCCCATCGCCATGGCGTCGAATGGGACAGAGAAAGGGAAGAAGCCCCTGTCCTCAGTCAACCCGCCTCGTGCCGTCGAGCCCGCTGTTGGCCGATCGCGGGTGCTCAATGAGGAGGCCATGAACAAGGTCCGCCTTGTGCTCGCCACCAGCTTCAACGAATGGGGTAGGACGGTGGCATGGCCGACGTCCCGAGCTTCTGTTGATAGAGCAGCCACCGAGGTCCAGTTCCTCGTCGATGCCCTGTGTGCCGGCCTGGTTCCTCCCTTCTCCGCCTTCTTCAACGCCGTGCTTTCCCATTACCAGATTCATCTGCTGCACTTAGTTCCCCAATCTTTTGCTCTTCTTGCCATCTTTGCCTTCGCCTGCGAGGCCATGGTGGGCATCGCCCCCTCCGTGGCCCTTCTGCGCCACTTTTTCTCATTGCAACTGACCGACCCCCGGCAATGCTCGGGGTGCCTGAGCTTCCAGGCCGTGGCGGCGACGGCCGGCTCGTGGATTGACTTCAAGCTCCCGCCGTCTGCAAGCGAGTTTCGGATGCTGTGGGTGTACGTGGATGTTGGAGTGCTCAGCCCTTTGCTCTCGTCACTGTCCGAGCCCGCCTTGCCTTCGTCTAGCTCCAGATGAGGAGGTTGAAAGATCTTGGCTTGACTGCGCCCATGGTGATAAAGGAGTTCCTCCGACGCTGCATCACCCCTCTCTAGCGCCATTCTCGGCCGATGTGGGCCTTATCTGCCAGCCCGGATCACATGATGCTCCAAGAGTCTGAGCTTCCACTTGCGGCACGAAGAACAGTGCTCGAGGTCCTGGCGGGCAACCCCTCGCCAGTTGATATGCCACCGGAAGGCTGTCTCTTGTACTGCTGCCCGAACAGGGTGGAGTTTGTGGGGCAGATGCCCCCTTTTGACGAATGGGGGCTGCGCCCTGTTGGCCTTGAGGGGTCCCATGAGAACCCCATCACTGTGGTACCCATCTTTGCTACCGGTGCCGAACTTGCCCCAAGAGTGGACACAGGGGGGGGGCAAGCATCACCAGAAGCTGGAGGCGCGGGCGGTGCTGCGTTGGAGCCGCCTGCAGTTCCTGAGGCGTCGACTTCAGGAGCCCACGACTCCCGCACTGAGGAAGCTGTTGAGGGGGTGACGCAACCCGCTCCTCCCGAGGCCAAAGCTCCCGAGGCCTCTGGAGGCCGTCACAAGGCGGTACTTGATGGCTCTCCCCAGCTTGGTGCTCCTGAGGTCATCCCCTCGGGCGCTTCACCTTCCACGCCTTGCGGTGGACGCCATGCCCAATGCTTCGGCCGGCTCTGCATAGACTTCGATGTGCTCCGCAAGAGGAAAGGTTCCCCAAGCCATGGCAGTGACGCTTTCCGGCTATTGAAACAGAGGAAGTACATCACCATAGATGAGTAAGTACCTTATCTCTATAATTCCTTGAGTGCTGCTTCCCTTCCTGATGGTGGTTCTTCAGGATCCCATCTAAGGCCGCGAATCCCCTCGGGAAGCAAACTCCTCCTACCTCGGATCTTCCGCTAGCCTTGAGCGTCCCAAGCCAGTATGATGCCCCCGTTGCAGGGTCGGCTGGAGAGGCAGGTGCACCGGCTTGGCGCCTTGAACCCACGCTCCTGCCATCTCTTCTTCGTGGCCTCGTCGGGGGTGTGACGAGTGTGCCAAGGTCTCCTCCTCTAGTTATGGATGGTGACTGGATGGCTTCGGTCTTGGTCCCTTCTTAGAGCGGTGAGCCTCATCCCAACCGGGCTCCTGCTGAAGCCTAGTTGGTGTCCGGTGGGGAGCCAGCCCCCAGCCCCCTGCAGGAAAGGGGCGTGCCACTTCGGGTCTCGCCGATAGCCCCTGCTGTGGAGGACGGAGTTGGCTGCGTGCTCAAAGCTGCGCACGAAAGGAGCATCGTCCGCCACGAGCTCTTCCGGGAGGCGATGGGCGCGATGAACCGGCTTGGCGGGGAGCTCACGGATGTAGACACGCGCCTCGAGGCCGAGGGTCTTCGGCTGGTGGAAGAGTGGCATAAGCTGAAGGTGGCCATCAACCTTGGGCGCCACCAATGCGAGCTTGATAACGCGAAGGCCGAGGCGTCTTTTGCAACCTCGCGCGAAGCTTGCGGCCATGCTTTGGAAGAAGCTCGGGAAGCTGATCGACGCCGCGAGATCACAAAGAAGTGCGCGTGGGAGCTCCAAGCCTAGAGTGCCTCCCCGGAGCAGCAAGTGGAGGCGCGCAAGGCCACCTTAGCATCGATGATGGGGACGCCTGTCGAGGAGGAAGAGATCCTGAGGCGCGAGGAAGTGCTGGCGCTGGAAGCCGCGGAGCGCAGCCTTGAGCTCGAGCGGTTGGAGATGAGGGAGCGCCAGGTTGTGAAAGCTGAGGACGCTGTCGGCGCGTGCAAGGCCAAGGCCCAGGAGGAAGTCGATCGCCGGGCGGCCAAGGCTCGCATGGACCTTGTGGGCAGGTATGACCTGAAGTTGAAGCTTGTGGAGGCCGAGGCTGTGGGCAGGACCAAGGCCCTCAGGTCAGGGCTGGACGAGGCTGAACGTCGCGAGAAAGCCATTGTAGCCGCCCTGTCTTCAGTGCAAGCCGAGCTGGCTTCCGCATATGCCGAGCTGTCTTCTCTTCAGCAGCGGGTCGTTTGCGCCGATTCCTCCACGTAGTGGGGCAGGGATGAAGCGCTCCGGCGGCAGACGCTGGAGCGCGACCACGCCCCCATGCTCCAAAACCTCAGGACCAGACCCAACGCGGTGCTGTGCGCCATCTATGACGAGAATGCACCTCATCCCCACTTGGACGACTATGCCAGTCACCTCCTTTTCTTCACCGACGTGGTGACGTGCTTGGAGAATCGATCTGAGAGGGCTCGCGTGCTTGTTGAGGAGAGGAGCCGTGGCCTGCTCAAGCATGCATTCTCCTGTGTCTTCAGCCATCTCGAAAACACCTACCCCAACTTTGACTTCGACGCCGCCATTGCCCCTATGCCCCAGGCCATCTGGGATGACCTGGCGCGCTGGCTTGAAGACACTGTGGACGCCCTAGTCAGGGCCTTCACCTCCGAGGATGACACGGTGGTGGTCGCTGTGGATGAAGGCGACGTGATCGACAATGGTGTGGTCAACGCCGGCAATGGTGACGGTGATGCTGATAACGAGGATGGTGGCACAAGCGATGGTGACGATGATGCCAGCGATGCGTCTGAGGGCGTCTCGGAGGACGCAGCGAGTGATATGTCCGATTGAGCCCGTGCTGCTGAGCCTGTAAGTGAAAACTTGGGCACATCTCTGAGGGTTGTGAGAGCATTTTGGGAGGGGGAGCCCCTCATGTAAACAGATTACTGCCTTTATTCCTTAGGCCAAGCTGAAGATGTGTTTTTATGGGCCCGCGAGTTGTGCGCGAGTTTACTACTGAAATTTACCTTGGTTAGGACCGGCTTCTGGCCAGCTCGCGAGGTCATGAGCTCCTGAAGGGTCTGCTGGACCGCCCGAGAGGGCATCGCAAGGAGCAAGCACCAGCCGTGGGCGTACGCACAGCACGCGCGTGCCTCGCCCAGCCCCTGCTCTTGAGGGACTTGCGAGGGGGGAGGCAGCAGGTACGAACTCTGGTCTGGGCAAGGAACCAGATGGCAAGAAATTGAACGAACGAGAAAAGTCACCCCCCGCGCATAGCAATGAAAATTCAACTTCAACTTAAATGCAAAGCCAGAACAGGGCTACAGAAAAGAGGTTAAAAGCAAATGGCCGCGTCTGTCCCCTAGTCTAGTCTTCTTGTCTTCTCACCAGCGCGGAGCTAAGTGCTACCACTAGGCATGGGAGGGAGCCCCCGAGGCCCGAGGGCGGCACTCCTGAGACTCAAGGGCGTGTACAGCCCAACTCATTATTACGTGAGAGTGTCACGAGCAAAGATCTTCACAGACGTGAGCCTTACTTCATATCACCAGACGAGGGCCCCGCCTTGCGCCGCCCTCGACCACCATTGATTCGACCGGAAACCAGGAGGAAGCAAAGGGGCAAAGGGGACGCCAGCGGTGCCCTCGACGACCACGGGTCCTCTGCCGGGGGAAGGCCCATTAGCACCTCCCCGACAGAGGGCCTACCTCCAGGGGGCGCCTTGCTCCATGCGATGCAGGCAGGGACCTGGCTCCCGACCTCTCCCCTGCAGCCCCCAGTGCGCTCCTCCTGGTGGAAGGGAGGCCGTTGAGCTAGGGCCGCCGTCCGCCATTGCGACCTGATCCTCCTGCGACCCATGGTTAGCATAAGCTTGCTCCTGAGAGATTAGCGGTACCCTGTAGCTGTCGTCGCCAACATGGTTGGTGAGGCCCACGGCGCTCAGGGGGCTCTTGGAAGGCCTCAGCTTCCAGCGCCTCATCCTCCCAGCCCGGCTTGAGGAACGAGCCAGGGTCGTCTTCCAGCGCATACTCCTGGTCTATAATGCGGGGCACGTAGGCCTCCGAGGCTACCGCCTTGAAAACTTCACCAAAGTGCCCCACGCTCCATGTCATGCCGCCTTGAGAATGGTAGGGCGGCATCTCGCCGAGGCCGCGGGTGGCAACGCTCGTGCCAGCGGCCATCGGAGGCGGCGCGGGCGCGAGTGGGCGTCCAGCGCTTCTGGCTGCGCCAATGTCGATGAAGCCTCCTGGCGCACCTGGGAGTGCGCGGGCACGGCGAGGCCCGCCATGCGATCTGCTCGTGGCCTGAGGCGTGAGCAAGGAGCAGAAGGGCAGTGCTCCCGAGGCCGCGGCGTCCAGTAGCTCAGCGACGTGCTCCCGCAATGCGTCCTAGCTCGTCATCGCAACAGCTCCCAAGCCACCGTGAGTGCGGCCCTCATGTTTGCTTGTTCCCGTCGGGTGTGCAGCGACGTGACTGCGGCGTGGCTTGAGGCCCTCGCGGCTTCTCGTACTTGTCATGGAGTGAGGGTGGATGGTGTTTGACTGCGCCGCCTGCGCCCCGCAGCGCTTGGCAGTGGGCGCGCCACATGAGGTGCAGGGTTGAGGTCTTCTTGGGCGGACGGCGTTGCCCGGGCCAGCCAAGCTGCCCAGCAGTTGGTGTTGGTCCTCGGGTTGCTGGACATCGGACCCACGGGGCATTGGCGGATCAATCGGGGGAAGAGAAGCTCTGGCGCACCCCTACATGGCCCGCCAAATGTCGGATTTCGGGTTCCGGCAAAACCCTTGAGGTTCGAACACTAGGGTGTGCTCAAAGATCTCTCCCCCTCTCTAGCTCACGCGCTCTACGATCTCACGGCCTAGCTCGACGAACCCAAGGAACACGAGACACAAGATTTATACTGGTACAGGCCACCGTTGTGGTGTAATACCCTACTCCACTGTGGTGTGGTGGATTGCCTCTTGGACTGAGGATGAACAGTTACAAGGGAAGAACAACCTCGCGAGGAGAGGTGTTCTTGTGTTGGTGTGCTTGTGTGGTCGAAGATCCGAATCCCCTCTCCACGGTGGTGGCTAGTCCTATTTATAGAGGCCCTGGCCCTCTTCCCAAATATTGAGTGGGAAGGGATCCCACAATGGCCAAATTCGAAGGGAGACAACTAGTACAAGCTATCCTGACAAAAGTGGTCTTCGCCTGCCAAAGGCTCCGGTGGTGACGCTTTCTTGGGCTCCACGATGACCTCCATCTTGCCGTCCTGCTAGTCTTGGTCTTGTTGCACCGATATGGAAACCTTTGCCTGATGCCTCACGAGGTGTCCCTCGCCTTGATCTCTCCGCCCCTCATGAGCCAGCCTGGTGAGGTCGCCCCTGAGGAGGTCTTGTGTCGTCCGCCTCGCGAGGCTTGGCCCGCGAGGGTCTTGAATGTTTGCTGGTGAAGATGAGCCGTATGGTGCCGCTGGCGGAGCCACGCTGTGGGCCGCAGGCAGGCATGTCTGGGGACATTCGTTCCTAGAATGCCGACACCATCGACCACGTCGCCCTCATCCACCACGACCACCACCGCATCATCATCAGAAGCAAAAGCCCTAACCAGAGCATCCACATTATCATCCACCCAGTGCTCAAGGTTGCCCCGGACGACCGCGGGCACTAGGGCAATGGCGGTGGCAAAATTGAAGTCAGGATTGGTGTTCAGGAGATGGCTGAAGATGCGGGAGATTGCGCGCCCGAGAAGGCCTCGGCTCTTTTCGTCCACAAGCTCGCGAGCCCTCTCAGCACGGCTCTCCAGTTGCGTCACAACATCAGTTAAGAAGCGAAGATGGCTAGCGTAATCCTCAGCATGGGGATGAGGGGCATGCTCATCGCAGATGGTACCAAGCGCCTGGTTTGCCTTTGTCCTAAGGTCCCGAAGCATGGGAGCGTGCTCGCGCAACAGCATCTACCTGCGAAGTGCCTCCTCTCTGCTTTGCTACATGAGGGACTTGGCACTGACAACCCGCTATTGAAGAGAGAGCAGCTTAGCATGGGTGGAGGCCAGCTCGGCCTGCACCGAAATCCGGGCAGCTGTGGCGGCTTTCTGGCACTATTCCATCTCGGCCAGCCCTGACCTGAGGGCAGCGGTCCTGCCCACACCTTCGGCTCCCACGAGCTTCAGCTTCAGGTCGTACCTGCCAGCAAGATCTGCGCGAGCCTCGGCCACCCTGCGGTCGACGTCCTCCTAGGCCCTGGCCTCGCGCGCGCCGACAACATCCTCTACTTGGGCGACTTGGCGCTCCCTCGTCCCCAACCGCTCGAGCTCAAGGCTGCGCTCTGTGGCCTCCAGCAACAGTGCTTCCTGGCGCCTCAAGATCTCCTCCTCGTCGGACAGGGCGCCTGTCGGTGTCAAAACCGGCGGATCTCGGGTAGGGGGTCCCGAACTATGCGTCTAAGGCGGATGGTAATAGGAGGCAGGGGACACGATGTTTTAACTAGGTTCGGGCCCTCTTGATGGAGGTAAAACCCTACGTCCTGCTTGATTATTCTTGATAATATGAGTAGTAGAAGAGTTGATCTACCACGAGATTAGAGAGGCTAAACCCTAGAAGCTATCCTATGGTATGATTGTTGTATATGATCTATCGACTAGCCTGGTCTCGGTTTATATAATGCGCCATAGGCCTAGGATAACAAGAGTCCTAGCCGAATACGCCGGTGGGGAGGAGTCCTTGTCTTGATCGCCAAGTCTTGTGGAATCTTCTATGTATGCGGCAGCTGTCCGAACTGGCCCATGAGTATACGGCCATGGGGGTCCTCGGCCCAATCTAACAGATCAGGAGATGATGTGGTGAGCACCCCCTAGTCCAGGACACCGTCAGTAGCCCCCTGAACCGGTCTTCAAGTTAGGGACGCTCCTTGATTCTTCCGAACTGTTCTTCATCTTCGGTTGTCGGTCTTGAAAACTGGTTCAACAAATCTTCTCATCTTCGATCTTGAGGATCGCCGAAATGCATTCAACCAGTTTACACGTCGGGTATCCGAGGAGCCCCTTTAAGTTTCCGGCCTTTATCAATGCCTTGTTATTTTTATGCCACACCTCGGGTTTGAAGTTGTTCCCGGGAGGCAGTGTCCTCTCGCGTCCGAGTTCTAACGCCGGAATGCATTCGAGGTATTTTTTGCAGCTGAGCACCAATGCCGGACTGCTTTCGAGCTCCAACACTGAAATGTATCCGAGCTCCAACGCCGAAATATATCCGAGCTCCAACGCCGGACTGTGTCCAAGCTCCAACGCCGGACTATATCCGAGGTGTCATATCACCTGGGTTCAAAAAAGTTGAAGGAGTTTAGCCGAGCTTAATGCCGGAAATGCCCTCTATGGAGCCAGCCACTAGCGCCTGAGCTTTATGACGGACTGCTTCCGAGGTGGTGAACCACCCCGACTGTGGGCCGATTTTCTGTCAATATTTTTGATTGGTGCAATTTATTCTCTACCAAGATATATAGCCAGTAGCCCTCAAGGTGTGTATCGGTTTAAAACCGGAGATGCACCTGAAGGATGACGTAAGACCGTTGATCCTAGTAGCCGCTGACACTCAGGTTGATTTGCAAAATCGGCCTGAGGGTCAAGTCCTAGCTCGGCAGAATACTTCGGGACACAAAAAGCGGCGTGCTCAGTCCTCGAGACTCAGGTTGGGTGCGGCCGACCAACCCGAGGATCAAAATCTCCTCGGCAACTGTATTGCACTTAATTTTCTACATTGGGCAGGCAATGCGGTAGCCCCCGAGACACTGGTCGGGTGGCAACACCAGATCAGGGGATCGATGTTCCCCTTTAATATTTTTAAATAATAAGCCCGAAGCCCAGTAGCCCTCGAGCCTTAATGCGGGCATGGGTGGCCGAATTAAGGATCGATATCCATATTAAAATCACAAATTATGTGTAATGACTCTATGTATCCAAGTACTTTAAGTCATTTAATGCTCGGATCCGCATTGTACAAAACTTTGTTGACCGACCATCGGCTTCCACCTCCTCAGCTAGTAGCCGAGGAGTGTTTGTCTTACTTTATAAAGCCTTTATGAGGGCAAAGATTTACAACAAACAAGGCAATCTGGCCATACAGTTTTATAAACAAAGGTACGCAGAGAGATATGTTATATTACTGTTTAACATAAGAAATGTTTTCCAAAGAAAATAGTCCCGCTATCGATCCCTTTCTTTGGGTTGTCATGCTAAGCATGATCATGAAACCTCAGCTCTAATGTAAGAGCAAAATATTGAGGATTTTAGTTTGGGAGGCCAGTTACTAGCCCCCGGTAGTGTTCGGCGACAATCGAGGTCAAGCCGTAAACACTTCGGCCAATGTTATGAATGGCCCGTCATTTAATATAGTCATCGGATCGCTGACCAGTTTACGCCTATTGTGGCAGTCAGTTTTCGGCTTTCTCCACTGAGGTGCTTGACCATGCGAGCTGGAAGAACAATCGTAGTGGTTCTCCCTTTGCACACCTAGCCGAACAAAGCGGAACATAGGAGGCAAGCACAGGAGCCGGGCAACCCAACTATTGACCGAAGACACAATTCGAAACCGATGCATATATAGCAATATCCGAGAATGTTTTTGCCTGATCCCTAAAGGTGTCCGGCGTTGCACTGTGAGACTAATGTTGGAAAAGCACAAATTGTTCAAAAGTGCCAAAAAGCTTGGAAAACCAAAAAATGTCAGTAAAAACATGAGGTCCGAACAAAATCAAGTGTTTGGTGCCAATCTAAAAATTGGAAGAGAAAGAAAAAATTGTGCTTCTATCGTGTTTTGACAACGACCAAGAAGAAAACACATTTACAGCTCATATATAAATTTTAAGAGCCCCCAAGTGACTTGGGTAAGAACTTTATGTATAATGATTGTATGTACCGTAGTACTTGTATCATATTTGTGTTCACCCGAACTTTAAACGCGTCTTAACCGACCGTCGGCTTCTCCCTCTTCGGCCAAGGGCCGAAAAGTGTCATGTACTCCGCCTGTCGAGAGTATCGACGGTGTTTCCGATGACCAGGCAATCAGGCCATAAGGCTGTAACAGACAAAGCGCGCTCAGGGAACTTATGCTATATTACTAACAAAGTGTAAGAAGCATCTTCGGAGAAAATAGTACCCCCACCGATATCTTTCTTCGGTGCTCATTATTACTATGAGACTTGTGCAATAGATTTTTTGTACTCATGAGTTCCGTTGTGTGCCGACCATGATTGAAAACAATAAGAGCGCTAGCTTTCGGCTTCACCCATTCTGAGGTTAAAGCTCGGATGACCCGGTCGTGACAATCGCAGAGGTGCTCCCTTTACTCCCTAGCGGAACAATCGGGAACGTAGGGGTAAGCATAGGAGCCAGGCAACCCAGCTTGCAAGTCGCTTATGTCAATATGGTGCATATTGTGGCATAATACACGAACAAGGAACGAAGCCGTACAAGTATAATCATATGCAAGAGGAAAAGCTCCGTCAAGGGAGCCCCCAAATAAATGGGGTATTTGAATTTGCATGTCACAAACAAAGTTTTGACAAGGAGATTTTTTACAAGCAACTTTTTCCAAAAAAAGTATAATGCTTGGTCGAACCGAACACAAGTTAAAAATTAAAACTTTGAGCATGAAAGCGACTTAGCAGGTTAATGTGTTCGGCATTGATGACACGGCCCGTGCTTGATGCGGGACAAGGTTCCATCCCCCAAGCCAGTCCCGAGGTGGTGGAACGGAGAGCTCGACACGCCGAAGTGGTGACATAGCACGGTCAATGCAGGCCGGCAGAGTGATGCCGAAGTCCCCGGCATGGGGTAATGAAGTGTTGACGAAGCCCCCCGTCTAGCCGAGGTGGCGTGGTATGTCAGTACGCCGAGTTGACGATACTGCCCAACCCGGATCATTTTCCTGTGCACAAAAAATAGTGCAAACAGAGATAATAATAATAATGATAATAAAAAATGTTGCATAATGAATAATTTATGCAAAGTGAGTAATAAAAGAAATATGGCCTGGCGCCGAAGTCAATGTCGATGCAGGGCGTCGGCGTGATGCGATAAAGGCGTGGCAAAGCCTGAATTCACAGGTCGGTCCGAGTTCCGGATGCGGCATTCGCCGGACTATGTACGGAGACTGACCGAACCACCACGCGACCGTCGTTAATGCGTCCACCATTTGATAGACCTGTGTACATATGATGGACAAGCCCGAGTAATAATTCCTTGGGAAAAATGAACCCAAACAAGCAAAAAATACTGGGATTAATAGCACCTGGTTTATTTGTTGTAGCAATCCGAAGGAAGGTGATTCCCAAAATTGGGACTCGATCCGCACACCCATTGCCTGATGGGAGATAAAAAAACGGCATGGCAATGCTGGCAAAGGTTGGCTCGCCGAGGCAAAGCCCTCGGTCCAGCTAACGTGATGGAGCTGGTCGGCTAGTGACGCCGAAGTGTCCGGAGTAGGTTGATGAAGAGATGGCAAAGCCCCCGGTCCAGCCGAGATGTCGAAGCCTCGATGTCAGCTAATGAGTCGAAGTAGGTCGGCGTGATGGACACCAGCTTGAGGAAGTAATAGTGCGGCCCTGCCGATGCAGGTCGTGACGTGGTCGATGCCGGCTTGATGAAGCGACCGTGCGGCGATGCCGGTATGCCCGCTCCGTGTAATCCGTGGGGCGGCGATGTTGGTGATGATTTATCCTTCGCGATCCCGGACTCTTGTTCGGCTTGCCGAGATGATGATCCGAAGAAGTTGAGCTCGACTCAACAAAGTGACGACGTGTCTAGCGCAGGTCGGCAGCCGTGGAGCAATATTACCGGACTGGTATGACACCAGCATGATGTTGAAGATCATGTTCAAAAGATCTTAAAGTTGGTGGGATGTGTTCGGGAACAAAACACAATACCCCATACAAAACTTCCTTCAAAAGGGATGTCCGAAATCCCGTTCATAAAAAAGACGAACTCAGGTCGGATTCGTTTTCGTGCAGAAAACAGATCCGAAAAGTGATGCACTAATCGGAAGGTCCCCGGAGTTTGGACGGTCGGATCGAGCTGAAATTTTGAGAGGTGGTAGATATAGGAATTCCTCAGCCGATCAACGGTTGGATTTTCCAAAGGATGTCCGAGCTAGAAGCTGGACACCACGCCCTAAAATCCTCCAGATTCCCGTCCAGATTTGACAGGGCTCCGGTATATCGTGGATTGCCAGAGATTCCTCCATCGGAACTCGATGTAATTCTTCAAGGTTGTTGTAGACTCAATACTGCACAATTCCACCGAAGCAACCATTAAAAATACACTTGAGGAGGCGGTGGCGGCGGACACAAGTTTGCTGTCCAGAAAAATAGCACGGTCGCCCGAGGGCAATGTTGACGTTGAGCCCCCGGGCTCCCTGGATGATTCCTCCATGATCTTGATAGAGATCGGAGTTGATTTTTATAAAGGCCCTCATCTGAACATGATGATCGGAGGTAGGGCGCAGTCCTTGGTCGAACCAAGGTGACATCGAGCTGGTGACGAAGATGCCAAAGTCGCAGTTGATCTGCAGGCGAGCCATCAACCTTTTGCCGAACACACAGCGAAACTCTCAATGAAAGCACCAATGTCGGTACCCCGATCCTAAGTCACACAGATCTAGCATGTAACACTTCATATCACTTTGCGGCCTCACGCACGGTATTCCCACGGGTGCCACCTTACCTAGCCAGGGACTGTTTGCGCCTTTTGGCTCACGTATATGATAGTGTCGCTAGCATCCATATGATAGAGAACCCGGGCCAACATGACTAGTCGTGAACCCAAAGTGGCACTAACTTACAAGGACAGACATACATGAATCAACCTCGAGCATGTCGGTCAACAGGGTATGAATCCGGGCTGTAGCACTGGGCTAACAGGACTCCGGGAACCCGGGCTGTAGCAGGCTAGGCAGGACTCCGGATGTCACTGCGTGACATTTCCCCGAAGGGACAGACACAGGAACAAAGTGAATCACATGCCGGCGAGTCAAGTGTTCCGGAGCAGTAGTGATGGGCTAGCAGGACTCCGGTGAACCGGACTGTAGCGGACTACTATGGCACATGGAAGCACAAGACTACATTTCCCCATAAGAGAGGCTACCAGAGGTAAAAAACTAGGTTGTCGGATCCCACACATAGCAATACACGTTACATGTACGCATAACATGCAAGTATGTGCTGTACAACATGGCATCACAACATAACTCAAACTCATATAGATAAAGGCCCAGAAGAGCCACATAGCATTCAATACGAATAGGGGTCTCATGACCCATCATTCAGAGCATACAAGCAATGGAAGCATTACATGTCTGAGTACAGACAACTACAAAAGGAAAAGACTAAGTAGCCTGACTAAACATGACCCTCCCAAGGGTACAAGATCGTAGTTGGGATACAAGCTCGTCGTCGAAGTCACTAGTGTAACCAACTGCAAAATATAAATAAGCAAACGTGAGTACAAAGGTACTCAGCAAGTCTTACATCAGAACTATCTACATATGCAACATTATCAACAAGGGGGTGGTGGAGTTTTAACAGCAGCAAGCCAGCTTTGACTCAGTGGCTAATCTATACTACGAGTATCAGGAACTCCTTTGAGGTAAGAAGACGCACACGAGTCCACATATTCACCATATCAATACTCCACTATGGATCCGTTCCCGTCTCCCTACGAGAAGGCCATACATAGCACTCACGCTTATCTTGCGTATTTTAGAGTATCCACTTAAAGTTTTCTATGTACTACATAAATCCTCCAAGTTTCCATATCCGAGGAAAACAGCTATTCGAATAGATAATGGTAACCCTGCAGGGGTGTACTTCTTCACACACGCTCTCGCCACTTATCGTCCTGTACACGTCATGTACCTCGGCAACCTTCAAGCGGAAGCCGGGCGAGGGTGTCGGCCACGACCTGACTAACCACACAAGTCTCTCGTCCAGGTTTATCGCTTATTTGAGTTCCATCCGCAAGGAGTTCCGGCCGAAGTCTCCAGTACGACCCCAAACAATGTGTGCAGGGTTCCCAAGCCCACCATCCGGGTGCCACTTGGTACACCATGCCACGGTGCCTTGTCTGTCCCAAGCCCGTCCCGTCGGACACCACCTGGTAGACAAGTAGCACTACCTACAAACAGAAACTAGTTGCAACTCCTGGAGAGAGATCAAGTGGATTAATAAGCTGAGAGGGGCCGGATGACTGGAATCCAATGTGTGGTAGTAACTGGACTTGGATAACATACACAGAACTCAGTGCTTAGGGACGGTTCCAATGAGACAACCCACCATGTACTCCTACATGGCCTCTCATCGCTACCTTTACCAAAACGTGTTCACACACTTAGCCTTTATCGGTAGGACATGTTCACCACTCCGATTCATTCCTGATGAATCAGACCTGACACAACTCTAAGCATAGCTGGCATAAAGAAACCTAGCGTGGATGACTAGGCACATCAAGGATCAAGCAACTCCTACTCATGCTAGTGGGTTTCAACTATTTACTGTGGCAATGACAGGTCATGCAGAGGAATGGGTTCAACTACCGCAGCAGAAAGTAGCAGTTTGAATCGTTGTTGTCCTAATGCAGTATAAGGAGCAGGAGCGAGAGAGTGGGATTTATCGAAATGCTCAAGGGGGGTTGCTTTCCTGATAGAACGACGAAGGGGCATGGCTCCTCTGACAGGTACTCGGGAACACCTTCCGGAGCAGAACCTATCGAGAAGAAACGGTGCCGACAAACAATACACAAACAAATGCAACAATATGATGCATGACAATGGCATGTGCATATGCTAGTGTTTGGGCTAATGCAAGATGCTACCAAGTTGGTTGAAGCCCATTTGAATCCAAGATTCAAATGCAATTCAAAATGAAGCATTTAAAATGCCCATATTATGTTTTCACTTATACAGCATGTATAAGTTGGTTTTTCATGCATGTAACTGGCATAAATGGATTCCTTGCATTTTTCTAATAATTTTTCATATATAATTTATTTCATTCTGAGCTACGGTTGAAATATTATGAATTTTTGAAGTTTAGGCAATATTCTGGAATTTCCTAAGTTAAAATAATTCCAGAAAAAGAATAACTATGCCAGCACTACGTCAGCATGACGTAAGCGAGTCAACGGGGCTGACCAGGTCAAACCTGACTAGTGGGTCCCACTGGTCAGTGACCCAGTCAACTAACTAAGTTAGTTAGTCTTAACTAACTAGGCAGGGCCCACTAGTCAGTGACTGTAGTAGCTAACCTAGTTAGTTAATTAGTGCTAACTATAGTAGTTAGTCGGGCGGGGCCCGCAAGTCAGTGAGAGAGAGGGGGGAGGTCAAACTGGGCCGTGGGGTCAACCCACGCCGGTCAAAAGTCGGCGGTCACCGGCGTTAAGCTGCCGGCGAGTCCGAACGCGGCGGTGCGCTACGGGTTCTGCCTACAGGGGGCCATTTGGCGCATGGAGTACAACTACGGGATGTGGACGCTCGTCCGCATCCAGGCGTGGTGGTGGCGCGGCCGGGGAGCGGCCGGAGTGTTGCTGGCGACGACGAGTGCGGCGGCCGGAGCTCGGGTGCGCGCGGAGTTGGCGTTGTGGGGTGCAAGCGGGCAAGGGGAGGCGCTAGCGAGGCTTAGCGCGGGGCAGCAAGCTCGGTGGACACGCATCTGGGACCAAATGGTCACCGGAGCATTGCCGCCGACGAGCTCGGGCGGCGGCGAGGTTCGGCCGACAAGGGGGCGACGGCTGCGGGGCGTAAACGAGCTCGGGAAGAGGGAGAACAGATGCAAAATCTCACAGTGGAGGCGACGGGATGGTCAGCGGGCTCGGGGACGAGTCGGAGACGACGGACGGGCGCCGGCGATCTCGGCGGCCGAGAGGTTGAAGACGATAGTGATGACGTTGCTATGGCGCGCCCCGGCTCGCTTGGCTCGGTGGAGATGACGAAGACGACGTCGTGGAGCTCCTGGGCATGTCCAGGGGGCGAGGGGGAGGCAGTGGCCGTGGCAACGGCGAGCAGTGGCGTCGGCTGCGCTCGGGTGCGGGCGAGAGAGGGTGACAGAGGAGAGGAGAAGCACGGGGGAGAGTGAGAGGGGGTCGGGGAGGCTGCGTGGCGTCTCCAGGGACGCCCAGAGGAAGGCGGCAAGCAGGAGATGGCCGGGCGTGCGCCGGCGTGCGTCGGCCACGCGCTCGGCGTCCTCCTGGTGCGGTGGAGAAGACGACTGGCAGGGCCGGCCAGCTGGGCCGCTAGTGCCAGGCCTCAGGTAAGGCCCAGGTAAGCCTTTTCCCTTTTTTTGTTTTCTTTTCTATTTCTGACATTTGTTTTTGACTTAAGAATAAATTCCAGCACAAATATAAAAATGTTGAGATTCCTTGTGACCACTAGTTATAATATACTAGAGGCCCTCACCAAATTCGAACATTTTTGGAGCCTCTAAAATATTTATATTATTTTAAACAGCTCCAATTCAAATACATATGGGTTCATTCAAAAATCCAAAATGTCTAGCAAAAATGTGCATCACCCCTGGTTGTTGTTTCCAACATTTTTCAAAGACCATGAACATTTTTGAAAAGCATTTTGGGTTCATTGAAATTCCATTTTTAATTTCAACCTATTTGTATTTGCTTTGGTGCTAGGGTTTGAAACATCCCCATTTCAACTTCATTTGAAATTTAAACATGATGCACAAAGCAAGCCTAGGTCATACCAGAACTAGGGATGTGACAACTCACCCCCACTCGAAAAAATCTCATCCCGAGATTCAGGAGTTAGCGGAAAGAAAGCGGGGTACTCAAGTCGAAGACGATCTTCTCGCTCCCAAGTTGCTTCTCTCTCGGAATGATGAGACCATTGAACCTTGAGAAACTTGATGTTATGACATCGAGTGACACGTTCTGCTTGATCCAGAATGCGAACGGGGTACTCTCGATATGTGAGGTTATCTTGGAGATCAAGCGTTTCGTGGTCCACTCCGCGGATGGGATCCGAGAAGCAACGCCTGAGTTGAGAGACGTGGAAGACATCATGAACTCGAGAAAGATGTGGGGGTAGTTCCAACTGGTAGGCAACCTCTCCTCGTTTAGCGAGAATGCGAAAAGGACCAATGTAACGAGGAGCCAACTTGCCCTTGATACCGAAACAATGGGTACCCTTCAAAGGAGTAACCCGAAGGTAAGCCTTGTCGCCAACTTCATAAGCCACTTCCTTCATACTGGCTCTTTTGACGAGATTGGGCTGTTTTCAAATTCTCACAAATGATGCGAACTTGCTCTTCTGCCTCCTGGATCATATCCGGTCCAAAGAATTGTCTTTCACCGGTTTCTGGCCAGTTCAAAGGTGTTCGACATCTTCGTCCATACAGAATCTCGAAGGGTGCTTTCTTAAGACTGGATTGGTGGCTATTGTTATAAGCAAACTCGGCAAAGGGAAGACATTTCTCCCAATCCATACCGAATGAGATAACGCAAGCTCTAAGCATGTCTTCGAGAATTTGGTTGACCCTTTCCACCTGACCACTTGATTGAGGGTGGAAAGCGGTACTGAAGGAAAGATGGGTGCCCATGGTAGTTTGGAAACTTTCCCAGAAATGAGAGGTGTAAAGACTGCCACGGTCTAAATTGATCTCTAGTGGAACACCATGGAGTGACACTATCCAGGAGATATATAAGTCAGCGAGCTGACTAGCAGTGATACTCTCTCGAACAGGTAGGAAGTGAGCCACTTTGGAAAGATAGTCAATGACAACGAAGATAGCATTATTTCCTTTCTTGGTCCTGGGAAAGCCGGTGATGAAGTCCATACCAACTTTGTCCCATTTCCACTCGGGAATAGCTAAAGGTTGAAGGGTGCCAGCAGGTCTCTGATGCTCTGCCTTAACGCAATGACAAACGTCATAGTTGGCAATATACAGAGCGATTTCTCTCTTCATCCTAGTCCACCAGAACCTCTGGCGTAGGTCCTGATACATCTTTGTACTACCGGGATGAATCGTGAGAGGGAATTCATGGGCCTCCTTAAGGATCAGTTGCTGCATCTGTTGACATTTGGGAACCACCAAACGGTTTCCAAAGTAAACAACACCTCGTTCATCCATAGAGAAACAGCGAGCAACTGCCTTGGAAATATTCTTCTTGATCCGGGAGATTCCCGTATCATGCTTCTGAGCCTCTATGATCTGATCCGTAAGGGTAGGTTTCGTCACCAAGGTAGAAAGGGAACCATGAGGAGCTATGTGAAGGTTAAGCTTACAAAATTCCTCATGGAGGGGTGGTTGACATTGTTGCAACATGAGGTTGT
Source organism: Triticum urartu (assembly GCF_056163025.1). NCBI lineage: Eukaryota > Viridiplantae > Streptophyta > Magnoliopsida > Poales > Poaceae > Triticum > Triticum urartu. The sequence continues at coordinate 296,829,521 of NC_141878.1, read as the reverse complement.
TGCAATAGGATTTACGACTTAAAGCATCAGCCATGACATTGGCTTTGCCTGGGGTGTAGGTGATTCCTAAGTCGTAATCCGAGATCAACTCCAACCAACGTCTCTGTCTGAGATTCAGATCCGGTTGGGTGAAGATATACTTGAGACTCTGATGGTCAGTGTAGATTTCGCAACGGTTACCAAGAAGGTAATGTCGCCAAGTCTTAAGTGCATAGACTACGGCTGCAAGCTCTAGATCATGTGTAGGATAATTTTCCTCATGTGGATGCAACTGTCGAGATGCATAGGCAATCACATGACGATCCTGCATAAGAATGCAACCTAGTCCTTGACGCGAAGCGTCGCAATAGATAACAAAGTCTTTAGTGAAATCCGGTGGCACGAGTATGGGCGCAGAAGTCAGGCGTCTTTTCAGTTCCTGAGAACTGTGCTCACACTATGGGGTCCACTCAAACCTTTTATCTTTCTTGAGAATTTCCGTGAGGGGTTTGGCCACTTTGGAGAAGTTTTCAACGAAGCAGCGACAATAATTGTCTAGACCAAGGAAACTCCTAACTTGTTTGACCGTTTTGGGTGGAGTCCAATCGAGAACGTCTTTGACTCTCTCGGGATTGACAGCAATGCCCTTACCAGAGATCACGTGGCCCAGATAGGTCACTTCTGGCAACCAAAATTCACACTTAGAGAACTTGGCATAAAGGCGGTGCTCTCTGAGTTTTTCTAACACAAGCCTAAGATGTTCGGCATGCTCTTCATCGTTCTTCGAGTAAATAAGAATATCATCGAGATAAACCACAACGAACTTATCTAAGTACTCCATAAAGATCGAGTTCATCAAGCGGGAGAAAGTAGCTGGAGCATTGGTTAGGCCGAAAGACATCACGGTGTACTCATATTGACCATAACGAGTGACAAAAGCCGTTTTGGGGATGTCCCCGTTTCTGATTTTGATTTGGTGGTAGCCTAACCTCAAATCCATCTTGGAAAAGACTGAGGATCCAGCGAGCTAATCATACAGGTCGTTGATCCTGGGGAGCGGATACTTGTTCTTTATCGTGACCAAATTAATGGGACGATAATCTACAACCATCCGATCCGTACCATCCTTCTTCTTGACGAAGAGGACAGGACAAGCCCAAGGAGAAGAACTGGGACGGATGAAACCCTTTTGCAAGGACTCATCAAGCTGTTTCTTAAGCTCGGCTAACTCCAAAGGTGCCATCTTTTATGGTCTCCTAGAGATTGGAACAGTTCCTGGGATAAGTTCTATGACAAACTCTACATCTCTGTCAGGTGGGACACCTGGCAGTTCTTCTAGAAAAACATCCGGGAAGTCACGGACTACCGGAATATCTTCAAGGTCTAGAAGAGGGCTGGCATTAAGAGAATAGAGTTGACGCCTTGCAACTCTAGTGGAGACAGTGACTATCTTGCCAGATGGGTGTGTAAGCTGAACAGACCTTGTGTAACAATCAATCTTGGCATAATGAGCTTTCATCCAGTCCATACCCAAGATGATGTTAATATCTGTAGACTTGAGGGCTATAAGTGATGCAAGGAATACAAGTCTGTCAACAAGGATTCCATTACCATGGCTTATCTTAGAGGTTTGCCATTTGGAACCAGGAGTCTGGATTATTAGTGGAGTCGGCATATCACAAAATGACATGTCATGCAACCGAGCATAACCTTCGGATATGAAGGAGTGGGATGCTCCAGTATCAAACAGAACTGAAGCTGGGTGACAATTGACAAGAAGCGTACCCAGTACGACATCGGGATCATCTTGAGCTTCTGTAGCTGAGACATGGTGCACACATGCTCGTTCAATGGAGGCTGGCTTGGTACTGATCATCTTGCCTGATGGCTTTTCACGGCCAACAGACCTCTTAGACTGGGGTGGAGTATAACTAGACTGAGGGCAGTCACATGCGTAGTGTCCTGGTTCTCCGCAGGTGAAGCAAGTTCCTGAGGTAGGACGTGGGCCTACTTTGGCAAGTGGTCCACTAATAGGCCTGGGTGGAGCACGTTGCTGAGCTGGGTGAGGCGCCACATCGGATGGCCTTGGTGCATATCCAGGTGGAAGAGCTGAGTTCCGAATCCAAATCCATCGCTTCTGAGAGCTAGAGCGGGAGGAAGAACCCATATCACAGTTGTGCTTACAAGACTCCTCGTAAGTGAGCTGAGCTGTCTCTGCATTAATGGCCTTGTTCACAAGAGCCTCGAAAGTATCACAATGATGCAGGTGGAGATCACGACGCAACTTAGGGTTGAGACCCTTCCGGAACCTAGCCTGCTTCTTAGCATCCGTGGACACTTCTTTTGTAGCATAGCGGGCGAGGTTTCCAAACTCTCTACTGTAAGCATCAACAGGCAGCTTACCCTGGGTAAAACTACAGAACTCTTCCCTCTTACGGTCAATGAGAGCCTGAGGAATGTGGTGCTCATGAAAAGCCTTGGTGAAATCCCTCCAGGTAGGAATCTGACCAGCTGGTAGCATAGCCTCATAGCTCTGCCACCAAATACTAGCAGGACCTTCCAGGTGATAGGTAGCATAGGTGACCTTGTCACCTTTAGCCACGCTCGCTGAATGCAACTTGTGAGTGATGCTCCGGAGCCAGTCATCTACATCGAGTGGCTCAATGGAGTGATGGAAGGTGGGTGGTTTCAGACCAATGAAGTCGGTGATGGAAACCAACTTCTTACGCTGATGTGCGGTGTTCTGCTCAATTTGTGCTAGCAAGCGGTTAGTCTCACGCTTGTTCCTCTCAGATGCTAACAAGAACTTTGCCATCAAAGGCTGGTCAGGAGGATCCTCATCCCTACCATCTCCGGGGTTCTTGCTATGAGCAACTGAACCTCGGTTAGCAGACGACATCCTTGCACAGAAACCAAGGAAACAAGGATGGAATTAGCATCGACATAAGGATGCGGAATGTAATGCAAAAGCATTGGAAACTCTTGAAATCCTAGGACAATTTCGGCAGCATAACGGCTGTAAATGCTCAAAAGGATTTTGAGACATTCATCAAAGGAATAGCATAATCAATCAGCATCATAATATCAAGGTTCTGGGTCAAACTGAGGACACACGGAAGTAGTAGAACTGTACGGAGACACAACCCAACAATCCTAAGACTTTACGGTTTAGTAACACGTCATCTTGAGAGATAGAGGAGAATCCTAGGCCTTAACCCTCGTAGAAAAGAAGAGGCTGACTCAGAAAGAATGACATGAGGTAAAGGAGTAAAAAGAGCCTTACGTTCCCTTCCACAATCAATTCCCTTATATAACTAAAGCATTTCTCGACCAGTTTGGCTGGCTAATCCTACAGTCAGTCAGGCTCTGATACCAACGCTGTCGGGACCCCGATTCTAAGTCACACAGATCTAGCATGTAACACTTCATATCACTTTGCGGCCTCACGCACGGTATTCCCACGGGTGCCACCTTACCTGGCCCGGGACCGTTTGCACCTTTTGGCTCACGTATGTGATAGTGTCACTAGCATCCATATGACAGAGAACCCGGGCCGACATGACTAGTCGTGAACCCAAAGTGGCACTAACTTACAGGGACAGGCATACATGAATCAACCTCGAGCATGTCGGTCAACAACGTATGAATCCGGGCTGTAGCACTGGGCTAACAGGACTCCGGGAACCCGGGCTGTAGCAGGCTAGGCAGGACTCCGGATGTCACCGCGTGACATTTCCCCGAAGGGACAGACACAGGAACAAAGTGAATCACATGCCGGCCAGTCAAGTGTTCCGGAGTAGTAGTGCTGGGCTAGCAGGACTCCGGTGAACCGGGCTGTAGCGGACTACTATGGCACATGGAAGCACAAGACTACATTTCCCCATAAGAGAGGCTACCAGAGGTAAACAACTAGGTTGTCGGATCCCACACATAGCAATACACGTTACACGTACGCATAACATGCAAGTATGTGCTGTACAACATGGCATCACAACATAACTCAAACTCACATAGATAAAGGCCCAGAAGAGCCAGATAGCATTCAATACGAACAGGGGTCTCATGACCCATCATTCAGAGCATACAAGCAATGGAAGCATTACATGTCTGAGTACAGACAACTACAAAAGGAAAAGACTAAGTAGCCTGACTAAACACGACCCTCCCAAGGGTACAAGATTGTAGCTGGGATACAAGCTACTCGTCGAAGTCACTAGTGTTACCAACTGCAAAACATAAATAAGCAAACATGAGTACGAAGGTACTCAGCAAGTTTTACATCAGAACTATCTACATATGCAACATTATCAACAAGGGGGTGGTGGAGTTTTAATAGCAGCAAGCCAGCTTTGACTCAGTGGCTAATCTATACTACGAGTATCAGAAACTCCTTTGTGGTAAGAAGACGCACACAAGTCCATATATTCACCATATCAATACTCCACTATGGATTCGTTCCTGTCTCCCTACGAGAAGGCCATACATAGCACTCACGCTTATCTTGCGTATTTTAGAGTATCCACTTCAAATTGTCTATGAACTACATAAGTCCTCCAAGTTTCCATATCCGAGGAAAGCGGCTATTTGAATAGATAATGGTAACCCTGCAGGGGTGTACTTCTTCACACACGCTCTCTCCACTTATTGCCCTATACACGTCATGTACCTCGGCAACCTTCAAGCGGAAGCCGGGCGAGGGTGTCGGCCACGACCTGACTAACCACACAAGTCTCTCGTCCAGGTTTATCGCCTATTCGAGTTCCATCCGCAAGGAGTTCCGGCGAAGTCTCCAGTACGACCCCAAATGATGTGTGCAGGGTTCCCAAGCCCACCATCCGGGTGCCACTTGGTACACCGTGCCACGGTGCCTAGTCTGTCCCAAGACCGTCCCGTCGGACACCACCTGGTAGACAAGTAGCACTACCTACAAACGCCAGAAACTAGTTGCAACTCCTGGAGAGAGATCAAGTGGATTAATAAGCCGAGAGGGGCCGGATGACCGGAACCCAATGTGTGATAGTAAATGGACTTGTATAACATACACAGAACTCAGTGCTTATGGACGGTTCCAATGAGACAACCCACCATGTACTCCTACATGGCCTCTCATCGCTACCGTTACCAAAACGTGTTCACACACTTAGCCTTTATCGGTAGGACATGTTCACCACTCCGATTCATTCCCGATGAATCAGACCTGACACAACTCTAAGCATAGCTGGCATAAAGAAACCAAGCATGGATGAGTAGGCACATCAAGGCTCAAGCAACTCCTACTCTTGCTAGTGGGTTTCAACTATTTACTGTGGCAATGACAGGTCATGCAGAGGAATGGGTTCAACTACCGCAGCAGAAAGTAGCAGTTTGAATCGTTGTTGTCCTAATGCGGTATAAGGAGCAGGAGCGAGAGAGTGGGATTTATGGAAATGCTCAAGGGGGGTTGCTTGCCTGATAGAACGACGAGGGGGTACGACTCCTCTGACAGGTAATCGGGAACACCTTCCGGAGCAGAACCTATCGAGAAGAAACGGTGCCAGCAATCAATACACAAACAAATGCAACAATATGATGCATGACAATGGCATGTGCATATGCTAGTGTTTGGGATAATGCAAGATGCTACCAAGTTGGTTGAAGCCCATTTGAATCCAAGATTCAAATGCAATTCAAAATGAAGCATTTAAAATGCCCATATTATGTTTTCACTTATACAGCATGTATAAGTTGGTTTTTCATGCATGTAACTGACATAAATGGATTCCTTGCATTTTTCTGATAATTTTTCATATATAATTTATTTCATTCTGAGCTACGGTTGAAATATTATGGATTTTTGAAGTTTAGGCAATATTCTGGAATTTCCTGAGTTAAAATAATTCCAGAAAAAGAATAACTGCACCAGCACTATGTCAGCATGACGTAAGCGAGTCAACGGGGCTGACCAGGTCAAACCTGACCAGTGGGTCCCACTGGTCAGTGACCCAGTCAACTAACTAAGTTAGTTAGTCCTAACTAACTGGGCAGGGCCCACTAGTCAGTGACAGTAGTAGCTAACCTAACTAGTTAATTAGTGCTAACTATAGTAGTTAGTCGGTCGGGGCCCGCAAGTCAGTGAGAGAGAGGGGGGAGGTCAAACTGGGCTGTGGGGTCAACCCACGCCGGTCAAAAGTCGGTGGTCACCGGCGTTTAGCCGCTGGCGAGTCCGAACGCGGTGGTGCGCCGCGGGTTCTGCCTACAGGGGCCATTTGGCGCGCGGAGTACAACTACGGGATGCGGACGCTCGTCCGCATCCAGCCCTGGTGGTAGCACGGCCGAGGAGCGGCCGGAGTGGTGCCGACGACGACGAGTGCGGCGGCCGGAGCTCGGGTGCGCGCGGAGTTGGCGTTGTGGGGTGCAAGCGGGCAAGGGGAGGCGCTAGCGAGGCTTAGCACGGGGCAGCAAGCTCGGTGGACACGCGTCTGGGACCAAATGGTCACCGGAGCGTTGCCGCCGACGAGCTCGGGCAGCGGCGCGGTTCGGTCGACAAGGGGGCGACGGCTGTGGGGCGTAAACGAGCTCGGGAAGAGGGGGAACAGACGCAGAATCTCACAGTGGAGGTGACGGGATGGTCAGCGGGCTCGGGGACGAGTCGGAGATGACGGACGGGCGCCGGCGATCTCGGCGGCCGAGAGGTTGAAGACGATGGTGATGACATCGCTATGGTGCGCCCCGGCTCGCTTGGCTCGGTGGAGATGACGAAGATGACGTCGTGGAGCTCCTGGTCAAGTCTAGGGGGCGAGGGGGAGGCAGTGGCCGCGGCAACGGCGAGCGGTGGCGTCGGCTGCGCTTGGGTGCGGGTGAGAGAGGGTGACAGAGGAGAGGAGAAGCACGGGGAGAGTGAGAGGGGGTCGGGGAGGCTGCGTGGCGTCTCCAGGGACGCCCAGAGGAAGGCGGCAAGCAGGAAGTGGCCGGGCGTGCGCCGGCGTGCGTTGGCCACGCGCTCGGCGTCCTCCTGGTGCGGTGGAGAAGACGACGGGCAGGGCCAGCTGGCTGGGCCGGCCAGCTGGGCCGCCAGTGCCAGGCCTCAGGTAAGGCCCAGGTAAGCCTTTTCCCTTTTTTGTTTTCTTTTCTATTTCTGACATTTGTTTTTGACTTAAAAATAAATACCAGCACAAATATAAAAATGTTGAGATTCCTTGTGACCACTAGTTATAATATACTAGAGGCCCTCACCAAATTCCAACATTTTTGGAGCCTCTAAAATATTTATATTATTTTAAACAGCTCCAATTCAAATACACATGGGTTCATTCAAAAATCCAAAATGTCTAGCAAAAATGTGCATCACCCCTGGTTGTTGTTTCCAACATTTTCCAAAGACCATGAACATTTTTGAAAAGCATTTTGGGTTCATTGAAATTCCATTTTTAATTTGAACCTATTTGAATTTGCTTTAGTGCTAGGGTTTGAAACATCCCCATTTTAACTTCATTTGAAATTTAAACATGATGCACAAAGCAAGCCTAGGTCATACCAGAACTAGGGATGTGACAACCAATGTCGGTGTCAAAACCGGCGGATCTCGGGTAGGGGTTTCCGAACTGTGCGTCTAAGGCGGATGGTAACAGGAGGCAGGGGACACGATGTTTTACCCAGGTTCGGGCCCTCTTGATGAAGGTAAAACCCTACGTCCTGCTTAATTATTCTTGATAATATGAGTAGTACAAGAGTTGATCTACCACGAGATCAGAGAGGCTAAACCCTAGAAGCTAGCCTATGGTATGATTGTTGTATATGATCTATCGACTAGCCTGGCCTCGGTTTATATAATGCACCAGAGGCCTAGGATAATAAGAGTCCTAGCCGAATACGCCGATGGGGAGGAGTCCTTGTCTTGATCGCCAAGTCTTGTGGAATCTTCTATGTATGCGGTAGCTGTCCGGACTGGCCCATGAGTATACGGCCATGGGGGTCCTCGGCCCAATCTAACAGACCAGGAGATGACGTGGTGAGTACCCCCTAGTCTAGGACACCGTTAGCGCCCTTCATCGACGCCAGGGAAACTTTGCGCGTGTCCACCTGCTACAACAGGGAGGTGTTCTAGGCCTGGAGCTCCCGCAAGCGCTCCTCGGAGGCCGCACGGCGATTGTCCGCCTCCCTGTCCTCCTCCAAGGCCCGGGCGCTGGCCTCTCGTGAGGTTGCCAGGGATGCCTCGGCCTTCGCATCGGCGTGCTCGCGCTGGAGGTGCCCGAGGTTGATAGCCACCTTCAAGCAATGCCACTCCTCCACCAGTCGGAGGCCTTCGGCTTCAAGGCGAGCGTCGATGTCCGCGAGTTCTCCGCCGAGTCGGCTCATCGCACCCAGTGCCTCCTGAAAGAGCTCGTCGTGGACGACACTCCGCTCGTGCGCAAGCTTAAGCGTGCAACCGGGTCCGTCCCCCGCAGCGGGGGTGGCCGACGGGATCCGAAGTGGCTCACCCCCTTCGGCAGGGGGCTGGCGGCTCGTGCCTCCCGGGGGGCCGACCGGGCTTCAGCAGGGGCCCGGATGGCTTTAGGCCCGCTACTCGAAGAAGAAGCCAGGATCGAAGTCATCCAGTCACCATCCATAACCAGAGGAGGAGCCCTTGGCACACTTGCCACGCCCCAGGCGAGGCCACAAAGGAGAGACAACAAAGGCATGGGCTCAAGGCGCCAAGCTAGCATGTTTGCCTCTCTGGTTGACCTCGTGCCGGGTGCGGCATGCTGGCTTGGGGCACTCAAGGCCAGCGGGGGATTTGAGGTAGGAGGAGGTTGCTTCCCAGGAGACTTCGCGCCCTTAGCAGAAGGGACCCTGAGGAGCCACTGTCAGGAGGGGAAGCATCACTCGAGAAATCACAAAGATAAGGTACTCACTCCTCTATGGCGATATACTTCCTCTGCTTCAACGGCCGGAAGGTATCACTGCTGCAGCTTGGAGACTGTTTTGGAGCGCATCGAAGTCCAGACGACCTCAGGAGTGCTGGGCTGAGGAGAGCCCTCGGGCACCGCCTCATGATGGCCCGCTGAGACCTCGGAAGCTTCGACCTCAGGAGCAGCGGATTGTGTCGCCCCCTCAGCTGTCACCCCAAGGAAAGAGTCATGGGCTCCTGGGGATGGCACCTCGGGAGCCTCAAGCGGCGTCAACGCCTCAGCACCCGTGCCTCCGGCCTCCAGCGGTGCTCGCCCACCTGCGTCCACTCTTGGGGCAAGTTTGGCACTGGCGACAAGGAGGGGGACCACGGAAATAGGGTTCTCGCGGGGCCCTCCAAGGCCGACTGGGCGCAGCCCCCATTCATCGAAGGGGGCATCTGCCCGCGAACTCCACCCTGTTTGAGCAGCAGTACAAAAGACGGCCCTCCTGCGGCATGTCAGCTGGCGAGGGGTCGCCCGTCAAGACCTCGAGCACCGTTCCTTGTGCCTTGAGCGGAAGCCCCACTTCCTGAAGCATCATGCGATCCTGGCCGCCGGACAGGGCCCACATTGGCCGGGAATGGCACTGGAGGGGGCGACGTGGCGTTGGAGGAACTCCTTCATCACCATCGCCGAGATCTTTCGACCTCTTCAACCGGAGCCAGACGAAGGCAAGGCGGGAGTCCACGAGCTCCTCGTGGCCCCAGCCAGAGCTGGGAACGGCAGGCGCCGAGGGGGGCGAGAGCAAGGGGCTGAGCACACCGACGTCCACATATACCCACCATGCCCGAAACTTGCTTCTGGATGGTGGAAGCTCAAAATCAATCCCCAAGCGAGCCGTCGCAGCCATGGCTTGGAAGCTCAAGCATCCTGAGCACTGCAGAGGGCTAGTCAGGTGCAGCGAGAAGAAACGGCACAGTAGGGCCACGGAAGGGGGAATGCCCACCATGACCTCGTAGATGAAAGCAAAGACGACAAGAAGGGAGACTGATTGGGGATCCAGGTGGAACATATGGATCTGATAGTGGGAGAGCACGACGTTAAAGAAGGCAGAGAAATGAGGAACCAGGCCAGCCCACAAGGCGTCGATGAAGAATGGAACCTCGGTGGCTGTCCTGTCGATGGAGGCGGGAGATGTGGGCCAGGCCGCCGTCCTCCCCCATTAGTTGGAGTCAGCAGTGAGCGCAGGGCAGACCTTGTCCATGGCTTCCTGGTTGAGCACCAGTGACCGGCCAACGACGGATTCAATAGCCGGGGGTGGCCCGACTAAAGACTGAGACTTCTTCTTTTCCTTCTGCATTCGCCGGGGCGCCATGGCAACAAGGAGGGCTGAGCTCGGGACAGATTGGAAGAGGAGGTTATTGTTCCCAAAAGGAAGGAGAGTTGGAGGGGCACGTCACCAGCAATGGGGGGATAACTATGTAAGTCACAGTGGCCGCCTAGCCAGGCGGATATCAAGGCCGCGTGGAGAAGCGGAGACGCCCACGTCCCATTAATCGCCACGCATCAACCGATGCCGCAGGATACTAGGGCCCGCGGCGCTCTGCACTTGTCCTTTGGCTTCGCCCCGAAGCCAAATCCGAGTGCGCCTTGGACCCGGGGGGCTACTGTCGATGTCTTGGAAATGGGGGTCCCTAGACTTGCCTTCCTGCGGCCCACGGCGTGGCTCCACCAGCGGCCCTGTATGGCCCATCTTCAACAGCAAACACTCAAGACCCTCGCGAGGCGGATGACACAAGACCTCCTCGGTGGCGGCCTCACCAGGCTGGCTCGCGAGGGGCGAAGAGATCAAGGCAAGGGGCGCCTCGCGAGGTTCCTGTGACACAAGCCATGACGACTAAGGCCAGGCGGGCACCAGGCGGGCGCCAGCGTGCGCAGTGTGCTCGTTTCCTCTTTGGTGCTAAAGAGGCAAGCACAGGCGAGGAGTCCCAAGGCAGCACGCAAAGGTTTCCATATCGGTGCAACGAGACCAAGACCGGCAGGACGGTAGGACGGAGGTCACCGTGGAGCCGAGGACGACGTCACCACCAGAGCCTTTGGCAGGCGAAGACCATCTTTTGTCACAATAGCTTGTACTAGCTGTCCCCCTTCACATTGGCCGTTGTGGGATCCCTTCCCGTCTAATATTTGGGAAGAGGACCCGGGCCTCTATATAGGAATAGCCACCACCGTAGAAGGGGGATCTCATCTTGGACCGGATCCATTCCACCAAGGCGACCACACAAACTCGCTAAGCACAAGAGCACCTCTCCTCAGGAGGCTCTTCTTCCCTTGTAACTGTTCATCCTCAGCCTAAGAGGCAATCCACCACACCAAACTGGAGTAGGGTATTACACCACATCGGTGGCCCGAACCAGTATAAATCTTGTGTCCCTTTGTTCTGCTAGTTCGAGGCGCTGAGCCTTGAGATCGCGATGAGGGCATGATCTAGATGGAGGAGAGATCTTCGTGCGCACCCCAGTGTTCGAATCTCAAGGGTTTTGCCGGAATCCGAAATCCGACAAGATGAAAGAAAGAGACAAGAAGGATCTAGCATGTGTAGTTGTGGTTGTCGCATTAGGCATGTTCTATGCGCTGTTTGCAATGATGATTAGGGGTGTTGTTTGATACTATTGCTAAAGCACGTCTAGATGTGCTCTAAGTAATGCACATCTAGGTCCTATGCCATTGAAGTTATGCGAAGATTCGTGCAGATATTTTTCTTTGTCTTTTTTCTTTTCCTTTCTAGTTTCATGATTATTGGCTTTATCAATAAGTAGAGCTCAATGTATTGCTTGCCAACTTTCCTACTCCGTTCGTACTGGTACCGGTGCATAATCCCAACACTCATTCCTTGTTTATGTCCTGAGAAAGGAACACTAGTGCAGAACCGGGCAATAGCACCGGTTCGTAAGGCCCTTTAGTCCCGGTTTGGTAACAGGTGCTAAAGTGTAGGCACTAAAGCCCCCCCCCTTTAGTACCGGTTCAGCACGAACTGGTGCTAAAGGGCAACCACGTGGCACGAGCCAGCTTCGGGGGCAGGGAGCCCTTTAGTACCGGTTGGTGTCACCAACCGGTATTAAAAGGTTGGGGGGTTTTGGGTTTATGATTTCTTTTTCATTTAATTTTGTGTTTTCCATTTAATTATTTTTCGTTTGCTGGTATTTTACGATACTACATATTGTACACGTTATGCATATATATAAATAGAATTTCTAGTAGAACCGATCATAATATATATATAAATTAATTCACACATATATACACACATGTATATATATATATAAAATTTCTCCTAATTGGTGCCTTCGGAGCTAGTGGCATTAGCCTAGCTAATTGGTGCCTTCGGATCACGATAACAATTGGAAGTGGTTCATGGGGGCGGTAGCGGGTAAAAGTATTCTCCTTTGGGATCTATGACCTAGTCGAGCAAAAATCCCGCTATTTCCTCTTGAATTGCTTCTATGAGGTCCTGTGCTAGGAGCTTGTCCCACACCTCTTTGAACTGTTAAGAAGGAGATCTTAGTTGTGTGACTAGATATCGATAATGGTGTAAAAATTGTGAGTAGTGTTCTGACAATCGATATCGTACCCACTCCTGTCTTTGAGATTTGCTCCTTTCGGAGGCCATCATGCGAATGTTCTCGCAAACGTAGTATGCACATAGATCATTCCCCGGCGCCTGCTTCAGGGCCTTTACGAGAATGGAATTTGATCAGATAATAATTAATCAAGCATGATAATTAAAGAGATGACAGCTAGCTAGTACTACTTAATTACTTACCTTGGGTCGATACCATTTTAGATTTTGTTTCCATGGGCCTGGAGTGGCCCTGATGAACTTTGCCCAAGCCCTGCCCGCCGATAAAGAAAATGAATAAATGGGTTATTAAATAGTTGTTATCAGGAAATGATGAACTAATTAAATAGGCCGAGATATAGTTAATAATGATTGAAATTACTTCTTGACTATCCCCTTCACGATGGTGTAGTCACTTGCTTTCTTAAGTAGTGAGTCTAGTACTTCAACTGTTCCTTCATCAACTTTAATGATTAACAAGATCCAGCGAAATCTGCATGCACACACATTTGCATGTCTTAATTAAGCGGGCATATGTAAGCAAAAACATATATCTAGCTAGTAGGGAAAAACAGAACTTGTAGTACAAGATAGTGTGACTCATTGGAAGTTGTTAGGAAGTAGTATATCTTCATTGTATTTGAGTTCCTTGAAGAATTGTAGCATGCTTTCCTCTACACTTTTTTCGTGATATGGATCTATATTCCATGGGTATTCATTAATGGTATTTGGGTCAACGAACCCAATGCCATAGCGTCCACCTTTTTTCATTTCATAAATCTTCATCCTGCATAATACCACATAAAAGAATATAGTGAGGATAATTACAGGTAATGATTGATCAAAATGATCACTATAGCTAGCTTGAGACTTAAATTACAGAAAGAAATCACTTACAGACAATAGCAACTGACGATAGATTTGTCGAGTGCGTCTTGATTGTATAGCTGAAATAGTTCTGAATACTCAACGGTCACAGCTTTCTCATGGTAGTAATGATCCTTGTTGACATTCACCATGAGGGACTCTCGATTGGAAATCTTGGTAATGTCCATGTACCATTGAGGCAATTCATACATTCTCGTTGGGAGCTTAAGGACTTCCTCTGGCTCGACCAAAGGTTGGCCCGGGGCATATTTCCGTTTTATTTCCTCCTCTCTAGTCGGAGACATGGGCTCGATATCGAGGAGTTGTCCAACAGTGATCCCGATCGATTCAGCTTGCGCAATATGCTCCTCGGTTATTACCACATCGCCCATCTCGGGAACGTTAACGATTTTCCCACAATAATATTGGGCACGGCTACTCTCATGTGTTGTTGGCACAACAAGCGGGGGGATTGATTGCGCCGCCTGTTCTCCCAGCTGGGGAACGGTTTTACCGCTCCTTTTGCCAGCTGATTTCCTCGAGCTCGAGCTCACCTCTTTCTGTAGACGTGCTTGATTTAACTTCTTGATGTGGCTCTCATAGTCTGTGTCAACAGGCTTGGGAGCTGGTGCTCTAGCCATATGAATGAAGTGGTCAATCTTTTCCACATGCACTTTCTCCCTTGGCGGCGGTGGCGGTTTCGGTGCAAAATGGGCTTCCACCTTGGCCTTCGATATGGCTACGTTTTCCTCCTCGGACTTGTCGTAAGGCCTCTGCGGAAGAGGCGCGAGGCTTGGACCATATTGAAATCGCTTGCCTCCACCTATACCTCCAGTACTACCTCGACTTGTACCGCTACGCACAATAGCTGAGGCGGCTCCCTTCCATGATTGCTGAGGCGGCGAAGACGGCTGACGTGGCTGAGTTGGAGGAGGAGGAGTGGCCTGAAGCTGTGCCGGACTTGGAGGAGGAGTGGCCTGAAGCTGTGCTGGACTTGGAGGAGGAGTGGCCTGATGCTTTGCCGGACTTGGAGGAGGAGGAGTAGCCTGAAGGTGTGCCGGACTTGGAGGAGGAGTGGCCTCACGCGTTGGTGGACTTGGAGGAGCGGGAGTCTGCTGACTCGGTGGCGGACTGTGACGAGGAGTCGGATGACGCAGTGTCGGTGGCCTTCGAAAGATGATGCAATCCTTTCTCCATAGGATGATACGATGGTTGGCCTCTCCTAGTGTTTGCTCATCGTCACCTCCAGGAATGTCAAGCTCTAGCCCCGAATATTGGTCCACCACCTCATCAACCAAGACATGAGCATAGCCCGCTGCAATCGGGTTGCAATGGAAGGTTGCCTCGGGGGGATTTGTAAAAGCAAGGGCGTCCACCACCTTCATGGATATGTTCTTCATTTTGAAGTGTAGCTCACAGTTAGTGTTCTCCATGATGTCATCCACTGGGTAGCTATCCAGCAATGCGTCGCCCGGGGTGGAACCCACGCTGCTTCTCGGCATGGATGGGACGGTGCTATCCAATGGTGGATCATCCGCTAGCTGCTGAGACCCCCTTTGCTGGCTAAGTGAGTCGATCTGCTCCTGCTGCCGCTGGAATTTGACTGCCAAGTCCGCGTGCGCTGATTCTAGGCCTTGAAGGCGTTTATAGTCTAGCTTCCTCAGCTCCTCCTCCATCTTCCTCTTCTTCTCCTCCGCAATCTTCTTTCTCGCACGGGTTCTGTAGTCGGCGTTCCAGTCCGAAAACCCCTCATACCATGGAATAGCGCCCATGCCTCGTGTTCTTCCCGGGTGTTCAGGATTTCCCAGGGCACGCGTAAGATCGTCGTTCTCTCTGTTGGGCTCAAACAACCCCGATCGAGCCTCTTCTATTGCAACAAGTAGCTTATCTTCGGCTCCGTCCAGACATGCCTTCTTCGAAACTTTGCCTGTCTTCGGGTCCAACTCCCCCCATGCGCATAGAACCAAGTCCTGCACTTGGGGGGCCAGCTCAATGTTTCTGGAGTGACACCTGCATCTAGCATCTCTTTCTCAGACTTATCCCACTTAGGCATTCCCACTGCATAGCCACCTGGCCCCAGCTTATGGAACTTATCCTTTTTGCGGCATTGGCCTTGTTTATTCTCGACCGTTCCTTAGATAATTCCGAATCCTTGAATTTTACGAAATCGTCCCAATGAGCACTTTGCTTCTCTAGTGTTCCCTCGAATACTGGAGTCTTCCTTACTCCGTTGACGTACTTGGCCCATTCACGAATCTTGTGGTTCTTGAATGCAACCGCCATCTTCCTAAGAGCAGCGTCCTTGACTTTCTCCACATCTGCATCTGTGAAATGATCTGGTAGGGTGAAATGTTCCATGAGCGTTTCCCAAAGCAGAAGTTTTTGTCTATCGTCGACAAAAGTAACTCCTGGACGTGGCTTTGCTGGCTCTCTCCATTCTTGAAGGGAGATCGGGAGTTGGTCCTTCACAAGAACTCCGCACTGACGAATGAACTTGTCCGCAATCTTCTTAGGCACTAATGGTTCGCCATTAGGTCTGATGGCCTCGATATTGTACTTTACGCCCTCCTTTAACTTTTTGGTCGGGCCACGTTTCCCATTGCCTGAAGATTTGCTTGATCTGGATGGCTGAAAGAAGAAAGATTGATTCGTTAATATATCTTCAAGTCATTTAAAACATGTGATGATCACCAGATGCCTGCTTATATAAATATATATACCTCGCCGGTCTTTGTTGTTTCAAGATCAACATTTTCTTCGTCATGTTCATAGTTCATGACTTCATCAATTTGGTCGTCGCGAACGAATATCACATCACCCTCCCCGGTGTTGTTTAGATATTCGGAGACGTCATAATCTTCTTCATTCTGATCATCATCTGGCCCGCAAGGATTGCGTATGATATTGAACAGGGCCTCTTCTCCCTCTCTGCCGGTATTGTCCGCCATAAGTTTTGTTTAACTAATCCAAAAGAAATATATTCAAATTACAATGCATGGATGCAATCAATTAATAAGGAAAAACTGAATCAATCATAGTACATAATAAGCATCATCGAATATAATATCGAATACGTTGTCATAATAGATATAATCTCGAATACATCGTCTCGAATAATAGATATAATCTCGAATACATCGTCTCGAATAATAGATATAATATCAAATACATCACTAGCTAGCTAGCTAGCAAGCTAATAAAGATCGAATACTACAGAGTAATCTAGCCACTCGCGGTTCCCGAGGTGCGGGCGGTGGACACCCAAAGAGAAGGAACCATAACTGGATCATAGCTCGGGTGATCTCCCAAAAGAACCTGCCAGGTATTGGAGAACCTGACGTCCATAGAAGCCATGTAGCGATGGACGTGCTCGTCCTCCTCCCTGACACGGCGACGTACCACCTCCGGCGGGGCCGGCTCCCTCCGCAGCAAAAGTGGCCCATGCGAACGCCACCAAAGGAGATGAGGGTCGATGACGGGACCCGGGGCCGGGTTCCTCACCAAGCGTCGCGCCCCTGAAGGTAGCACCTCCCAGTGCCAGCCCGGCGGAGCCCAGTCCCGGACATGGGTCCTCTGAAGCAGGACGTCGTCGCGAACGGGTCGACGGCGAGGATGCGGGCCGGGCATCGTCGACAACAAATACTATATGCCGCAAAAGTAAAGTAACATTTTTTAAATGATGGATTGTGGTGTCATATATGCAAATCTAAATTTTATAACTAAAACTAACATTTCTAATATTTCTATAACTAAAACTAACATTTCTAATATTTCTATTACTAAAAAACATTTCTATATAACTAACATTTCTAATATTTCTATATAACTAACATTTCTATAACTAAAACTAACATTTCTAATAATTCTATAACTAAAAAACAGAAAGATTGCTAACAATTCTATAACAATGTGTGTGTGTGTGTGGTTGGCAGCCGGGGCACAACTCACCAGCGAGGCGCGACGACGGTGGGTGGCGACGGGGACGGGGACGGAGATGGAGACGGGGCGGTGACGACCGGGACGGGGCGGCAACGACGGGGACGGGGACGGGCCGAGCGGGGACGACGTATGGGAGGACGGGCCGGGCGGGGACGACGGGAGGACGGGGCGCGGCGCGGTGCGGCGGGGACGGGGACGGCGACGGCGACGGGCGGCGATGGGGACGGCGACGGGGGCGGCGATGAGGGCGGCGGCGACGGGGCAGAGGAGAAAGAAGCAGGGAGAGATGAGAAACTGACAATTTTTTTGAAGTGTTTTCTTATATAGAACAACCTTTAGTACCGGTTGGAGCCACCAACCTGCACTAAAGGTCTGTTTTGGCCAGGCCAAGCAGCGGGAACGACACCCCTTTAGTACCGGCTGGTGGCTCCAACCGGTACTAAAGACCCCCCCTTTAGTACCGGTTGGAGCCACGACCCGATACTAAAGGGTGTGCGCTGCCAGGCAAGGGGCGCAAAAGTTTAGTCCCACCTCGCTAGCCAAGGGGCACTCGCACCTGCTTATAAGCCCCGCCGTCGCTGCTGTCTCGAGCTCCTCTCTTAAGCAGGCCTTCTAGGCCTACCTCTTCTGCGATGACCTGTTGGGCCTACTGGGCTAGCAGGCCTGCATCCTGGCCCAACTAGAATTTAGGTTTCTAGTCGTATGCAGGCCGCTGTGGCCCAGTAGGTGGGCTTTTTTTTCTTATTTTTTTTCTTTATTTATTTTTGTTTTATTTATTTTAGAGTTGTTTTTTGCTGTATTTAGAGTTTGTTTGTGAATATTTTTGCTTTAGGTACAAAAAATTACAAACTTTCTGTTAGTACCGGTAGTTTACAAATTTGAATAGTTTAAATTTTGAATTATTTGAAATTTGTGTGAATCACTAGTTTGTGAATAACTTAACTTTGAAAATAGATTTTTCAGTGATTCTTTTTTCTTATGTTCAATATTAGTGTGTTTTATCATTATATTCAATTTGGTAATGCTTAGGTTATTTAAAAAATGAAATGCCTTTGTAACGGATGAGTTTTCGTCCGAAACCCTGATACTTCGAAAGAGATTGTCCATTTTGTACACGAAGTGCATCCAGTTTTTGCGGTAACCCTCTCTACTTTTTTGCACATGCTATGTGGGTGAAATTATGATACCATGCCAACTTTCAACCTTTTCTGAGTTCATTTGAAATGCTTTTCAATTTCAGGGTTATTTAGTTGAAAAAATCAGTAAATGCATGAAAGAATTTGCTTGCACATAAAATTTCTTCGCGTTTCAAATGCCAAAACACATAACTAGCTACCCTAACTATTAGAGAGATTCCCTCCTGGTTGTGAAACACAGAAGAAAGTGATGATAGTGAAGCCGATCACATCCCAGATCTTTGGGTGTGAAACTTTTTCTTCGCATGTGTCCCTTTGCGCCGTAGCCATGGAAAATCTTCATCATTTAACTGGATGCTCGGGTCAATATTCACTGTGAATGGAGCAATTTCATCAAACTTTTCATAATCTCCTGACATGTCTGTCGTTTCATCCACTCCCACGATTTTTCTCTTCCCGGAAAGAACTATGTGCCGCTTTGGCTCATCGTACGATGCATTCGCTTCCTTATCTTTTCTTTTTCTCGGCTTGGTAGACATGTCCTTCACATAGAAAACCTGTGCCACATCATTGGCTAGGACGAATGGTTCGTCTGCATACGCAAGATTGTTGAGATCCACTGTTGTCATTCCATACCGTGGGTCTTCCGTTACCCCGCCTCGTGTCATATTGACCCATTTGCACCGAAACAAAGGGACCTTCAAACCACGTCGATAGTCAAGTTCCCATATGTCCTCTATATAACCATAATATGTTTCCTTTCCCGTCTTGGTTTCTGCATCAAAGCAGACACCTCTATTTTGGTTGGTGCTCTTCTTATCTTGGGCGATCGTGTAAAATGTATTACCATTTATCTCGTACCCTTTGAAAGTCATTATATTCGAAGATGGTAACTGGGACAACAAGTACAGGTCATCTTCAATAGAGGCGTCATGCATGGTACGTGTCTGCAACCAGCTGGCGAAACTCCTGGTTTGTTCATGTGTAATCCAGTCATCAGACCGCTCCGGGTGTTTGGAGCGTAGCAAATTATTGTGTTCATCCATATACAAAGCCACCAAGGCGGAATTCTATAGAACTGTGTAGTGTGCTTCAGTGAGAGAATGTCCGTCCATACATATTATTTGTTCCCCTCCTAGCGTGCCTTTTCCATCCAGTCTGCCCTTATGCCGCGATTCAGGAACACCAATCGGCTTAAGGTCAGGAATAAAGTCAATAAAAAACTCAATGACCTCATTTTCATGGCCCTTGGAGATGCTTCCTTCTGGCCTAGCACGGTTATGAACATATTTCTTTAAGACTCCCATGAACCTCTCAAAGGGGAACATACTGTGTAGAAATACAGGACCCAAAACGTTAATCTCTTCACATAGGTGAACTAGGATGTGCGTCATGATGTTGAAGAAGGATGGTGGTAACACCAACTCGAAACTGACAAGACATTGCACCAAATCATTCTCTAACCTTGGTATGATTTCTGGATCGATTACCTTCTGAGAGATTGCATTGAGGAATGCACATAGCTTCACAATGGCTAATCGAACGTTTTCCGGTAGAAGCCCCCTTAATGCAACCGGAAGCAGTTGCGTCATAATCACCTGGCAGTCATGAGACTTTAGGTTCTGGAACTTTTTCTCTCTCATGTTTATTATTCCCTTTATATTCGACGAGAAGCCAGACGGTACCTTAATACTGAGCAGGCATTCAAAGAAGATTTCCTTCTCTTCTTTGGTAAGAGCATAGCTTGCATGACCCTGATGTGTGCCGTCTTTTCCGTGCATACGTTGCTGGCCCTCCCGTGCCTCAGGTGTATCTTTTGTCTTCCCATACACGCCCAAGAAGCCAAGCAGGGTCACACAAAGATTCTTCGTCACGTGCATCACGTAGATTGCGGAGCAGACCTCTAGGTCTTTCCAATAGGGCAGGTCCCAAAATATAGATTTCTTCTTCCACATGGGTGCGCGTCCGTCAGCGTCATTCGGAACAGGTTGTCCACCAGGACCCTTTCCAAAGACCACCTTCAAATCCTTGACCATGTCATGTACATCATCACCAGTACGGTGGCGAGGCTTCGTCCGGTGATCCGCCTCACCTTTGAAATGTTTGCCTTTCTTTCTTACGGGATGCCTGCTCGGAAGAAATCGACGATGTCCCAGGTACACATTCTTCTTACAATTAGCCAAATATATACTGTCGGTATCGTCCAAACAGTGCGTGCATGCGCGGTATCCCTTGTTTGTCTGTCCTGAAAGGTTACTGAGAGCAGGCCAATCATTGATGGTCATGAACAGCAACGCCTTTAGGTCAAATTCTTCCCCCATGTTCTCATCCCACGCACGTACACCTGTTCCATTCCACAGTTGTAAGAGTTCTTCAACTAATGGCCTTAGGTACACATCAATGTTGTTGCCGTGTTGCTTAGGGCCTTGGATGAGCACTGGCATCATAATGAACTTCCGCTTCATGCACAACCAAGGAGGAAGGTTATACAAACATAGTCACAGGGCAGGTGCTATGGTTGCTGCTCTGCTCCCCAAAAGGATTAATGCCATCTGCGCTTAGACCAAACCATACGTTCCTTGCATCATCTGCAAACTCCTTCCCGTACTTTCTTTCGATTTTTCTCCACTGCGACCCGTCAGTGGGTACTCTCAACTTTCCGTCTTTCTTACGGTCTTCTCTGTGCCATCGCATCGCTTTGGCATGCTCTTTGTTTTGGAACAAACGTTTCAACTGTGGTATTATAGGAGCATACCACATCACCTTGGCAGGAATCTTCTTCCTGGGGCGCTCGCCCTCGACATCACCAGGGTCATCGCGGCTGATCTTATAGCGCAATGCACCGCATACTGGGCAAGCGTTCAAATCCTCGTACTCACCGCGGTAGAGGATGCAATCATTAGGGCATGCATGTATCTTCTGCACCTCTAACCCTAGAGGGAAGACAGCCTTCTTTGCTTCGTACGTACTCTCGGGCAATTCATTGTCCTTTGGAAGCATATTCTTTATCATTACCAGCAACTTTCCAAATCCCTTGTCAAATACACCATTCTCTGCCTTCCATCATAGCAATTCCAATGTGGTGCCCAGCTTTTTCTTGTCACCTACGCAATTCAGGTACAACAATTTTTTGTGATCCTCTAACATGCGCTGCAACTTCTTCTTCTCCAAATCACTTGCGCAGTTTCTCTTTGCATCGGCAATGGCCCGACCTAGATCATCAACGGGCTCATCCGATGCCTCTTCTTCAGCTTCTTCCCGCATTGCCGGCTCAGCTTCTTCCCGCATTTCCGGCTCAGCTTCTTCCCTCATTGTTGTATCATCGTATTCAGGGAACCCATGGCCAGGATAGCTATCGTCGTCCTCTTCTTCTTCATTGTCTTCCATCATAACCCCTCTTTCTCCATGCTTGGTCCAAACATTATAGTGGGGCATGAAACCGGACTCAAACAGGTGGACGTGAATGGTTCTTGACGTAGAGTAATTGTGACCATTCTTACAGCCAGCACATGGACAAGGCATAAAACCATCCGCTTGCTTGTTTGCCTCAGCCGCAAGCAGAAAAGTACGCATGCCATTAATGAACTCGGGACAACATCGGTCATCGTACATCCATTGCCGGCTCATCTTCAATACACAACACCGAAAACACCAAATTAATACAATACATAAAGTTCATACAACACTTAAATGCAACAAACAAATAACTCTCTAGCTAAAGAATTTAAATGCAACAACAAATGCGATCAAGATCGCAACTAAGGTAACAATTGATCCAACAACATAATGATACCAAGCCTCACTATGAATGGCATGTTTTCTAATCTTTCTAATCTTCAAGTGCATTTTCTCCATCTTAATCTTGTGATCATCGACGACATCGGCAACATGCAACTCCAATTCCATCTTCTCCCCATCAATTCTTTTCAATTTTTCCTTCAAATCCTCGTTTTCTCTTTCAACTAAATTTAACCTCTCGACAATAGGGTCGGTTGGAATTTCCGGTTCAACTACCTCCTACATACAAATATCTATGTCAACTTGATGGGCATAATTTGTCATAAACACGAAATGCAATGAATAGTTTTAAAAGAGAATATACCACATCCGAATCATAACCCGGACGAGGGCCGACGGGGACGGATATCAAAACCATGGCACTATGTATAACAAACAACATATGGGTAAGATAATTATACGAGTAACTATATATCCAAATCACACAAACATCAATTTTTTATATAAAACTTCATGAACAAGAGGCTCACCACAAGGTGGTGCCGGCGACGGGACGTTGCGAGCGATCGACGGTTGTTACGGCGGAGATTTAGAAGGTACTAAGTAAAACACACCTACATATGCAATCTAAGTGTTATTTTTGACCTCAAGTTGCATATAAATCAAATACTAGCACATATATATAATTCCTCCCAAATTACTAAACTCAAAAATCAATCACTATATAAAGCATTGCACGAGCTAATCTAGCAATGAGAGATGAAAGGACAAAGTTGCTAACCTTTGCGATCATTTGAATGGATGGGGGCCTTGAAATCTTGACAAATTTTGGGCAAAATGTGTGATGAGCTTGAGAGGAAGAGGGAAAAGAGGAGAGGGGAAAGGGGAAGAATAGAGCGAGCTTGGGTGGACGAAGGGTCTATGTAGGACGACCTTTAGTACCGGTTCGTGATACGACCCGGTACTAAAGGTGCTGGAGGGGCCCCGGACTGACAACATCCTGTCACCACTCACTTTAGTACCGGTTCGTGGCATGAACCGGTGCTAAAGGTTCGCCACGAACCGGTACTAATGAGAGCGGCCGGCTAGCCGTTGGAACCGGCACTAATGCACACATTAGTGCCGGCTCAAATTCAAACCGACACTAATGTGCTTCACGTTTGACCCTTTTTCTACTAGTGGAAACCAGCCAAATAGCCAATAGGAGTCCTGCGCAACCCCGGGAATTTGGAGTGACTGGGTACAAATAATTACGGTTGATTATATCAATGGTTAGATAATACATCAACCCCCGCTTCAATTCCCCCACCCCCCTCTCGCAAGAACCCCCCCGCTTTAATTGACAGATCCTCTTCTGTGCATACCCCTCTTAAGTGTCCACCATCTTCATCGTCCTCGGCAGGCCGCGCTACACATAGGCACACACTCTGCAGCCATGTCGAGCGACAGCGAGGAAGACTGTTCGGCAGGCAGTCTGGCGCCCGATGATAGGTCAACATCGGAATCATCCCGCTCGTTTTCCATGAGTCCGGCATTGAGCCCAGACCTCGATTATATCTGATTCATGGAAGGGACACCGCCTCCGGAGTCGTCAGACGACAATCAGATGGACGAGGAGCCGTCGGAGGACGAAGAAGAGGACGACAATGATGGTGAGGAGGAATGGTCAAACGAGGAGGAGGACGATGACGATGGCGGTGGCGATGAAAAGCCAATGGTCAGCGACAAGAAGCGTCCTTGCCAAGAAGATGTTGCAGGGCCATCCAACAAGGACAACATGAAGAAGAAGGACTAAATTAAGCAGACTGTATATATCTCTGTTTATCATGTCAATCTCATCATAGACGGTTAGTAATATGTATTCGACAGAGATCTTCTACATTATCACCCACAGGTTGGTTTGTTGAACTGTGTGCCCTGACGAGCACACAGTTCATAAAAAAGACCGTATGGGCTGTCTATAATGACCTGAAAGATTGCAGTCGTCGGCTTCAGACCCCACGCATATAAAGCGGGGGTGTTCACAGAAGACGCGTATTCACACTTAATCCAATGTCTTGGTCCTACTAAGGAGGTGAGAGCGCAGTGAACTAGGCAACCGGAATATAATGCTTTAACACTTTCACTTAGCCATAGGAGTTTGATAGTGGGGCTACTATATAGCCCCTAGTGGTGCCGCAGTCACCTGAGTTCGGGGTGCATACATGCCCGGCCGGGAAACGGCCCTTCGTTAAGGCGGAGAAATTCTAGGATTCCGATAGGTCATCGAGTGGTTGACCAATATCGCGCTATATCATGACAGTCAGTTTTCGGCTTTCTCCACTGAGGTGCTCGTCCGGATGAACCAGGGCACAATCGCAGTAGTTCTCCTGGTGCCGCCTTAGCTGATAGAGCGGAACGTAAGGCAGCAAAACACAGGAGCCGGGCAAAACCAACATTTGACCCAAGACATGATTCAGAGCTGATGCATATAAGGCCAAACTCGCCACGCCAAACACTCCCTAAGGTATTCGGTCTTGATGGTGTAAACCTGGCATAAATAGTGCCCTTTGTAAGAAGCCCCTAGTGTCCAAGTACATGCATTGTTCTGACGTGGCCACATGCCAAGACGTCAGCATCCTTCTCAATTGTACTGAGAATCCGAGGGATGTGTATCAACAAGAGAAAGTAAAAAAGGTTGACGCAGGGTCTTAATCTAAAAAGAATCCTTGGAATGGGTCCCTGCTGCACGTCTGCGCTTGTGTCTCCGTTGTGCCGTATCCTGGACGGGTGTAGCATGATTGTCATCTGTAAAAGAGAGGAACTTAGGTGAAAAGTTGTCGTGCAAAAAGGTGGGTTTAAAGAAACCATCTACAGTTCAAGATGAGTAAAAATTGCCACTTGTCTGCGTGCATTGAGCCCCTAGTATTTTTAATAGGGGTGTGGACATCAAACCTGTATGAATTTCATATAACTGCGCCGGACTCGTCTAACCGTGTCCGTGGTCTTGACGACCTATCGAATGCTTTAGTTGGTGAGGCTGTTTTGGTGTGCGGCTGCCGAGGCAGCCGCACTCTCTTCGGCGCGCAGGGATCGCTCAATATTTCCATTTACTGTAATGATGCCACGTGGACCGGGCATCTTAAGTGTGAGGGAAGCGTAATGCGGTATTGCATTAAAGGGAGCGAAAGCTTCACGTCCAAGTAGTGCTTGATAGCCACCTTGGAATGGAGCAATGTGGAAGGTTAAATTTTCACTACTGAAGTTATCAGGGAAGCCGAATAT
Organism: Triticum urartu; assembly: GCF_056163025.1. Lineage (NCBI taxonomy): Eukaryota > Viridiplantae > Streptophyta > Magnoliopsida > Poales > Poaceae > Triticum > Triticum urartu. The sequence continues at coordinate 296,804,133 of NC_141878.1, read as the reverse complement.
AACCTCTAGTAGCAGGGAGCCCGTGCAATGGGCCCCTGGGCCTGGCGTTACACCTCTAAAGGTAGCATCGTTGTGGCAAATTTTCGTTGGGTCTATCCCCATTTCGCAGATTGTGTCCTGATATATCAGGTTTAAGCTGCTGCCGTCGTCCATCAGGACTCGTGTGAAGTGGTATCCGTCAATTATTGGATCTAATACCAAGGCAGCCCACCCTGCGTTCCGGATACTTTCTGAGTAATCCTGATGGTCGAAGGTGTTCGATTGAGACGGCCAGTGGCAGAACTCCGCGGTGATAGGCCCTTGTGCATGTTTGACTGGGAGTGCCGCTTTGGTTCTCCCCTTTATCACGTGTAACACGTTTACTGTTTTGACTTCTGGTGGAAATTTCTTCTGTTCCCCAGTGTTTTGCTTGCGAGGCTCATCCTCGTCTTCGCTTGGTGTATCCTGCCCCTTATGTTTGGCGTTGAGCTTGCCGGACTGCTTGAAGACCCAACATTATCTATGGGTATGATTTGCAAGTTTATCAGGGGTGCTATGGATCTGACATATTTGGTCCAGAATTTTGTTTAAGCTGGACAGTTCATTTCTGGCGCCTTTAGAGGGCGGCTTTTGCTGACCTGGCCGAGAGCTTCTGAACCCGGCATTTACCGCCGTGCTCTTTGGGTTGTCTTCTTTATTCCGGCGCTTATTATTTTTGCTGTCTCCTGATTTCCCGTTTCCATCTCTAACTTCGGATGTACTTGGGTCGCTGGTGCTGCATCGGGCTAGCCAGCTGTCCTTGCCCGCGCAAAAGCGGGTCATGAGGCTTGTTAATGCTGCCATTGTTCTCGGCTTTTCTTGGCCGAGGTGCCTGGCAAGCGATTCGTCTCGGACGCTATGCTTAAAGGCTGCCAAGGCCTCAGTGTCCGGACAATCGACTATTTGGTTCTTTTTAGTAAGAAACCTGTTCCAAAACTTTTGGGGTGACTCTCCGGGCTGTTGAGTTATATGACTTAGATCGTCTACATCCGGTGGTCGGACATATGTCCCTTGAAAATTTGCCCGAAAGGCGTCTTCGAGCTCTTCCCAGCTTCCGATGGAGCTTTCGGGGAGGCTTTTAAGCCAGTGCCGAGCTGGCCCTTTGAGCTTGAGGGGTAAGTACTTGATGGCGTGGAGATCATCCCCTCGAGCCATATGGATATGGAGGATATAGTCCTCAATCCAGACCCCAGGGTCTGTTGTTCCGTCGTATGCCTCTATGTTTACGGGTTTGAATCCCTCTAGAAATTCATGGTCCAGCACCTCATCGGTGAAACATAGGGGGTGTGCGGCACCCTTGTATCTGGGTGTACCGTGGTGTTCGGATGTTTGTTGTATTGCATCGTATGCTGGAGCGGCTTGCGTCGTCCATAAATGGATCTGGTTGCACCGTCCTTTTGATGCGAGCCCTCGCGTGGGTCGCGCATTGGCTTATGTGCGGCGTTGTTCGCCACTTTATGTTGGCCGTGAGGTCGTCTATCCAGCCGGATGGCCATTTTAATTTTTGGTTGCGGGGGATCTAAGGCCTCCTCCTCAAATTCAGGTAGCAACTTCCGCTTCGGGTAGCTCTTGGTGTGGCGATTACTGCCGTACTTCGCTGCTGTGTTGAGTACTTCACTCCATTTTATTTTGAGTGTGTCTTGTGCAGCCTTGAGCCTTTGCTTCTACTTTTTCAGACTCCTCGCCATGGCAACAAGCCTTTGGTGGGCATTACGTTGCTCCTGGCGCATGTCCGATGTGATGTCGCCCGGACTGTTATCTTCGACGGGGTTGGGTTGTTCGGGTTGATTTTCCGTGTTACCGTGGTCGGGCAATGGTTCACTCCGCTCTAACGCTGGGTCTATGTGATTGTTAATTCTGCCGGGGCGGGATTTGGGGCGGCGTTTACGCTGCCGCTTTGACTGCTGCTCGAGGGTACCACCCGTCGCTGCGTCCTTCCGTTCCTCGTCGTTATTTTCTTTGGGTGTGTCCACCATGTATACGTCATGTGATGAAGTGGGCGTCTAGTGCCCTGTGGGCAATGGTTCCTCTTCGACTCCTGCATCGTCGTCCATACCGTCGATGTCTGCGGAGTCGAAGTCGAGCATGTCGGTAAAGTCATCGACAGTGGCTACTAAGTGGGTGGTGGGTGGGCGGCGAATTTCTTCGTCATCCGCATCCCAATCATGCCGGATGTAGTTCGGCCAGGATCCTCCTGACAAGGAGAGAGACCTTAATGAGTTCAGTATGTCGCCGAAGGGCGAGTGCTGGAAAATATCCGCGGAGGTAAACTCCATGTTTGGCGCCCAATCGGATCCGATAGGGACGGGCGCAGGCGGTTCGGAGTCCGTGGCCGAACAAGGATCCGGCAGTTTGGTAACACGACTCTCGTGAAGGGTAAGGTCGATATTCGGCTCGATCGCCACTGAGGGTACGGCCTCCGTGACGGGGTCTATCCACCCGTCCATGGGTGGTGCAACTGGCTCCGAATTGAGGCCCGGAGCGGCTGCCGGTGCGATCTCATGAATACGGTTCGATGGTAGAGCTAAATCGTACTCATCGTGACCGCGCAGCGCACCAGGCAGGGGCTCGAATCCGTCGAAGATCAAGTCTCCGCGTATATCGGCCGTGTAGTTTAAGCTTCCAAACCTGACCTGATGGCCAGGGGCGTAACTTTCGATCTGCTCCAGATGGCCAAGCGAGTTGGCCCGCAGTGTGAAGCCGCCGAACACAAAGATCTGTCCGGGGAGAAAAGTCTCACCCTGGACTGCATCGCTATCGATCATCGTAGGAGCCATCAAGCCTAACGGCGACGACACAGAGGAACTCTCAATGAAAGCACCAATGTCGGTGTCAAAACCGGCGGATCTCGGGTAGGGGGTCCCGAACTGTGCGTCTAAGGGTGATGGTAACAGGAGGCAGGGGACACGATGTTTTACCCAGGTTCGGGCCCTCTTGATGGAGGTAAAACCCTACGTCTTGCTTGATTTAGTCTTGATGATATGAGTATTACAAGAGTTGATCTACCACGAGATCAGAGAGGCTAAACCCTAGAAGCTAGCCTATGGTATGATTCTCTGTTGTCCTATAGACTAAACTCTCCGGTTTATATAGACACCGGAAAGGGCTAGGGTTACACAAGGTCGGTTACAAAGGAGGAGATATACATATCCGTATTGCCTAGCTTGCCTTCCATGCCAAGTAGAGTCCCATCCGGACACGAGACGAAGTCTTCAATCTTGTATCTTCATAGTCTAATAGTCCGGCCAAAGGATATAGTGCGGCTGTGCGGAGACCCCCTAATTCAGGACTCCCTCAATGACCCTGTTTTGTTGGTTATTATGTACTGTTGTTAGTTTGAAACACTCCTCTGGTTTGAAGGATAGATACCTTTCTGGGATCAAGTGCATCCTAACTCACCTGCGTAGGATGTACTAATAATGATGATGGAGATGCTGTGCAGAAGCCATATATATATCAATTAGGCTTCAAGTGTGTACTTGTTGGTGAAAGTGTTATCCAATGGGAACTATATTTTGTATTACTCATGTAGCCTACAAAGTCTGTCGCACAGCCTTGTAACTTCTTACTGCATTTCTAAATTTGTACTAGTCCTCTATATCGTATATTGCGCTACTCATACTACTACCTCCCTCCTGGTTTATTGGTCCCCTTCGTAATTTGTGTCAAATTTTGAGCATAAATTTCACTAACTAAATGTTAATGCATGTCACAAAAAATTATATCATTTTATTCGTATTTGAACATAGTTTCCAATGGAATAATTTTCAATGACATGCATTGGCATTTTGTTAGTTAAACCTATGGTTAAAATGTGACACTAAATACGACTACTAAGTAGTACAGTAGCAGTACTAGTATACGTCGGTCAAATTATTCATCATGTCCTCACATTGAATTGACGTGACAACACGCTGTGCATGAGGTGACACAAGTGTCCCGGCGGCGTGTTTGGGTATTGTGGACTTCAGATTTGGAGTACCACTTATGTGTTGAAATCTTTCATCATTCACTTAAAATAGTCGATTGATCATACATTGAGTACCATATAACTGGAATTAACCGATGCACGTCCAAGAAGGATTGGCCGGTGCTGCCGGCTGGCGTCAAGTTCGATCCCATGGATTAGGAGCTAATCGAGCACCTTGAGGCCAAAGTGAGTGCTGAGAGCGCGAGATCTCACCCTCTCATCGATTTGTTCATACTAACCATCGACAGTGAGCACGACATATGCTACACCCATCCTGAGAAACTTCCAGGTAAGACACTGATCGGCCGTCTACTTGCACAAACATATTCCTTTGTTTATAGCTCTATATTTATTTTTAGACGCAAACCTAGTGAAGCAATTACAATTTTACCGTTAATAAAAAGTGAAACAAGTGAGTGCAACATGCCAAAGATGTTATGAAAATGCCAACTACTTACACTAAAACCTATATTCGACAATACTGCAGGTATCACACTGAGTGGCCTAAGCAAGCATTTCTTCCAGCGCAACTCTAGGGCGTTCAAAAGGGGCACGTGGATGCGTCGCAAGATACAGTCGGAGTGCGGCATGCATGCAATGTGGCACAAGACCGATAATACCTTGCCGGTGATGGTCAACGGCCGGTAGATGGGCAGCAAAAAGTTTTTGGTGCTGCACACCAACAAGAACTTCAACCAGTAGAGGACCAACTGGGTGATGCACCAGTACCACCTCGGGGACCTGGAGTAATAGAAGGAGCGGGAGCTGGGCCTCTGCAAGATTTTCTACCAGACGAACACTAGGGCCAGGACTAAAAATATTATAAGTTAGTTTGGTATTGGTATTTGTACTACCTTGTCATCCGAAAGTTGGTATTGTTGTTAATGATCTTTCAGTATGAACTTGGCATATGCTTCCAACCATCATGCCGAGGGTTGACGTGGATATAAAGCTGAATCATTTGTTTCGAAACAAATTTTCAGGCACCTGATTTTTATTTGATGGGTAGCATAAGCACCTGCCATTCGAATTCCCAGTTCTCCAAATTTTTCAAAACAAGTGCAAGCACTTATTATCACGATGAAAGAACAATATACCTGTTGGATCCCAGTTATCAGTCTGTACTTGCAGAATCTGTCGTTTATTGAGCAGGTATATTGTTTTTTCAGGTTGAGCAAGTTTCAACTAGGCAGTAGACTGCCGAGGCTTGGTTTTGTTTTAACAGGCCTAGCCCATGACGACAACAGGGCACAAAGATCCAGCGGGTATCTACTGGCCTTTGGTCCACCAGCCTTAGTTATAATTTGTCTTAGAACATCCACAGGAAGTTTTTTACTGAATCAAACACACAACCTAGTTCTATATTCCTCTTGAAACGCCATGTCCTACTTCCATTTTCTAATCTCTACCTAGAGTTTTACTAGTTCATATACACGTATCATTATATTGAAAATACATAAAGTTCCCTTTTCATATTTACATCCTTATTTTTGTTGTTGTTTTCCCTCCCATCGCTGATTTTTTACCACTGGTTTTCCCTTAAACCAACTCAATTGTCCCACGTCTTATTTGCTTACAAAAACAAAACATTTTTTGGCAAATCAATAAGTTCTTAAAAAATAAATGTTTATCATTTCGGGATTAAAACAGTTCGGACTCCATCGAAATATGCAAAATAAGGTTGAACTTTTTGGCTGTGGTCCTAGGCAGAAAATGGGTTGTAATAAATTACTTAAGAATTAGCAAATGGGCTGCAACTTTTTAAAAAAACATCAAATGGGCTCTATGTTGTCTGCCACAGATTTGGAGGATGAAATGTGGGCCTACTAAGTTCATGCATACACAAGGTTTCTCAAAAAAAGAAACTTAGTCAACAATGGACTCTACCAGCGTCAGACTGTTAGATGTCAATCTAATGGCAATCGTGCTTCTTCAGTCTCTGATCTTCCTGCGCCAGCCGCCCAAACCAGCACTGATGGAACCTCCTGCACCGCCTCCCGTCGCCGGCTATGCTGCCGGGCAGGCCTCACGGCCCCACCATACTTGCATCCCTAGCCTAGCTATCCCTCTACTCACCCACACCTCCTGTTATTTTCCGGCGACGATAGCCGAACCAGTCAACCCTCATACTCCCCACCGCATGGGCAGCCACTACCGTGTCTTCCCCAGCTCCGTGTCGTTCCCTTCGTAGGCCTTGCCGTCGTCCATCGCCCTGGTACTCTTGGCGCGGTGTGGTCAATGTGGTCAACGAACAACATCATCGGCAGTGGACTGTACGTGGAAAGGCTGACAGCTGGGTCCACGACCGCACACAAGGAAATGCCTCCTTATTATGCGCAAAATAATGATTCCTCCACCTGACATCTGGGACCCACCAAAAGGGCCTCTGTATTTCACGAAAAAACGTTGCCCCCACTGACAGCTCAGACCCACTAGCTATATCTTCGCACGCAAGGAAGTGCCTCCTTATTACGCACACAAAATGAAAACTCCCCTGCTAGCTGGGACCCACCATATGGGAGGCTGACTTGTGGGCCTACTAAGTTGACGCGGACGGAGGGCTTTGTCAACTTAGTCAATATGAATGATTCTAGCTCCAGTGACCGTACGATGTCCATCCAACGGCCGTAGTGCTTCTTCAACCTCTAGTCTTCTTGCTCTAGCCGCCCAAACCAGCGCCAGTCCTGCCGCCTGCTCCTACCTCCCATGGCCTGCTTTGCTGCCGCGGAGGCCTCACCACCCCCTACTATTCCCACCGCTGGCCAGGCCCTGCGGCGACGGTAGCCTCACACCGTAGCAAAACCAGTGAACCCTCGTACTCGTCTCCGCGTTGGCATTGAGGGAGTCCTGGACTAAGGGGTCTTCGGGTGTCCGATCTATTGGATATGGGTGGGACTGATGGGCCATAAAGATACAAAGACCGAAGACTCTACCCGTGTCCGGATGGGACTCTCCTTGGCATGGAAGGCAAGCTTGGCAATCAACTATGAAGATTCCTTTCTCTGTAACCGACCTTGTGTAACCCTAGATCCCTCCCATGTCTATATAAACCGGAGGGCTAGGTCCGTAGATAGATCCTCATAATCATAGCCAGGCTAGGCTTTTAGGGTTTAGCCATTACGATCTCATGGTAGATCAACTCTTGTAATACTCATATTCATCAAGATCAATCAAGCAGGAAGTAGGGTATTACCTCCATAGAGAGGCCCAAACCTGGGTAAACATTGTGTCCCCCGTCTCCAGTTACCATCGATCCTAGACGCACAGTTCGGGATCCCCTACCCGAGATCCGCCGGTTTTGACATCGACATTGGTGATTTCATTGAGATTTCCACTGTGCCGTCGTCAAGAGGTTTGATGGCCCCTTCAATCACTTACAACGACACTATCCAAGGGGAAGTCTTTCTCCCTAGACAGATCTTCGTGTTCGGCGGCTTCGCACTGCGGGCCAACTCGCTTGGCCATCTAGAGCAGATCGAGAGCTACGCCCTTGGCCACCAGGTCAGATTTGGAAGCATGAACTATGTCGCAGATATCCGTGGAGACTTGATCTTCGATGGATTCGAGACCACGACAGCCGCTCCCAGCCACCACGATGAACATGACTTGGATCTGTCATCGGGCCATACCCAGGAAATTGCACCTGAAACCGCTCTGGCCTTAGATTCGGAGCAGGTCGCGCCATCCGAGGACAGGAAGCTCAACCGCGCCATGGAAGCCACAGACTCGGCGGTGTTGGAGCCGCACATAGACTTAACATCAAGTAACACCTGTGTCACCGGAGCTACAGACTCGTTTCCGGTTATAAGTTCCGAACTATGTGCATCCGTGCATGTCGAGCATGATCGGTCATCGATCACCGAATTCAGCACCGCTGACATCTTCCGGCACTCGCCTTTGGGCGACGTGCTAAACTCGTTAAGAGCACTATCTTTAGCGGGAGGCTCACAACCGAATTTTGTCCGTCTCGAACCAGAGGCTAATGATGGAGAATTTCACTTCCCACCCACCGCCCACTTCATAGCCACTGTCGAAGACTTAACTGACATGCCTGATTACGGCTACGACAACATTGATGGTATGGATGACGATGCCGAAGAAGAAGAGGCCCAGAACCCGCCATTCACCGGACGCTAGACGGCCACTTCCTCGTATGATGTATACATGGTGGATGCACCAAAGGAGAACAACGATGATGACAAGGAAGATCCAGTTCAGGATTAACCTCCCGAGATACAATCGAAGCGCCGGTGTCAGCGGCGCTGCTCTAAGTCACGCCACAGTAAAGACAGCAACATCGGGACAGGAGAAGATAACACTCCGGAAGGTGCCGAAGACAATGAAGACCCCATTGACGCAACTAATGAATAGGATGAACGGGAAGATGTGCAGGATAGCCCTGGTAAACAGGCCACACATGAAGACTCGGAGGACAGTAATTATCTTCCGCTCTCCAAGGATGAGGTGAGCCTCAGCACTGAGGATTTCATCGTGCCCGAGGAACCTCTTGAGCAGGAGCGCTTCAAGCGCCAGCTAATAGCCACTTCAAGGAGCCTAGAGAAGAAGCAGCAGCAGCTTCAAGCTGACCAAGATCTGCTCAACGATAAATGGACCGATGTCCTACCAGCCGAAGAATACGACCTCAAGCGCCTAGCCAAAAGCTATCCGAAGTGCAAATTGCAACCTCGGTTCGACGACGAGGCGCCGGAACACATACCACCATAGCGCAATGCAGCTGACTGACCACCACGTGGTCGGGATAAAATGGCGAATCAAGTCGAACACCAGCACGCCCCACCTCATCGCAAAGGCAGAGGTAAATCAGCTCACGGTCATACATATCACCTTCGACAAGACCTGAACAATAAAGCAGGACATACCAGATCGATCTACGGATCGCGAGGATGTGCCCCGACACGCGACGACGACCACCTATTCGGACGTGTCAAACCTAGTCATGCGCGGGCTGAAAGCTGCAGACGGACTCCATCAGAGCTACGTCACGATACGACCCGATATAGAGGCCCCGCATACCCTCATTGCTTCACCGACGAAGTTATGGAACATGAATTCCCAGAAGGGTTCAAACCCATGAATATAGAATCATACGATGGAACCACAGACCCCGCGGTATGGATCTAAGACTTCATCCTCCATATTCATATGTCCTGCGGCGACGACCTTCATGCCATTAAATACCTCCCCCTAAAACTCAAAGGACCAACCCGGCACTGGTTGAACACCCCGCCCAAAAATTCCATCGGCAGTTGGGAGGACTTGGAAGAAGCCTTTCTTGACAACTTCCATGGTACATATCTTCAACCTCCGGACGCTGATGACTTAAGCCATATAGTTCAACAGCCCAGAGAGTCCGCCATGAAATTCTGGACTAGGTTCTTAACTAAAAAGAACCAGATCGTCGACTGTCCGGACGCTGAAGCCCTAGCGGCCTTTAAACACAGCGTCCGCGACGAATGTCTTGCCCGCCACCTCGGCCAAGAGAAACCAAAGTCCATGGCACCCCTCACGGCACTCATGACCCGCTTTTGTGCGGGTGAGGATAGTTGGCTGGCCCGCAGCAAGAATAATGCAAACGACGTCGGCACCCCTGAAGCTAAAAATAGCAACGACAAGTATCGACGCAATAGATACAAGCATCAAAACAACAATGACAACACTGAGGATACGACAGTCAATGCCGGATTCAGTGGCTCTAAGTTCGGTCAGTGGAAGAAGCCGTTCAAAAAGAAAAATTTGGGCCCATCTAGCTTGGACCGCATACTTGATCATCCGTGCCAGATTCATGGCACCCCAGACAAGCCACACAATCATACCAATAGAGATTATTGGGGTTTTAAACAGGCCGACAAGTTAAATGCCGAAAACAAGGATAAGGGATCGCAAAGCGAAGACGACGACGAGGAGCCCCGGCCGCTGAACACAGGGGGACAGAAGAAGTTTCCCCCTCAGGTCAAAATGGTGAACATGATATATGCTACCCACATCCCCAAGAGGGAGCGCAAGCGCGCGCTCAGGGATGTCTACACGATAGAGCCAGTCGCCCCAAAATTTAATCCATGGTCGTCATGCTCAATCACTTTTGATCGGCGGGATCATCCGACCAGTATCCGTCACGGCGGTTCAGCCACACTGGTCCTGGACCCAATAATTGATGGGTTCCACCTGACGCGAGTCCTTATGGACGGTGGCAGCAGCCTCAACTTGCTCTATCAGGATACAATGCACAAACTGGGCATTAACCCATCACGGATCAAACCCACAAAGACTACCTTTAAAGGAGTCATACCGGGCATAGAGGCCCGCTGTACGGGCTCAATCACACTAGAGGTTGTCTTCGGATCTCCGGACAACTTCCGAAGCGAGGAGTTAATCTTCGATATCATCCTCTTTCGCAGCGGCTACCACACACTACTCGGACGAACCGCATTTGCTTGATTCAACACGGTACCACACTACGCTTATCTCAAGCTCAAGATGCGCGAACCACACGGTGTCATAACAGTCAATGGAAACACGGAACGCTCCCTCCGCACCGAGGAGCACACCGCTGCCTTAGCGGCAGAGGCTCAGGGCGGCCTTTTCAAGCAGAACCTCAATTCGGCGGCCGATCCCCCAGACAATGTCAAGAGAGTCCGAACCATTCTACAGAAGGATAGCTCGGCTCATCAAGAGCTCGACAAGCAATTTGGCCTCCATCCCAGTCTTGACCAAGTGGCAGCAACTATACCGCGCGTACATAATTACGCACTAAAAGTACCATGGACACGGATGGAGGCATAATCAGCTTGTGATCCGCAGTACGGCTTGACTGCCCCTGACACACATAATTTCACTATTTCCTTTTCTTTCTATCTTCCTTTTCTCTTTTTCATAGGCCTTTTCTGGCAGCTTGACCATCGATTCTTTTCGAAGGATAAAAAACACCAAGGCGACAAGAAGCATGGACGTACTGGGGAATCTTTATGTGGTTTCTTTAACGATCCCTTTACCTGTTTTTCAGGACCCACACGCAGCTCTCCCTTGGTTAAGGCATAGTAAATAGCCTTCTGCTTATTGCATTACTTGTATAAATGTGCTTTAACGCACCAATGAAATTATAATAGAAACAGATTGCGGCCCAAATTTTACGGCTCTAGCTTACCACTTGTTCTTCTTTTGCTTCCTTTTTGTCTTTTCTTTTCTGGTAACTTTATCAGATAACACCCGTACACTCTGGTGCGTTTCAATTTGCCAGGGGCTTCATAGCGCCCCACAACATGGCAACAAAAGTACGAACACTTTTATAATACAGTTTGACACCCCGAATTTAGCACTATATGCATTGGCTCCGAATCATGTATTTGGTCAATAGTTGGGTTGCCCAGTTCCTGTGCTTACTACCTTACGTTCCGCTGTATCGGCTAGGGTAGTAAAGGGAGAACTATTGTGATTGTGCCCTGGTTTACCCAAGTGAGAACCTAAGTAGAGAAAGCCGAAAACTGACTGTCATGATGCGGCGAGAGCCGGTCAGCTCTTCGGAGGTCACAAATCCTTAGAGATTTTCTACGCATTACGTGACGGATTGGTACTTACCCGATCAAGTGTTTACAACATCCTAGTCCGGATACTAGGGGTTGCGCCTGTATTTCTATTGTCAAACTCCTATGGCTAAGTGAGGGTGCTAAAGCCGCATAGTCCAATTGCCTGGTTCATCGCACTAAACACCTCCTTCAAGGACCAAACAATTGGATCAAGAGTGTTTAGATTACATCCCGAACACCCCCATATTTCCTACATGGGGACAGAAGCCAACGACTAGCCAACTCTCAGATTTCACATAACACGGCCGCACATGAGGAGAAATTTTTACCAAAACATTATATTACATAACGATTTTTGTTTCATCATACAAGGAAAAGACAGCATGAATGTATTCATTCAAAAATAATGTCTTGCAAACATTGCGTTGCTACAATGTGAGACCCCTCCAAGACATTTGCAAAATACTGCTCGGGCGTGCGGTGCTCCTTGCCCTCTGGCAGCCCCTCGGTCATCAGCTTGACAGCGTCCATATTCGCCCACCACTCCTTGACGCGGGCGAAGGCCATGCACGCACCTTCAATGCAGGTCGATCGCTTGACGACGTCCAGCCGAGGACAGGCATTCACCAGCCGCTTCACAAGCCCAAAGTAGCTGCTGGGCATAGCTTCGGCAGGCCACAACCGGATTATCAAATCCTTCATGGCCAGTTCGGCCACCCTATGCAACTCAACCAGCTGTTTTAGCCGATCGGTGAAGGGCACGGGATGCTCTGGCGCAAGGTACTGCGACCAGAACAATTTCTCCGTTGAGCTCCCTTCTTCGGCTCGGAAGAACTCCGCGGCGTCGGACACACTACACGGCAGATCTGCAAATGCCCCTGGAGAACTCCGAATCTGAGTTAGTAGGAAATATTTCTTCTTCACATACTTGCTTTGCATACTAAATGCCTTACCTGTTGCGATCTTCTTGGCCTCCTGGAGGGCACCCTGGGCTTCAACCCAGGCTGCTTCTGCGCTTTGGCGAGCCTTTGAGAGTTCGGCCTCTCGAGCCGAAACATCACCCTTCAAGGCCTCATACTTCTTCACAGCATCTTGGAGCTCTTGTTAGACCTCGTTCATCCTGGCCTCAAGCTTCTTACGAGTGGCCTACTCCTTGACAACTTTCCCTTCGGCTTCGGCCTGGGCCTTTTTAAGGGCCTCGACCTCGGTCGTCGCTCCTACACATATCATGACACTACGGTCAATATACATCATTTATTATTTCCGAATACATAGCGAGTCACTACATACCTTGCTGGTCTTCCAGCTGCTTCCTCACCTGGACGAGCTCCTCTTCGGCCCGCTCCAGTCTCTGCTTTAGTCCGAAGACTTCGGTAGTGTGAGAGGTTACGACCAGCAGCGACGCCTACTTATTCGCATCAGACACAGTTTGGTTAGTTTCCTGCGAAATTTAATTGATCCTCTGTCCGGGTTTTCTTTCCGAACACCGGACAGTGTCTCAGGGGCTACTGTCTATATTGGGATTTTCCCTGTTACGTTGCTTACCTCAAAACCTGTCAGCAGGCCGCTGCAGGCTTCGGTCAGTCCGCTATTGACGGACTGAACCTTCTCAATCACCGTACCCACAAGGATATGGTGTTCTTCCACAATAGAAGTGCCTCGTAGTGCTTCCAGTAGATTATTCGGTGCCTCTGGTTGGACAGAGGTCATTGGTGGGACATGCACACCCCCTTCTTTCGAAGGAGGTTGTTCACCGGATTCCGGAGCCGCATGGGTCTCTGGAATCGTATTCAGTTGGGGGCCGAACTGACCGAGGCCCCCAGTTGCCATCGGGATCTGCTCCCCCATGTGTCCAGAAGTCGAGGTCTTTCCTCCTGGCGCTACCATGACGGCCTCCTGAACCTCTCCCTGGCCTGGGAAGGTTCTTTGGGACAGCACCTTGTCATCTCCCTTGGCCTTGGGAGAGTGAGCGGCCGGCGGTGTCTCGCTGGCCATTGCCTTTGAATCAAACGAGCCTCTTGATGAGGATCGCTGGCAGCTGTCGTGGGCCGGACTGCAATAACATGATTAAACAAAATATAATACCATAAGGTGGAGAGGCCGGATAAATGGACGTGTGTGCGTTCTTAGTACTCACGATGCGCCTAGGGGCTTGTTCCGGGGGCATCGCTCCAGACTGCTGTCGATGTCCCACGCGGAGCTGTTCGCGAGAGGGCCTTTCCCCTTCTTGGGCGCCTCCGCCTCCAGATTTGTGGAGGCCGCCCTCTTCTTCCTCCCCCATCAGGGGGAGATTTTCTCTCCTCCTCCTCCTCATTGTCATCGTAATCGGTGGCAGAGGAGCGGGTCTTGTCCTCGGACGTCACGTCCGAAGCGCCCTTGTGGCGGGGGCCACTCCGGACCCCCTTGGCCTTCCCCTTGGCCTTGTTCTCCGGCGCCGACACCAGCAACTTCGCCAGGAGCGGGATGATTGGTTCCTTGGGTAGCGGAGCCGGACACCGAATCCGCTTCGCCCTCTCCATCCATTCCTGAAGAAGCAATGATGATAAAAGTTCCGATATCCTCCTTGTAACAAGCAAGTAGAGGATGTGTTAAAGGCTTACCTCGTTGGCGAGGTGGGTAATGTCGTGCCCGCAGTCTGAATCTATGGCAGGCGGCTCCTCGTTGCCTTTGAAGAGCAACTTCCAGGCATCTTCGTGAGTAGTTTCGAAGAGCCTCTTCAGGGTTTGGTGCTTCTTCGGATTGAACTCCCATAAAGGGCGACTTCGGCTTTGGGACGGGAGAATTTGGCGAATTAGCATCACCTGGATTACATCGACGAGCTTGATATCTTTATCCACCATGCTTTGAACGAGTGTCTGCAGCGCTATCAGCTCGTCTGAAGACCAATTCGAGCTCTTCTCAACCCAGGAGGTGAGTCGCCTTGGAGCGCCGTAGTTGAATTCAGCAGCGGTAGCCTAGTTGGCGCTGCGGGGTTATGTAATGTGGAACCATAGTTTCTGCCATTCCTTGACAGTCTCCATGAAAGTGCCTTTCGGCAGGAGCCATTGGTCAGCTTGCTCACCATGGGGCCTCTGCATTCCGTGTGCTGGCCATCCACCACCTTCGGCTTCACGTTGAAGACCTTGAGCCACAACCCGAAGTGGGGTTGGATGTGAAGGAAGGCCTCACACACGACGAGGAACACCGAGATGTTGAGGAAAGAGTTGGAGGCTAGATCATGGAAGTCTAGCCCATAATAGAACATCAACCCGCGGACGAAAGGGTGGAGTGGAAACCCTAGCCCGCGGAGGAAATGAGGGATGAATACCACCCTCTCGCTGGGCTTCGGTGTGGGGACGACCTGCCCCTTGGCTAGAAGACGATGGGCGATTTCCTTCGCCAGGTACTCGGGCGCCTGAAGCTTAGTAATGTCCTCCTTGTCAGAGGAGGCCATCCACTTGCCTTGACCTCCAGATCCGAACATGGTTGAGGGCTTGCTTGAGTGGGGAAAGATTAGAACTTGGGTGCTAGAGCTCAAGAGTGGAAGGGCAGGGGAAGAGAGAAGGTGTGGGAGAAGGGGAATCCTTATCCCCTTATAAAGGCAGTGAATATCGAACGCCTCCCCACTCGCCCTAAAACTTGCCTATTCCCAAGGGCTGTGTAAACGGCATGGTTGGGTTACCCACGCCCGTATTGATGAGAATCCCGCAATAAGGGGACACGATCTCTACTTTGACAAGAGGTGCCAATGGAAACCGCATCTCAAAGAGCAGAACGACAAACAAAAATGGTTCGATATAATGGCCAGACATACATGATGTCATCTTGTAAAAAGTTGTCAGCAAATGGGACTCGTGAAATATTATATTCCCTGCAGTCATGTGTGGTACTTGTGTTGCAGATCCAGACACCTTCGTTTTATCCTAAGACTATCATGGAGTATTCGGAAAGTGGAACCCGCGTTGCAATGCCGAACACAATCTGCGCGCCGGACACATCGTTATTGAAGCCTGGTTCAAGGGCTACTGAGGGAGTCCTGGACTAATTGGTCCTCGGGTGTCCGATCTATTGGATATGGGCGGGGTTGATGGGCCGTAAAGATACAAAGACCGAAGACTCTACCCGTGTCTGGATGGGACTCTCCTTGGCATGGAAGGCAAGCTTGGCGATCAACTAGGAAAATTCCTTTCTCTGTAACCGACCTTGTGTAACCCTAGATCCCTCCTGTATCTATATAAATCGGAGAGCTAGGTTCGTAGATAGATCCTCATAATCATAGCCAGGCTAGACTTTTACGATCTCATGGTAGATCAAGTCTTGTAATATTCATATTCATCAAGATCAATCAAGAAGGAAGTAGGGTATTACCTCCATAGAGAGGGCCCGAACCTGGGTAAACATTGTGTCCCCCGTCTCCTGTTACCATCGATCCTAGACGCACAGTTCGGGACCCCCTACCCGAGATCCGCCAGTTTTGACACCGACAGGCATCCACTGCCGCGTCTTCCCTGGCTTCGCTTCATCCCCTTCCTAGGCATCACCTTCGTCCACCGCCTTGGTCCTCTCGGCACGACGTGGTCAACGTGGTCAATGAACGACTTCCATCAGAAGAGTACTGTACGTGGAGAGGCTGACATCTGGGTCCATGGCCTCAGCAAGGAAGTGCCTCCTTATTAAGTGTAAAATAATGATTCCTCCACCTGATAGCAGGGACCCACCGGATGGGCCATCGTATTTCGCAAAAAAAGTCCCCCTGACTGCTGGGACCCACCAACTACATCTTTGCATGCAAGGAAGTGCGTCCCTATCCTCCCTGACAGCTGGGACCCATCCTGTCAAAGCATACGTACAGTTGTCTGTCTTGTCGCGAACGTGTACGTACATATTGGTCGATCGGTCGCTATGCAACGATGAACCATGGTCGAGTAAGTAGCGGCACATGTCATAGTAGAACCCCCCACGTAGCAGTTCAGGCTGTCCCGTCTAAACCGTGTACACGTACATACAACCACACGCCAAAAACGGCCACACACGTACATATGGGTGGGGTCTCGAATGCCTACTCGCGCATACATACAGCCAAGGCTCATGTACATGGCTGGGTCAGAATGGAGAAACTGCGTCGTCGTGTTCATCGGGAGCCAACCGGCTTGGACGGAACAGCCGATCGAAACGAGGCATGGCGTACCGCAGAATGGAGGAAATGGCCTTGTGTTCGACCGGCCATGGTTGAAACGGGATCATTTTCATCGGGAGGGGTCTAGCGTACCCCAAAACAGAGGAAACAGACTTCTCATGGACCTCCTACGGTCCAAACGGTGTCCTGTTGATCGGGAGGGGTGTGGCGTACCACAAAATGGAGGAAACAAACTTGTGTTGGAGCACTACGGTCGAAATGGGGCTCCTATTCATCGGGAGGGGTGTGGCATATCGCAAAACGAGACTCCATGGGATACTGTTCATCTCCATCGTCGACCTCCTCCAGCCTGCACGGGCTACTGTTCATCCACCGTCGACCTCCTCCAACCTCCACCAGTGACTGTTCATCCACGGGCTCCTGTTTATCTAGCCTCCACCGCTCCTCTACCGGCTACTATTCAAAGAGCGCTCTCCACGGGGTCCTGTTCAACCACCCCTCCACGGGCTACTATTCGTCCAGCCCTCCACCGGCTACTGTTCAACCAGCCCTCCACAGGGTCCTATTCATCCAGCCCTCCACGGGGTGAACTGTAGGATGGTAACTAAGAAATCTGTAGCCTTTTTTTACTGCCCGTAATGAGGCATGTTAGATGACAATGTCTGAATCTTTTTCCTTTGCAGTGGATCCTGAAGCAGTTTACTCAAGATTACCTCTCAAACTACATGATTGGCGGCCGGCCATCACAAGGGGTTGGGCTAGAATTGTGCGTGCCTTCTACATTGAGGAGAGCACAATAGGGCCATTCCGCTTCACCTACACTACTACAGGATGGTCCAAACACGACACTACGACCAGAGACCCTTCGACAAAACTGTGTGCGATGCCATGATCGCAAACGGTGGTGTAAAAAAACTGTAAAAAAAGGGTGCAAAACGTTTGTGATGACGGATGCATCAGAAACGGTTCATATTTTAGTTGCGTGTGCAATGCAGGGCATACGTTCAGTTCAGTTAACTATTTGAGATGAGGAGGAACATAAGAAACGGGCAGCCAGATGAAGGTGTGTGCGATATACATCACACGGTTCACTACGATGAACTGTGTGTGATTAGGCAACACAATGGAAACAGTTCAACTAAACAAGATGTGTGTGATACGCTGCAAATAGGTCTGTAATCAGAAATGTGTGCGAAGACCAATAATAACACAGATGATAGCTGCTAATAAGCCGTGTGATTTGCTCTTTCTACCGAAGAATAACATGTATATATATAACTGAAATAAACATCCAATTACAAAAGTGACTATACAGATCATTCGCACACACCTCAATAAACAATTGCATGCATTATAAAGTACGAGAAACGATCGTCTTGTCATCTACTTCTTGTGACGCTCCTGCCATTGCTCTGTGGCTTGATCCCTTGTCTGGGGCGAGAAGAAGACACTTCCTCATGTAAATGATCCGCCTGTACATCTCGTAGCTTGTGTATGCATCCTTGGTCGCGTACTTGACATGTTGTTCATCCAGTCTCTCATGCCACACATCGTGCCAGGCGTTCTTGTCCTTCTTGCTCTCATTCTTCATCTTCATGTAGTAGGGGTCGATGATGGTCGAGGCGAGGTCAACCAGGGAGTTCAGTTTGTTTTTGTCGCTGCCCCAGACCTTGTTGTGGTGCTGGATATTGACAAGATTTGGGCATATCAAGCCTGAAACCTTGAGCGCTTTTAGATCGTTGGTGGTGTCCACCGTAGCGAAACTGTAGTCGCTGCTGTTGATAAACCTGGAGAAATGCTCGCAAGGCCTTGTGGCAAGGTGGTAGTGGTAGACGAGGACGTCATGTCGCACGCACAACTGGGCGACGACAACCTTCTGATCGTGCCCGGCACGACCGATGGTGTACTCGAGGTCGAAGCCAACCACTTGGTACTTGTCCTCGGCAAGGAACTGCTACATAGTTTGGATGGAGCTCTCCACCGAGACCGGATCGTTCGTGTACACTACCGAGAGGGCCTTTCCCCTCACATGGGTGTCCACTACGTGATGCATGGTGAACTGTCCGCCGTTGTCATTGTCGGCCGCTAGGAGGACCATTGAAGCCACGGGGAGCGCCATTGGAACCGCTGGATGTCCTCTCGGTATGTTTCATCGTGGGTGTGCTTATTGTGTCATGTGACGCAAGAGATGAAGGTAAATGGCCACAGGAATAAATGAGGGTCGGGCGGCCTGGATTCTCTTTATGTCCGCATGGCAGTTTTTGCAGCGGGTAACTGCATCGTCGCGCCGCGCCCGGTGCAACCGCATGCACACGAACGTGCGTGATTCTGCGCCGGCCCCAAACACTGGCAGTGCGTGCGGAGGTACGAGGACAGAGCACCCGGAGGGACACGAGATCAGAGCGCGCATGGCGGGACGTGAGCGGAGCGCACCGCGGCCACCTGGACCGCAAGCAACCACATGCATAGAGTAGTTGAACACAGAGGAAATGGTCGCCTACAAGCTGGCCGACAGTTGCGTCATTGCGTAGAGAGCAACCATGTGCTACTACCTCCGTCTAGTCTATAGTCCCCTTTATATTCTCTTCCATACTTTGCCCTCAAATTTAACCAAAAAAATGTTAATGCATGTTATAAAAATTATATAATTGGAAACTATGTTCAAATACAAATCCAACTATATAATCTTTGGCGACATGCATTTGTATTTTATGAGTTATATCATACTTATAAACCAGGACGGGGGGTATAGTAGGTAATTAAATCGCAAATATTTTTTATTAACCGTATGTGTATGTGGCCTTTCGTCCTCCTCTCACACGTCTTGTCACCCCGCTGCCGCAAACGGCTTAAAGCGCAACCTTGCGCAGCGCACGGGGGCGTTCTTTTGGCCAAACGGTGGTGCCAATGAATCATTGGTGAGCCCATTCCCGCGCAACCTCGCAGGTTCCCACGCAAGCTTCTCGCCTGACTCGGTGGAATCCCCCAAAATCCCAATGCTTGCCGGCCTGCTATATAAACCCTCACGATAGGCGAGTCCTACGTCGCATTTTCTCCTCCCTTCCTGTAGCTTATATCATCTGCTTCTCCCACAATCGCCAATGGCACCGGTCCGTCGTCATCACTCAGCCACTCCGTCGCCATCAGAGGGCACCTCCAGCTGGGAGGCTACACCACGGCGGCGACCTAGTCCCCGATGTAGTGTAGTGCGCGTGGCATCCCTGTTGGGTGTGCACGGAACACCCACCACACGCTCCGCCGCCGCTGCTCGTCGGCAGCTATTGGCAGCCGGCATTGCTGCCACACCACCTTCAAAAGCCAGGGCCATCGCCCGCTCCGCCGCCGTGGCCCGAAGGCGGGAGGTGGCCGTCGTGGCCGCCACCCCACTACTGGCCACCGTGGCTGCCACCCCACTACTGGCCACCGTGGCCATCACCCGCTCCGCCACCGCGGCCCGAAGGCGGTAGGTGGTGGTCGTGGCCGCCACCCCATCGTCGGCTGCTGTGGACGCCAGCCCACCATTGACCGTCGGGGTCATCACCTGCTCCACCACCGCCGCCCTAAGGCGGGAGGCGGAGGTGGATTCCCGCACGTGCATCAGCGACCTTGCGCGCTACACCGAGTTCCTGTGGGAGGAGGAGGATTGCCTCGTCCAGCACGCAAAGAGCCTTACCGCCACCGTGGCCTCGGCACACGCCGCCTCATAAGCAAGGAATCGGGAGATGTACGAGGAGAACCACCGCTTCGAGAGGGGTCGTCTGGAGTGGCAGAGGGCGTTCGAAGTCAGCGTTGTTGAAGCTGCAGCAGCGGCAGGCACCGTATTGCAGTTGTCCAGCTTGTCGGTACGCTCCTCCTCCTCTGCCTCTTACTGAGTGCGCTCGGCAGAGGAGAGGCAGCCGGAAGTAGTACAAAGCCGCTCCGTAGTAGTAGTATTTAGGGACTATTTTGTTCAGTTCATCTGACTATAGATTGGTGAAATTGTAAAACGTACTTAAAATTAGCTAGTATATATAGTTGAACTAGCTATTTCAGTACATGGTTGGCAACAATTGGAGAAAAGTTTGGTCAGTTTAGCTGTCGAGTTGAACTATTTGTAGAAATTAAGAATGACTGCTTAATCTATGAATGAAATCTATGCTTAATTAGTGTATTTTAGTTGCAAAAATTAGATACTTCTAGTGATGTTTAGCTTCATATTTTGACAGATCACAGTGTTACAAGGTTGAAAAATGGCAATGTTACTAGATCAACAAATGTCAATCTTTCCAATTTGACAAGTGACAACATACCCAATACGACAGATGGTAATCTTAGCAAATTGTTTGTAAATGGTTGCTCCCAGGTAATCCAAAAGAACCGTTTGCCTTGAAGAGATGCACAAATCCTGCTCTCACTTTGCATACGTGTGTTCTATCTAAAACATTTGCGATCACGTGTTGCAAAACTCCCACTCGGCACATTTTCATTGGCTTCCTGGGGAAACTGTCGGTTTGCATACGGGTGTCCTAACTAAAACGTTTGTGATGAGTGTTTTATATTTAAAAAGCATTGACTTATTTTTCAAAAGAAAATCGTTTGACAAGTCTGTACATTAAGAGAGAAAAACACAAGTTCACTCAAACCATATCTTTCATTCCGTCATACTGTGAATTTATACTCATATGATCGAGATACAGTATTAAACCCAAGAAAAAACTATTTCTGGTGGCGGCAGAGGCAGCGTGCTATGCTGTCGCTGTCGTCCACCGGGTCGCCGTTGTTGAAGTCTTCAATGCATCAC
The DNA here is from genome assembly GCF_056163025.1 of Triticum urartu. NCBI lineage: Eukaryota > Viridiplantae > Streptophyta > Magnoliopsida > Poales > Poaceae > Triticum > Triticum urartu. The sequence goes on along the minus strand of NC_141878.1, from coordinate 296,782,708 downwards.
ATAATGTTCTTCACTTGTAAATCAAACATCATGTCATCGCCCGATCGACGGGCGGGGCGCGGGAGGACGACAGGTGGCGGAGCTGAGAGGTAGCGGTCGACGACAGCTGGGGGGCGCACGCATGAGCACTGGCGCGGCGGGTTTGTCGGGTTTTGGGTTCCGGCAAGACCCTTGAGGATCGAACATTGGGATGCGCTCAAAGATCTCTCCCCCTCTCTAGCTCACGCGCTCTACGATCTCACGGCCTAGCTTGACGAACCCAAAGAACACGAGACACATGATTTATACTGGTTCGGGCCACCGTTGTGGTGTAATACCCTACTCCAGTGTGGTGTGGTGGATTGCCTCTTGGGCTGAGGATGAACAGTTACAAGGGAAGAACAGCCTCGCGAGGTGAGGTGTTCTTGTGCTTGGTGAGTTGATGCTCTCTCTCTCTCTCTGATTCGCCCCCCTTGCTATGGTGGCGGCTAGTCCTATTTATAGAGGCCCTGGTCCTCTTCACAAATATTGAGCGGGAAGCGATCCCACAACGGCCAAATTCGAAGGGAGACAACTAGTACAAGCTATCCTCACAAAAGTAGTCTTCGCCTGCCAAAGGCTCTGGTGGTGATGCCATCTTGGGCTCCACGGTGACCTCCGTTCTGCCGTCCTGCTAGTCTTGGTCTTGTTGCACCGATATGGAAAGCTTTGCCTGATGCCTCGGGACTGCTCGCCTGCGCTTGCCCGTTTAGTACCAAAGAGGAAACGAGGACACTACGCGCGCTGGAGCCCGCCTAGCGCCCGCCTGGCTCCAGTCGTCATGGCTTGCATCATAGAAACCTCACGAGGTGTCCCTTGCCTTGATCTCTCCGCCCCTCGCGAGCCAGCCTGGTGAGGCCGCCCATGAGGGGGTCTTGCGTCATCCGCCTCGTGAGGCTTGGCCCCTCGCGAGGGTCTTGAGTGTTTGCTGGTGAAGATGGGCCATACAGGGCCGCTCGTGGAGCCACGCTGCAGCCTGCAGGCAGGCAAGTTTGGGGACCCCCGTTCCCAGAACACCGACAGGGTTGATACGTCCATTTTGCATGATGCTTTTATATTGATATTTATTGCATTATGGGATGTTATTACACATTATGTCACAATACTTATGCCTATTCTCTCTTATTTTACAAGGTGTGCACGATGAGGGAGAATGCCGGCAGCTGGAATTCTGGGTTGGAAAAGGAGCAAATATTAGAGACCTATTCTGCATAACTCCAAAAGTCCTGAAACTCTAGGGAAGTCAGTTTTGGAATATATAAAAAATATTGGACGAAGAAAGCACCAGAGGGGGGCCACCCACCATCCACAAGGGTGGGGGCGCAACCTACCCACTAGGCGCGCCTCCTGTCTCGTGGCCCCCCTGGCAGGCCACCGCTGCCCATCTTTGGCTATATGAAGTCTTTCTCCCTGGAAAAAATCATAAGCAAGCTTTCGGGATGAAGCGCCACCGCCACGAGGCAGAACCTTGGCGGAACCAATCGAGGGTTCCGGCGGAGCTGTTCTGCCGGGGAAGCATCCCTCCGGGAGGGAGAAATCATTACCATCGTCATCACCATCGATCCTCTCATCGGGAGTGGTTAATCTCCATCAAAATCTTCACTAGCACCATCTCCTCTTAAACCCTAGTTCATCTCTTGTATCCAATCTTTGTCCCAAAACCTCAGATTGGTACCTGTGGGTTGCTAGTAGTGTTTATTACTCTTTGTAGTTGATGCTAGTTGGTTTATTCGGTGGAAGATCATATGTTCAGACCCTTTATGCATATTAATACCCCTCTGATTATGAACATGAATATGATTTGTGAGTAGTTATGTTTGTTCCTTAGAACATGGGAGATGTCTTGCTATAAGTACTCATGTGAATTTGGTATTCGTTCGATATTTTGATGAGATGTATGTTGTCTTTCCTCTAGTGGTGTCATGTGAACGTCGACTACATGACACTTCACCATTGTTTGGGCCTAGGGGAAGGCATTGGGAAGTAATAAGTACATGATGGGTTGCTAGAGTGACAGAAGCTTAAACCCTAGTTTATGCTTTGCTTCGTAAGGGGCTGATTTGGATCCATATGTTTCATGCTATGGTTAGGTTTACCTTAATACTTCTTTTCTGGTTGCAGATGCTCGCAAGAGGGGTTAATCATAAGTGGGATGGTTGTCCAAGGAAGGGCAGTACCCAAGCACCGGTCCACCCACAAATCAAATTATCAAAGTAAGGAACGCGAATCATACGAGCGTGATGAAAACTAGCTTGACGATAATTTCCATGTGTCCTCGGGAGTGTTTTCCTTTATATAAGAGTTTGCCCAAGCTTGTCCTTTGCTACAAAAATTATAGGGCCATCTTGCTGCACCTTATTTACTTTTATTACTTGTTACCCATTACAAATTACCTTATCACAAAACTATCTGTTACCGATAATTTCAGTGCTTGTAGAGAATACCTTACTGAAAACTGCTTATCATTTCCTTCCGCTCCTCGTTGGGTTCGACACTCTTACTTATCAAAAGGACTACGATAGATCCCCTATACTTGTGGGTCATCAAGAATCTTTTATGGCACCGTTTCCGGGGAGTGATGCACCTTTGGTAGGTGGAATTTGGTAAGGAAAAATTTATATAGTGTGTTGAAATTTACTCTCACTTGTTACTATGGAAAGTAATAATTTGAGGGGCTTGTTCGGGGTATCTTCACCCCGAATAGTAGAAGAAAGAGTTGCTCCTCAACCTACTGAACCTACTGAAAGTCTTTACTTTGAAATTCCTTTAGATATGGTAGAGAAACTTCTAGCTAATCCTTTTATAGCAGATGGAACATTGCATCCCAATTTGCACCTAATCTATGTGGATGAAGTGTGTGGATTATTTAAGCTTGCAGGTATGCCTGAGGTTGTTATCAAGAAGAAGGTCTTCCCTTTATCTTTGAAGGGAAAGTAATTGACATGGTTTAGGCTATGTGATGATATTGGATGGTGGAACTACAACCGATTCAAATTGGAATTTCATCAGAAGTTTTATCCTATGCATCTGGTTCATCGTGATCGTAATTATATATATAATTTTTGGCCTCGCAAAGGAGAAAGCATCGCTCAAGCTTGGGGGAGGCTTAAGTCAATGTTATATTCTTGCCCCAATCATGAGCTCTCAAGAGAAATTATTATTCAAAATTTTTATGCTCGGCTTTTTATCAATAACCGCTCCATGCTCGATACTTCTTGTACTGGATCTTTTATGATGAAGACTATTGAATTCAAATGGGATTTATTGGAAAGAATTAAACACAACTCTGAAGATTGGGAACTCGATGAAGGTAAGGAGTCAGGTATAACACCTAAGTTTGACAGTGTTAAATCTTTTATGGATACCGATGATTTTCGTGAATTTAGCACTAAATATGGACTTGACTCTGAAATAGTAGCTTCTTTCTGTGAATCATTTGATACCCATGTTGATCTCCCTAAGGAGAAGTGGCCTAAATATCACCTCCCATTGAAGTAAAAGTAGTTGAACGTAATAAAGTTGAAGAAAATACTATCACTTATAATGTTGATCCTATTGTTCCTACCACTTATATTGAGAAACCACCTTTCCCTCTTAGAATAAAGGATCATGCTAAAGCTTCAACTATGGTCAGCAAAAGTAACATTAGAACACCCAAACCCTCTGAGCAAATTAAAGTTGAATCTAGTATTGCTATGGTTAAAGATCTCTTTTCCGATAATATTGATGGGCATGTTATTTACTTTTGTGATGAAGCTGCTAGAATTGCTAGACCCGATACCAAAAATAAACATAGACCTGTTGTAGGCATGCCTGTTATTTTTGTTAAAATAGGAGATCATTTCTATCATGGCTTTTGTGATATGGGTGCTAGTGCGAGTGCAATACCTCATTCTTTATATGAAGAAATTATGCATGATACTTCACCTGCTAAGTTAGAAGGTATTGATGTTACAATTAATCTAGCCAATAGAGATACTATCTCACCAGTTGGGATTGTTAGATATGTTGAAGTATTGTGTGGGAAAGTTAAATATCCTGGTGATTTTCTTGTTCTTGGTTTCCCACAAGATGACTTTTGTCCCATTATATTTGATAGACCCTTCTTGAATACTGTTAATGCTAAGATAAATTGCAAAAAGGATATTGTTTTTGTTGGTTTAGGGGATATGTCTCATGATTTTAATTTTGCTAAACTTCATAGACAACCCCATGATAAATAATTTCCTAGTAAATATGAAATTATTGGTCTTGCTTCTATTGCCGTGCCTCCTAATGACCCTTTAGAACAATATTTGCTAGACCATGAAAATGATATGTTTATGAATGAAAGAAGGGAAATAGATGAAGTATTCTTTAAATAGGGACCTATCTTGAAACACAACTTGCCAATCGAAATTCTAGGGTATCCTCCTCCACCCAAGGGTGATCCCGTGTTTGAGCTTAAACCTTTGCCCGATACTCTTAAATATGCTTATCTTGATGGAAAGAAGATATATCCTATTATTATTAGTGCTAACCTTTCAGAGCAAGAAGAAGAGAAATTATTGAAAACTCTGAAGAAGCACCATGGTGCTATTGGATATACTATTGATGATCTTAAGGGCATTAGTCCCACTTTATGCCATCACAAAATAAAATTAGAGAAAGACGCTAAACCAGTTGTTGATCACCAACGATGGTTAAATCCTAAGATGAAAGAAGTGGTAAGAAAAGAAATACTAAAGCTTCTGGAGGCAGGTATAATTTATCCTGTTGCTGATAGTCAGTGGGTAAGTCCTGTCAATTATGTCCCTAAGAAGGGAGGTATTACTGTTGTTCCTAATGATAAAGATGAATTGATCCCACTAAGAATTGTTACAAGTTATAGAATGGTAATTGATTTCTACAAACTAAATAAAGCTACTAAAAAGGATCATTACCCTTTACCTTTTATTGATCGAATGCTAGAAAGATTATCTAAGAAGGGAGGTATTGGAAGAATTGTTGCTCATGAGATGTCACTCAAGGATATGGAGGAGCTCCATAATAAGTCAAGTGGTGCTTACAAAGCCTCATGTGAAGATCCCACATCATCAAGTGAGAAACAAACCTTCAATGAAGATTTGAGCCTAATGGTGAAGAACTTCAACAAGTTCTACAAGAGTAGAAGCAAAGAGAGAAGTTCCAAGTCAAGGTCCTACAATGACAAAAGATCTTCTAGTCGAGAGCGAAACTGCTACAATTGTGGAAGACCCGGACACTATTCCAATGAGTGTACGGCCCCCCACAAGAGAAGAGCAGATTCTCCCAAAAGAATAAGTAGAAGAGAAGAATCACCATCGAGGGAGAGAAGGAGTAGGGATGATTGTTATGAACGAAGACCCTCCCGGAGAAGCAAGGATTCAGAAAGGAAGAACAAGTCATCAAGGAGCTACACAAAACGAAGACATCAGGCTCATGTTGGTGAATGGGTATTCGGCTCCGACTCCGACAGTCACTCCGAGAGAAGCTATCACTCTGACTCCGAATATACTCAAGATGAAGGTGTTGCCGGTCTAGCACTTGTGTCAACCAACTCCTACGACATATTTGATTCACCAAATGAAGAAATTGGAAGATGCTTCATGGCTAAAGGCCCAAAGGTATCACACCCCGAGTATATTGATTTCAATAGTGATGAAGATGACTTGTTAGGTGATGATGATTTACTTGTTGACAACTCTAGTGATGAATACTATGATGAAATGTCAATTAATCATGCTAATCAAGATGAAATGAATGACAATGATAAGGAGAAGATTGAGTCTCTAACTAAAGAACTAAACACTCTTAAGTTAGCACATGAAACTATCTTAGGAGATCATCGAGAACTTTTAAGTACTCATGAGAAATTACATTTTGAGAAGCTCAATCTTGAGAAAGAGCATGAGTTCTTAAAGGCAATCAATGATGATCTTTGCAAGAAAAGTTCTTCTTATATTGCCAAGCGTTTACTCTTATCCACTTACATGCCTCAAGTCAAGTCTAGTAACAAGAACAAGAAGGATTCTTCTTCTAGTAGTAACAATAATCATGCTAAATCCAATATTGTTGCTTTTAGTAGTTCTCTTGATTCCACTAATGATTCTATTGGCCAAGTTACACTTGAGCAAGAAAATAGATTATTGAAGGGAATCATAGAGAAAGGTGTTTACAAGAGCCTTGCCGGGAGTAAGCAATTCGAGGAAATTGTATGCAAGCAAGGAAGGCACCAGAAGAATCAAGGTATTGGTTTTGAATGAAAGTTCAATACTAATGGAGTTGAGTGGGAAGAAGATCAATACCCCAAGACGAAGTTTGTTCCTCGACAAGAGAAGTATGATCCTACTTATTTCAAGGGGACACAAGCTCAAGATGATCTTCCACCACAAGGAAAAAGGCAAGGACAAGCTTCAAGAGGAAATTGATGCATTTGAAGAAGCTCCTAAGGCCTTGGTCAAGTGGGTTCCCAATACTACATCAAGTTCCACTTCATCAAATACAACTACAACCCCGAGGGCTCCAATCAAGATGGTGTGGATCCCGAAGAAGAAGAACTAGAGAGTTCTTGAGGGTGACTCCGCCAACATACTTCACTCTTATCATTTTGGCAAGAACAAGTGCAATCAACTTCCACATCTTGCACTAGTTCAAGGAGTCACAAACCCTCTTGTTGGTAAGACAAGGGACAAGGTAACCAAATGCTTTCATGGAGATCATATTGTGTGTGCATCACTCTATGTCTATGGATATCCTTGTTCGTTCCTTGTGGGACTAACCTGTGTAGGTATTGAAAGTGCAATTCATTCCAAAGGATAGCTCCAAGTGATCTACATCAACTTAGAGCATCCACATCTTCCACACCTACATGAAGTCATCATCGACAAAACCCAAGGTTAGTTCATCCCTCTTAGGGGGGATCTCACATCTAGGGGGAGCTTTACTCTAAGAATTGAGCTAAAGCAACTCTAATGGTGAACACAACAACGCTTTATGTAAAAGTGGTAACCCCACTTGTGCTTAAATGATGAGTATGACCTACGATCAAATGTTCTCATTTGACTCCTAAGTCAATATACTCATATATAGATGACCTAGTCATCGCCAATTGCTTGATAGATGCTAGAATTGTTTGTGCATGCTTTGCCACATATTTCATTTGTCATTTTATTGTGTGAGTATGTTGGTTGCATAATTTACTCATTCGAGGACATCCACTTGTTGTTTTGATTGGTTGGTTTCTTTTGCCAAGTGGATGGACAAGAATGCCTAAGAACCTTCTCTAGCTATCTATGCTTTTCTCGTCTCAAACTCTATTCATGATGCATCACAAAGTTTGATCAAGTCAGATTCGAACCACTCTGTGTGAGGAGCACTCGGAGTCCCCGATTCGTCATAGACTTAAAAATCCAAAACTTCTTTGTGCGTTTCGGTCTGACTGATTCATCCATTTCGGTCATACCGAGATCACTAAGTCGATCTAGGTTTTCAATATCGGTGCAACCGACTTGAAATTTTCGGTCACACCGAGTTGTTCCACTCGGTCACACCGACAGAGTCAGACTATATATATATCCGCGGCCCAAATTTTGGAAAACTTTCCGAACCTCTTCGCCCGCGCTTAGCCTGCTCTGCCTCCCTGGGTCTCCGGATCATCCTACTCGTCGCCAGCCGCCTCCTGTCGCTGGTCTACGCCGCCGTCAGCAGGATCGTCTCCGCCATTGCCGCTGTAGCAAGTTCATTGCCGAACTAGGGTATGGACTTGAACTTTGTGATGTTCTTACTCCGATTCCCGAGCACATTACTTTGTCATGTATCTTGCCACGATTGAGGTCATTCTATCCATCGAAAACACTCTGTAGTTTAGTCGTGAATTGAAAATTTAGGGTTAGGTTTCCGCCGAAACCATCTCGTACCGACCGAGTTGATGAAATCGGTTCCACCGATTTGGCTCAGGCCATTGCACATGTGATTCTCGGTCTAACCGAGAATTGCAAATCGGTGTGACTGAGTTCAGCACTTTGTGAAACCCTAGCAGTCCCGGTGCTACCGAACTATGACTCGGTCTGACCGAGTTCACTAGTTTAGGTTCCAAAAGCTGCTTTGGTATCATCGAGTTTGCAAATCGGTAGATCTGAAATGCTTTCTGTGGAAAACTAAAACTAAGTTTTTAATTCATTCTTTTGCAAAAACCTCTGCACTTTGTGATGCTCATCCACTCTACCTCATCTATAATCTGTTCACAGGGTCTGCTGTCAGTATTTGCATCATGTCAGATCAGAGTGATAGTCAGAACAATTCAGAGGAACAGGTTCACTTGAATGAGGGCACTAGTCCCTCTAGCAGCTCAGATGATGGCAGCAGGTGCACACCAAGCAATCTGCCAAAGGCTGCCACTAGGGCCAGCAAGAAAAGAACCTCAGAGTCATAGGATGAGGACTATGTGGCCGAGGAGGAAGAAGCCACCTCAAAGAGGAAAGTCCTGAAAAAGGAATATGGCACAGCTGCTGCCACTAAGCTAGGGATGAAGCAAAAGGTTCGTGCCAAGGGTGCTCCAATGTCAAAAGCCAGAACATATACTCAAGAGACTTTGGGATCTGCACCCAAAGAGCAGGCTGTGGCAGAAAAGAAAAGAAAGGAAAGGGTCAAGAAGACCACTACCAGAGTGCTTGGGATATCTTCAATAATGAAAGACTCTAAAGAAGAGGAAGAGGATGCTGCACCAGCACCTAAAGCTCAGAAGCTTATGGGAGATGCCATAAGATCATGGGCTGTTCCATCTAAGCCCAAAAGAACTTCTAAGCCAGCTGCTCCAAAACCAAAAAATGCACCCAAGAGGAGCACCGGGAACATCCCAGCAGCAGAGAAGAACAAGGCCCCAATGCCTAAAGCTGCAATGGAAGAAGAAGTTGATTCTGTTGTCTTGAGGAAATTGAAGCCAAAAATTCCAGACCACAATGATGCTCATCCAGTTGCAGAGAACATGAAAGTCAGGAAGGACTATGGTCTAAGGCTATGGAGAGAGTCTGATCCATATGCCACCAAGAGAAGGACTGTTTTGGACTACAGGTTCCATACAAAGGAACAACAAGACTTCTATGAGACTATCTTGCTTGACAAGAAGCCCATAGTGTGTGACATGAGATGGGTCGATTAGACATTCATTGAGGAAAATGAGGATCACTTCCCTGGTGTATATGACAGCTTCAAGGCTTGTGGAGTTGATGAGTTTGTGGCTCAGAAGCTCACAAAATGGAATGATGACCTCATCATGCAGTTCTACTCCACATCTCACTTCTACCCAGATGGAAGGATTGTCTGGATGTCTAAAGGCACTAGGTAGTAGTCAACAGTTGCAGAATGTGCTAAGTTGATCAATGCCCCAGAAGAACATGAAGATGACCTGGATGTCTATGCCAAGAAGAAGAAGGATCACAACACGATTGCACACATGTACAAGGAGATCCCGGATGCTGCTCTTGAGACAGACAAGTTTGGATCAGTCCATTACCTTCTGTCAGGCTTGCCAACAATCAACTGGATCCTTAGACACACTCTCTTGCCAAAGTCAGGTGATCACAAGATGATCAGAGGCCATGCAATTAACTTGCTTCACATCTTTGATGTCCCGCAGAAGTTCAAAGTCATGAGCCTAATTGTGGAAACCATAAAGAGGACAGCTACAGATCAGAAGAGGAGTTGTGGATATGCCCCACAGATCCATGAGCTGATTAACTCCAAGATGGGCACTAGCACATATCTGCTGGACAAGGAGCACCTGCCCATCTACCCAGACTTTGAGGATAACACTGTGGTGATGGATGAAAATGAACCATCGTCTGTACACGCATAAGCCAAGAAGGAGAAGGCAATGGCTAAAAAGGCTGCAAAGATGCCAACTACTGAAGAGGCATCTCAGTATCTTCTGAAGAGCACGCATGAACAACTTGGCTACTTGATTGCCTCCACTCTGAGGATTGAGAAGGGATTGGCTACCCTGACTCAAAACCAGGAGATCTTGGAGAGGATCGTGGAGCAGAAGTTCTATGACCTAGATGTGAAGGTCACTGAGATCCAGTCAGTCATTGAGCAACTTCAGGATGAAGTGCAGGAGAAGAAGGGCAAGACAACCACTGATGCTTTTGCTAGAGTGCCCAGAGGTTAGAGGTCTGCTGCAGTGCCTGTTCCAGACACGAGAGCAACTTCATCTGCACTAGCTACAGCTTCAGTGCCACCAGCTCCAGCACCTACTCCACCTGCTCCATCTACATCAACTGATGCCTTCGTCCTTGGAGTTCTGTCTACACCACCACCTGAAGACCAAGCCTGAGAGTCGCTTTAGCACTATGCATTTTTATGAACTTTTTGGTAACTTGTTTCCAAAGGGGGAGAAAATGTATAGATCATAGGCTTTGATAGAGAGCGTTGCTTTTTATTCCTCTCTTTTGTTTGGTGGTTAAGCTTCGTTTATTTGCTTGGTTGAGATACTTTATGCCTTTGTGATACTTGGATGATCATGTGTTTGATCATATGCTACCTTAATGCTTGTTGGATGACATTATCCTTTTTATGTGATCACTCACTTTGCTTGGTGATGAGTGCATGTATTTTGATTATTATCATTTTGAGCGCTCCACCAAGATGTATGTGACATGGAAGAGTAACTCATGATCCTAACTCTTTGTGCATTTGTAGTCCAAAGCAAATCTTAAACTATGCACAAACTTAGGGGGAGCTCTTGCTTTTCACATACTTCTCAAAGCGACAATGTTTTCACTCTTATTATCATTTGTCGAAGCTTTGATCTATATGTTGTCATCATTTACCAAAAAGGGGGAGATGGAAAGTGCAACTATCCCTAGGTGGTTTTGGTAATTCCTAACAACATATAGCTCATTGAGCTAACGCTATTTCAAGATTAATATCTCAGGAAAGCTCAATGATTGGCATGGCATGGATGAGAAAAGTGGACCCCTCAAACTGCTAAGGACAAAGGATTGGCTCAAGCTCAAAGCTCAAGACTCTACATTTTCTATTTTAGTGATCCAAGATCACATTGAGTCTATAGGAAAAGCCAATACTATCAAGGAGGGATGAGGTGTTGCTTAATGAGGTTCTTGCTCAAAATGCTTAGTGATATGCTCCAAAACCATCAACTACTTTCTCACATCCACATATGACCTAAACCAAAAGTCAAACTCGGCCCCACCGATTCTTCCTATCCGGCGCCACCGAGTTTCAAATGTCTTAGCCACTGCCACAAACCCTAGGCAAATTGGTCTCACCGATAGGGATCTCGGTCTCACCGAGATGGGGTTGTAATCTCTCTGTTTCCCTTCGTAACGTTTCGATCTCACCGAGATGAGCGATCGGTCCCACCGAGATTGCAATGTAAACTCTCTGTTTTGCCTTCATAACGTTTCGGTCTCACCGAAATGAGTGATCGGTCCCACCGAGTTTACCTGACCAACTCTCTGGTTAGCTTATTACCAAAATCGGTCTCACCGAGTTTGTGTAAATCGGTCTCATCGAGATTACGTTATGCCCTAACCCTAATCATATCGGTCCTACCGAGTTGCACGTCGGTCCCACCGAAAAACCCTAACGGTCACTAGCTTTGCTAAATAGGTCAGACCGAGTTTAACCATTCGGTCCCACCGAGTTTGGGAAGTTATGTGTAACGGTTAGATTTTGTGTGGAGGCTATAAATAACCCTCCACCTCCTCTTCATTCGTGGAGAGAGCCATCAGAATAAACCTACACTTCCAACCTATTTTTTCTGAGAGAGAACCACCGACACTTGTGTTGAGACAAAGATATTCCATTCCTACCATATGAATCTTGATCTCTATACTTCCCCAAGTTGATTTCCACTCAAATCTTCTTTCCACCAAATCCAAATCCTTTGAGAGAGAGTTGAGTGTTGGGGAGACTATCATTTGAAGCACAAGAGCAAGGAGTTCATCATCAACACACCATTTGTTACTTCTTGGAGAGTGGTGTCTCCTAGATTGGCTAGGTGTCACTTGGGAGCCTCCGACAAGATTGTGGAGTTGAACCAAGGAGTTTGTAAGGGCAAGGAGATCGCCTACTTTGTGAAGATCTACCGCTAGTGAGGCAAGTCCTTCGTGGGCGATGGCCATGGTGGGATAGACAAGGTTGCTTCTTCGTGGACCCTTCATGGGTGGAGCCCTCCGTGGACTCGCGCAACTGTTACCCTTCGTGGGTTGAAGTCTCCATCAACGTGGATGTATGATAGCACCACCTATCGGAACCACGACAAAAACATCTGTGTCTCCAATTGCGTTTGAATCCTCCAAACCCTTCCCTTTACATTCTTGCAAGTTACATGCTTTACTTTTCGCTGCTCATATACTCTTTGCATGCTTTCTTGAATTGTGTTAAGATTGCTTGACTTGTCCAAAGTTGCTAAAATCTGCCAGGAACTAAAATTGGGAAAAGGCCAGATTTTTATTTGGTCAAGTAGTCTAATCACCCCCCTCTAGACATACTTTCGATCCTACAAGTGGTATCAGAGCTTTGGTCTCCATTTGCTTTGATTTTCATAGCTTTTGGAAGTCATAGCCTTGGTTTCACAACCTAGGAGAGTATGGTGTCTAGCGAGGGAAATTACCATGGTAGAGGTCCTTACTTTGATGGCACTAATTTTGCTAGTTGGAAGCATAACATGAAAATGCATATTCTTGGACATAACCCCGCCGTTTGGGCTATTGTGTGTGTTGGCTTGCAAGGTGAATTCTTTGATGGGAGAGAACCGAACCGTGAAGCTACCGCGAAAGATTTGAAGATGCTACAATAAAATGCTCAAGCTTGTGATATCTTCTTCAACGGATTGTGCCCCAAAAAATTCAACAAAATCAGCCGTCTTGAGAATGTAAAGGAAATTTGGGATACTTTGATTGATATGGACGAAGGTACCGACTCCGTCAAGATGGCAGTCCACTAAGAAGCAGGCCTTCATCGTCCAAGAGTGTAACACCCAGAGACCAATGTGCCAGGTGTCCTCTAGTTATTCACTATTGTTGCGTTGTCATTGCTTGCGTGTCATGCATTGCATATCATGTCATCATGTGCATTTCATTTGCATACATGTTCGTCTCATGCATCCGAGCATTTTCCCAGTTCTCCGTTTTGCAATCCCGCACTCCTATGTCACCCGCTGTCCCTTTCTACCTCTTTTCGTGTGCGGGTGTTAAACGTTTTCGGGTCGGACCGAGACTTGTCTTGCGGCCTTGGTTTACCACCGGTAGACCGCCTGTCAAGTTTCGTGCCATTTGGACTTCGTTTGATACTCCAACGATTAACCGAGGGACCGAAAAGGCCTCGTGAGTGTTGCAGCCCAACACCCTTCCAAAGTGGCCCAAAACCCACCAAAACCCCTTCTATCATCTCGCTCGTTCGATCACGATCGTGTGGCCGCAAACCGTACCTCATTTGGACTCTCCTAGCTCCCTCTACCTATAAATATGTGTCTCCCTCCGAAATGCTCGCGCAGATAAACCCTAACCTTCGTCCACCTCACGCTGCCGGACAAATTCGTCCGCGCCAGACACGTCCGCCGCCTCAGCCACGTCGCCCGGACCAATCCCGGGGCGACACGTCAGCTCCGCCGCCTCCCGCGACCACTCCCATTGCGCCACCTGTCGCCACCACGCCCTCCGCCGCCACCGGCCCGCGCGGCCCGCAGCAGGCCCGCATGGCCCATCCCGCGCCACCGCCCGGCCCGTGCATCACGCCGCTAGCCTGCCGCGGCGCCCTCCCCACCGGTCGCCCATTCCTCCACTCGCCGCCGTCCTCGCCATCCGCCACGCCGCCGCCGACCACCGCCCACCGCTGCGCCTCGCCGCCCGGCACACCTCGCTGGCCTCCGCCCGCGCCGCCCTGGCGAGCGAGCCTGGCCGCGCTGCCCCGGACCTCACCGGCCCCCGGCTGAGCCGCCCCGACCTCTCTCCGGCGGGATCTCGCTCCTCCCCAAGCTCCGGCCGCCGTCTCCCTCCCCTCCGGCGACTACTTCGTTCATCCTCGGAATCCGCGCCAAGAGGAACCCTAGATCTAGATCCAGAGGTCGACCCCGATTTCTTCTAAGTCTTTTTCTGAGATATTTTTAGCTCATGTTCATCGCATCATAACTCTGCATCTGTAGCTCCGACTCATGCGTGTAGCATATCAAAATGTTCGTCTCGACGAGTACATCATTTCATCTCACTGCATCATTTTCATTTGGGCTCATCTTGATGCCCGAAATGCTGTTGGAAGAGGGCTATTTGAGGAATTTGTCAGATCTCTTTCAGCAAATGGAATTTTGTCATTTTTGCCATGTCTAATGTGTGCATGTTATGACCCTGAGCTCTACATGTGTTTTGTTATATGCCATGCCATCTTTACAAAGATGCTTGCCATGTATTTTTGTGACATTTTTGGTGACTAGCACAAGCTTGCAAAGTAGCGTAATCGGTAATGCTGATTTCAGGGACTTTGTATTTCACTAAGTCCTTGTCCTGATTTTGTTGTTATGCCACATGTTCATGTTGTTTCCTAGTGATCCGTGCCTCTTTTGAGGATGATCAGTAAGGATGATTTGTTAAAATTGTGGTGCTCTATCCATCCATGTCTTTGTTTGCATTTATGTAGCAACCTAGCTTGAGTCAATCGAGCTCTACTTTTGCTATATCGTGAATCCTGGCAGATTGTTGACATGTTTAGCGATTTTGCCGAGGATGTTGCTATTGTTCCGTGCATGCTATGTTTTTGTTCTTGCCATGTCTAGCTTCTATGCCATGTCTGCTTGATGGGTGTATGCTTAGTTTGTCATGCCATGCTCTGTAGTGAGTGTATCGAGCTCGTAAACATGCCTACTTGTTAATCTATTTTGCATGCTCCAGTTTTTCACTAATTCTGAATCTTTTTATGTTTTTGCCATGTTCACGTGCTTGCAATTGTATTTTCCGATCCCTTTTGACTCAAGGT